>NC_045804.1:38808555-39111055 GCF_009873245.2 Balaenoptera musculus | reverse complement strand
GTAGTTGTGGTGCACGGGCTTAGTTGCTCTGCGGCATGTGGGATCTTCCTGGACCAGGGATGGAACCCGTGTCCCCTGCATTGGCAGGCGGATTCTTAACCACTGTGCCACCACAGAAGTCCTGTGTCTAGATTCCTTTTTTTTTTTTTTAATTTTCCATGTGGATGCCCAGTAGTTCCAGCACCATTGGTTGAAAAGACTATTTTGCTCCACTGTATTGCCTTTGCTCATTTGTCAAAGATCAGCTGACATATTTATGAGGGTCTATTTCTGGGTTCTCTATTCTGTTCCACTGATCTATTTCTATTCTTTCATCAGTACCATGCTGGCTTAATCACTGTAGCTTCATTGAAGTTAAAGTACTTTCTTGAGGTTGGGGAGTGTCAGTCCTCCAACTTTGTTCTTCTCCTTCAATGTTGTGTTGGCTATTTGAGGTTTTGGCTTGTTTTGTTTTCCTCTCCATATAAACTATGGAATCAATTTGTTGATGTCTACAAAATAACTTGCTGGGATTTTGATTGGGATTGCATTGAATCTTGTAGATCAAGTTGGGAAGAACTGACATCTTGACAATATTAAGCCTATTCACAAATATGGAATATCTCTCCATTTATTTAGCTCTACTTTGATTTCTTTCATCAGTGTTGTGGTTTTCCTTGTATATATCTTTCACTTTTTTTTTAGATTTATACCTAAATATTTCATTTTGGGTGGTGCTATTGTAAATGGTACTGTTTTTTTTGTTTTGTTTTGTTTTGTTTTATAAATAAATAGGTATGTTTTATAGTGGGTAATATGAAAACTTCAGATGAAATAGATTGAGAAACTGATTGGAAATTGAATGCAAACTAAGACCACTTGACTGTTACTGAAATGAATAGCCCAGTTTGCTTTTTTTTTTTTTTAAAGAAATTCACGTTCTTTTATTTATTTATTTATGACTGTGTTGAGTCTTCGTTTCTGTGTGAGGGCTTTCTCTAGTTGCGGCAAGTGGGGACCACTCTTCATCGCGGTGCGCGGGCCTCTCACCATCGCGGCCTCTCTTGTTGCGGAGCACAGGCTCCAGACGCGCAGGCTCAGTAATTGTGGCTCACGGGCCCAGTTGCTCCGTGGCATGTGGGATCTTCCCAGACCAGGGCTCGAACCCGTGTCCCCTGCATTGGCAGGCAGATTCTCAACCACTGCGCCACCAGGGAAGCCCAATGGTACTGTTTTTAATGTCAAATTCCACTTGTTCATTGCTGGTATGCAGGACAATGATTGGCTTTTTTATATTAACCTTGTATCCTGAAACCTTGCTAAAATTGTTTATAGTTCCAGTAGTTTTTGTTTTTGTTTTATTATTGATTCTTTTAATTTTCTACATAGATGATTATGTCATCTGTGAACAAATTCAGTTTTATTTCTTCCTTCCCAATCTGTATACTTTTATTCTCTTTTCTTGTATTATTTTAGCAAGGACATCCAATACACTGTTGAAAAGAAGTAGTGAGAGGAGATAGATTTACCTCAACTTAATCTTAGTGGGAAAGGTTCAAGTTTCTCACCATTAAGTATGATGTTAGCTATAGGTTTTTTGTAAATGTTCTTTATCGAGTTGAGGAAGTTCCTCTCTATTCCTAGTTTGCAGAGAGTTTTTATCATAAATGGGTCTTGGAATTTGGTAAATGTTTTTCCTGCATCTATTGATATGATCATGTGATTCTTCTTTGTTAGCCTATTGATGTAATGGATTACACTGATCAATTTTCAAATGTTGAACTAGCCTTGCACACCTGGCATTAATCCCACTTAGTCATGGTATGTATAATTATTTTTGTACATTGTTGGATTCAACTTTCTAATATTTTGTTGAGGATTTTTGCATCTATGTTCATGAGAGATATTGATCTGTAGTCTTCTTGTAATGTTGTTTTCTGGTTTTAGCATTAGGGTAATACTGGCTTCAGAGACTGAATTAGGAAATATTCCCCCTGCTTCTATCCTCTGAAAGAGATTGTAGAAAATTGGTATAATTTCTTCCTTAATGTCTGGTAGAATTCACCAATGAACCCATTTGGCCTGGTGCTTTCTCTTTTGGAAGGTTATTTATTGTTGATTCAATTTATTTAATAGATATAGGCCTATTTAGATTGCCTATTTCTTTTCATGTGAATTTTGACAGATTGTATCTTTCAAGGAATTGGTCCATTTCATCTACGTTATTAAATTTGTGGGCACAGATTTGTTTACAATATTACTTGATTATTCTTTTAATGTCCATGGGATCTATAGCAATGTCCCCTCTTTCATTTCTCATATTAGTAATTTGTGTCCTTTCTCTTTTCTTCTTAGCCTGGCTACAGGCTTATCAATTATATCAATCTTTTCAAAGAACCAGCTTTTGGTTTTGCTGCTTTTCTCTATTGAGTTCCTGCTTTCAATTTCACTGATTTCAGTTCTAATTCTTATTATTTCTTTTCTTCTGCTTACTTTGGATATAATCTGCTTTTTTTCTAGTTTCCTTCCATGGGAACTTAGACTATTGATTTTAGATATTTCTTCTTATTTAATATATACATTCAATGCTCTACATTTCTCTCTAAGCATTATTTTTGCTGCATCCCACAAATTTTGATAAGTTGTATTTTCATTTAGTTCAAAATAATTTTTAATTCTCTTGAGATTTCTTCTTTGACTCATGTGTAGCTTTGAAGTATATTCTTTAAATTCTATGTATTTGGGGATTTCCTAGTTATCTTCATTTATTTCTAGTTTAATTCCATTGTAATCTGAGCAGACATTGTATGATTTCTCTTCTTTTATATTTGTTAAGGTGTGCTTTATGGCCCAGAATACGGTCTATCTCAATGAATTTTCTTTTTTTTTTTGGCTGCTCCACTCAGCATGCGGGATCCTAGTTCCACAGCCAGGGATCAACCCATGCCCTCTGTAGTGAAAATGTGGAGTCTTAACCACTGGTCTGCCAGGGAAGTCCCTATCTTGGTGAATTTAATTGATTTTTGTAGTGACATGTTTTAGTCCCCTTCTCATTTCCTTTCGTGTATATTCTATAGATTTTTGTGTGTGTTTACCAAAGAAATTACATATAACATTTTAAAATTATGACAATGTTCTTAAATTAATACCAATTTAACTTCAATCACATAGAAAAACTCTACTTCTTTATAACTCGTCCCTCCCTCAGTTTATGTTATTGATGTCACAAATTGTATCTTTATATACTAAGTACCATTAACTTAGATTTATAATTTTTATGCATTTTTCTTTTAAATCCTGTAGAAAATAAAAATAGTTACAAACCAAAATTACAATAATACTTTTGTGGCATTTGTTCACATATTTTCCTTTACCGATGACTGTTTTTAGAGTTACTGTCTATTGTTCTTTCATTTCAACTTGAAGAATTCCCTTCAGCATTTCCTTTATGGCAAGTCTACTGGAAATAAATTCCCTCAGCTTTTGTTTGGGGAATATCTTAATTCCTCCTTTATTTTTGAAAGACAGTTTTGCCAGATATAGAATTTTCAGTTGACAGTCTTTTTTTCTTTTAACACTTTAAATATATATCATCCCACTGCCTTCTGGCTTCCAAGGTTTCTGCTGAGAAACTGGCTGTTAATCTTATTGAAGATCACTTGTGACATATAATGAGTTGCTTCTCTCTTGCTGCTTTCAAGATTCACTTTGCCTCTGGCTTCTGACAGTTTGATTATAACATGTCTTGGTGTGGATCTCTTTGGGTTTATCCTACTTGGGAGTTTATTGAGCTTCTTGATCTGTAGATTCACATATTTCATCAAATTTAGGAAGTTTTCAGTCATTATTTCTTCTAATAATCTCTCTTCTCCTTATGGACTCCTGTAATGTGTATATTTGTCGGCCTGATAGTATCCCACAAATCCCCAAGTCTTTGTTTGCTTTTCTTCCTTCTTTTTTTCCTGCTCTTCAACCTGGAAAATTTCAATTGTCCTGTCTTAAAGTTCACTGATTTTTTTTCTTATGCCTTTTCAAATCTACTGTTGAATTCCTCTATGTATTTTTTTAATTCAGTTACTGTAATTCTCTGCTCCAGAATTTGTCTTCTTTTTATAATTTCTATTATTTTTGTTGATATTCTTATTTTGTTCATATATTGTTTTCCTGATTTATTTAGTTCTTTGTCCATTTTTTCCTTTAGCTCTTTGAGCATACTGAAAACAGTTGTTTTAAAGCCTTCATCTAGTATGTCTAACATCTGGGTTTCCTCAGGGAAAAGTTCTGCCATTTTGCTTTCTTATTTTGCATGGGCCATGTTTTCCTGTTTCTTTGTATGCCTTGCAAATTTTTGTTGAAAATCAGGCATCTGAAAAAATAGCTACCTCTCCCAGTCTTTGCAGACTGGCTCTGTGCCAGGGCAGTCCTTCACTGATTAGCTGAGCATGGTCTGAGCATAGTGGATCAGCCTCACGTGAAAGCTTAAGGTCTTCTCAGGTCTTTTCTGATCATAAGTCTTGCCTTGAGCTTTATCCAATTTCTCCATAGACACAGTTGCTTTTGAATGCCTTCATTTCCCCAAAATCTCACCCCAGCTCCTCCTCCAGGCTTTAGATAGTTATTCTATGTCTTCAACTGTAATCTTTTGTCCCATGCATCTGCACGTCTATAATCTCCTTGAAGATTTCACGAGCAGTGGCTGTCACTTTTCCCCACCTTAAGTCTGAATTAGGTGATAGAGAGACCAATCCCTCAGGCAGCATTAGGCAGGTTAGAACACTGCAAATAAGGCCAGTTCTGGCACCTTCATTTCAAGGGAGTGAAGTGGGAACTGAGTTGCTACCCCCTCCAGAACAAGACCTTGCCACACCAGGGAGAAGTTGAGCCAAGGGCAAGCAAAAACGTCATGAAATTTCCTACAGTTTTAGGGACTTCCCTGGTAGTCCAGTGGCTAAGACTCCATGCTCCCAGTGCAGGGGGCCTGGGTTCGATCCTTGGTCAGGAAATTAGATCCCACATGCTGCAACTAAAGATCCTGCATGCCACAACTAAAGTTCCCACGTGCTGCAACGAAGACTGAACATCCCACGTGCTGCAACTAAGATCTGGTGCAGCCAAATAAGTAAATAAATAAATATTTTTAAAAATGTCCTACAGTTTTAAATGTCGTGTTTTCTTTTTCTTTTTTTTTTAAACATCATTATTGAAGTATAATTGCTTTACAATGGTGTGTTAGTTTCTGCTTTATAACAAAGTGAATCAGTTATACATATACATATGTTCCCATA
The DNA here is from genome assembly GCF_009873245.2 of Balaenoptera musculus. Classification (NCBI taxonomy): domain Eukaryota; kingdom Metazoa; phylum Chordata; class Mammalia; order Artiodactyla; family Balaenopteridae; genus Balaenoptera; species Balaenoptera musculus. The sequence goes on along the minus strand of NC_045804.1, from coordinate 39,105,791 downwards.
TCTCTTCCCTCTTGCATCTCCCTCCCTCCCTCCCTCCCTCCCTATCCCACCCCTCTAGGTGGTCCCAAAGCACCGAGCTGATCTCCCTGTGCTATGCGGCTGCTTCCCACTAGCTATCTAGTTTACATTTGGTAGTGTATATATGTCCATGACACTCTCTCACCCTGTCACATCTCACCCCTCCCCCTCCCCCTATCCTCAAGTCCATTCTCTAGTAGGTCTGTGTCTTTATTCCTGTCTTGCCACTAGGTTCTTCATGACGTTTTTTTTTTTCCCTTAGATTCCATATATATGTGTCAGCATACTGTATTTGTTTTTCTCTTTCTGACTTACTTCACTCTGTATGACAGACTCTAACTCCATCCACCTCATTACAAATACCTCCATTTCATTTCTTTTTATGGCTGAGTAATATTCCATTGTATATATGTGCCACATCTTCTTTATCCATTCGTCCGATGATGGACACTTAGGTTGCTTCCATGTCCTGGCTATTGTACATAGAGTTGCAATGAACATTTTGGTACATGACTCTTTTTGAATTATGGTTTTCTCAGGGTATATGCCCAGTAGTGGGATTGCTGGGTCGTATGGTAGTTCTATTTTTAGTTTTTTAAGGAACCTCCATACTGTTCTCCATAGTGGCTGTACCAATTTACATTCCCACCAACAGTGCAAGAGGGTTCCCTTGTCTCCACACCCTCTCCAGCATTTATTGTTTCTAGATTTTTTGATGATGGCCATTCTGACCGGTGTGAGATGATACCTCATTGTAGTTTTGATTTGCATTTCTCTAATGATTAATGATGTTGAGCATTCTTTCATGTGTCTGTTGGCCATCTGTATATCTTCTTTGGAGAAATGTCTATTTAGGTCTTCTGCCCATTTTTGGATTGGGTTGTTTGTTTTTTTGTTATTGAGCTGCATGAGCTGCTTGTAAATCTTGGAGATTAATCCTTTGTCAGTTGCTTCATTTGCAAATATTTTCTCCCATTCTGAGGGTTGTCTTTTGGTCTTGTTTATGGTTTCCTTTGCTGTGCAAAAGCTTTTAAGTTTCATTAGGTCCCATTTGTTTATTTGTGTTTTTATTTCCATTTCTCTAGGAGCTGGGTCAAAAAGGATCTTGCTGTGATTTATGTCATAGAGTGTTCTGCCTATGTTTTCCTCTAAGAGTTTGATAGTGTCTGGCCTTACACTTAGGTTTTTAATCCATTTTGAGTTTATTTTTGTGTATGGTGTCAGGGAGTGTTCTAACTTCATACTTTTACATGTACCTGTCCAATTTTCCCAGCACCACTTATTGAAGAGGCTGTCTTTTCTCCACTGTATATGCTTGCCTCCTTTATCAAAGGTAATGTGACCATATGTGTGTGGGTTTATCGCTGGGCTTTCTATCCTGTTCCATTGATCTATATTTCTGTTTTTGTGCCAGTACCAAACTGTCTTGATTACTGTAGCTTTGTAATATAGTCTGAAGTCAGGGAGCCTGATTCCTCCAGCTCCATTTTTCGTTCTCAAGATTGCTTTGGCTATTCGGGGTCTTTTGTGTTTCCATACAAATTGTGAAATTTTTTGTTCTAGTTCTGTGAAAAATGCCAGTGGTAGTTTGATAGGGATTGCATTGAATCTGTAGATTGCTTTGGGTAGTAGAGTCATTTTCACAATGTTGATTCTTCCAATCCAAGAACATGGTATATCTTTCCATCTATTTGTATCATCTTTAATTTCTTTCATCAGTGTCCTATAATTTTCTGCATACAGGTCTTTTGTCTCCTTAGGTAGGTTTATTCCTAGATATTTTATTCTTTTTGTTGCAATGGTAAATGGGAGTGTTTTCTTAATTTCACTTTCAGATTTTTCATCATTAGTATATAGGAATGCCAGAGATTTCTGTGCATTAATTTTGTATCCTGCTACTTTACCAAATTCATTGATTAGCTCTAGTAGTTTTCTGGTAGCATCTTTAGGATTCTCTATGTATAGTATCTTGTCATCTGCAAACAGTGACAGCTTTACTTCTTCTTTTCTGATTTGGATTCCTTTTATTTCTTTTTCTTCTCTGATTGCTGTGGCTAACACTTCCAAAACTATGTTGAATAATAGTGGTGAGAGTGGGCAACCTTGTCTTGTTCCTGATCTTAGTGGAAATGGTTTCAGTTTTTCACCATTGAGGACAATGTTGGCTGTGGGTTTGTCATATGTGGCCTTTATTATGTTGAGGAAAGTTCCCTCTATGCCTACTTTCTGCAGGGCTTTTATCATAAATGGGTGTTGAATTTTGTCGAACTTTTGCAGCTTTCTCTGCGTCTATTGAGATGATCATATGGTTTTTCTCCTTCAGTTTGTTAATATGATATATCACGTTGATTGATTTGCGTATATTGAAGAATCCTTGCATTCCTGGAATAAACCCTCGTGTTTTCTTGATATATCCACTTGGTGGCCTTAGACCTCTTACAATTGGTTCATCCAGTTTCTGGTTGTTTTTTATGTTTTCATGGGGAGATGAAGGGTGGGAGCTTCCTTATCCACCATTTTGCTGACATCACTCCTGTTATCATTTCTTAATACTGAATTTGACTTGCAATATTTTGTTTAAGATTTTGTATTTATGATCATGAATGAGACTGTCACAAAATTGTCCTTTCTCATATTACTGTTGACAGATATTGGTGTCAAGGTTACAGTAGCTTCATAATATGAGTTGGAGATGTAAGCTGTTTTTCTATTCTTTTAACATTTTACTCAACATGATACGTTTTTTTTTAATGGAAGACTTTGTCTGGTCCCTACTAAACTTGACAGTTTTGAATCTTGCTTTTCCATGTAATAATATGTTATATATAATCATGTTTGTAAAATAATGATTAGTTATTTTTAAAAACGTGACTAACTGCTTTATAATTTCATATATAGTATTAACATACTATTGTTTACTTATTCCCCTACAGCTGGGAATTGAAGTTGCTTTTAATTGTTCAATAAATTGTACTAGGATCTTGGATCAGTTATACTGAGGCTTGGATAGGCTAATTACATCTCCTAATTTGCATTGAGTCTAGGAGTCACCTGACAGAGTACTTCAATTCTGTATGCAAATATGATTCAAACATATGTAAAGACTTTTTAGGATGGGGAATGGAGACCAGAGCAAGCAGACAGAAAAGAAGCAATTTGTTTTCTGTAGTAGGAATGGAGCCCTATAGGGGAAAAATCATTTTAAGTCAAGGAAGAGTCTAGATCTGTGGAAATAAAGGTTGAAGCTAAAACATGAGGTTATACTTGGTCTTAGGTACGTAAATAAGTGAAAATTCTATAACTCTGTGTAAGTATATAAAGTATATACAGACACAGAGAGGTTTGTAAAAGTCGAATTACTAGATCCAGTGATGAAATATTTAAAGATCTAGATATATATTGTCAAATGGTTTCCTGAAGAATTGTATCAGATTTTTTTTTTTTTTTTAGGGAAACAAGTAAGGTGTTTATTAGGAGGAAAAAGCACATGTGAATAGGCACACAAGGGCAGACTCAGAGAGAGAGAGAGAGGGGGGGGAAGAGAGAGGAAGAGAGTTGCCCAGATTTTTCCCTAGCAACTTTATCCTAGGGAGGATTACAGGGCTCTGCCCTGTACCTTTTGGAGGGAGAAGGTTATGGTTCTAAGTCTACTGGAAGGCGGTACTATTTCCCCAGGGTTGTCCAAAACTCAGAGCTGAGCCAGAAGGAAGCTGCCTTTCTAAGAGATGAGGACCTAGTCATTCATTCAAATAGGCTTCCTGGGCCTGGGTCCCTAGAAGAAAGCTTTCGAACATGACCCTGAAGGAAGAAACATTTCCCCAAAAGAGAAACTAACAGAGTAAGTCTCCACTCCTGATAGGTAAACAACAATAAAGCCAGGTGAGCACAGTCATTTAAGTATTTAAAACTTAATAAAAGTCTTAATGTTGCATAAATAGATAACCAACAAGGACCTACTGTACAGCACAGGGAACTCTGCTCAGTATTCTATAATAACCTAAATGGGAAAAGAATTTGAAAAAGAATAGATACATGTATATGTATAAGTGAATCACTTTGCTGTACACCTGAAACTAACACAACATTGTTGATCAACTACACTCCAATATAAAATAAAAATTAAAAAATAAAATAATTAAATTAATAGAAGAAAAAGAAAAAAAGCAGAGGGAGATATGTATGCCTGCCATCCTATGCTTTCTCCATAGTATTATAGCACAGCTAATGTTCTTTAGACCCAGTTTCTTCATATTTCTTAGACATGAGGGCTGCCTCAAACATAGGTCCATGTTTCCTGTTGACCTGACGGAAGACTCTCCACCTCTATCCCACGGGTGCAGGAGAATCAGTTCCACTTATGCCCAGGAACACAGTCCCAGTCCTACTATCTTCTGGTCATACAAGCCCTGCCAAGAAGTCCCTGCTTCCCATTCTTCTTGTAGCTTCTGTATCTAGAATCCTCTCACCTTTCCTCCCACCTTAACACCCTCTGCATGAGGCCCTACCACTGGTGAACCCTTCTGGTTCACCCACAGTATGCACGTTTCACCCCCAAAGTGCTTAAGGAGGATGCCTTCCCGTACTGCGGGGCAACCTGGAACCCACGGGAGCTGGAGCTGAGCCACCTTATAGAGGAAGGACGCAGAGCTTGTGGGTTAGCATGAGATCCTGGCCACACCAGTCCAACACTGTCACTACGTAGAACTTTCTGCGGTGCAAAACCACTGCCTTTAGGCATACATCTGGAACACAGTCCTTAAAAAATATGTTGGGGACTGGAGCCTACCAAATCCCTAGGGCCTAAAAATCATTGACCTCACCTGGAACCTTGGATCTAGGTTTACAGGTTAGTTGCTTTTTTTTTTTTTTTTTTAATATATATATATATATATATATATATATTTTTTTTTTTTTGGCTGTGTTGGGTCTTCGCCTCTGCGCGAGGGCTTTCTCCAGTTGCGGCAAGCTGGGGCCACTCTTCATCGCGGTGCGCGGGCCTCTCACTATCGTGGCCTCTCCCGTTGCGGAGCACAGGCTCCAGACGCGCAGGCTCAGTAGTTGTGGCTCACGGGCCCAGTCGCTCCGCGGCACGTGGGATCCTCCCAGACCAGGGCTCGAAGCCGTGTCCCCTGCATTGGCAGGCAGACCCTCAACCGCTGCGCCACCAGGGAAGCCCCAGGTTAGTTGCTTTTGAAATCTTTTATACTTTTGACTGTGGGGAAAATTCTTTCTGACCTGGACTGGGGATTTAGCCTGTGCTGTTAGCTATTTTTAATGGGAAAGGTGAAGGCATTCACATCTCCTTAGTTATGCCAGAATGCAGGTTGGTGGGAACTGCACAGAAAGGTAGGACAGGAACTACCTTCTGAGGAATAAAAACCGTGGTTCATTCTTTGCCCTCCTCCTTTAGCACTGCGTATTTAGTTTCAAAGGGCGTGGTTCTTATCTCCGCCCATCCCCGCCCCCTTTTAGGTTATAAACTTCGGCAGGACACTAACAGTGCTTGGTTTCTCCTTCTGGATTTAGAAGACAGTTCGTCAGTGCCTGGTCAGCCACATTTTTACCAACAGAACCTGTTCCCTAACTCCCCTTATTTCAGGACCCCAGGCGTGCAGCGCACCCCCAAGGAGCTGCACTTGCCTGACCTGTCCCTATAGCACCGTGCCCTTCCTCCCTTCCTAGTCCATGCCAAACTCCAACGTCCTCTCCCCAGGCTCTTTAAGGCGCTTCCCAGCCCACACAGGGGATGACGTCCTGCCCTGACCTCAAGTTCCCAAGTGTCCTGATCGCAAGTCCTTAACAGTGTAGTTTATTTGGTAGATGCTGCTACTGAGACAGGCATCACAGGGCCAAGATTCCCAGACCGGAGATAACAGCCGAGGGCCTCCCCGGGAGCGGGGTGGACGGGGCTGTGTTGGCTGCACCCCACCTCGTCAAAGAGCCAGCAGACTAGACTTAAAAGGGATAAGAAGCTGAGATTCCGATATTTGGCAACGGAGAGGGGACAAACTTACCCAGGAGCGCTGCTCTGGATTCGCAGGACTCTTAGGGGAGCTAGAACTCCCCCGTTTGCGGGGAGAGCTGGTGCACTCGAGTTAAGGCGGAGCGTTCAGCCAATGGTGACGCCGCCCCGCCCCCAAGACTTGCCGCGCGAAGCGACTGGACTTTAAAGCGTGAGTGTCTCAGAGTGGTGGCGGGAGGTTTCTCCTTTCGTATTTGGTTATCTGTATTTTCTATATTCTGCACGGTAAGACCAAAAGAACGAAGTGCATTTAAAGAAAACAAAGAAAGAAAGAAGTGGGCGGAGCCCGCCTTCCGGTCCCCGTCCGCGCGCTCTACACCAGGTAAGCGGACCCAGGTCCGGGTCCTTTGGCGCACTGGCTTCCCGAGCGGCGGGTGGCCCTTAGAGGGGCAGCCAATCAACTTTTCAGGAAGTGCCCCCGCGCGCTGTGAGCTCCCCTGAGCTTTCGCGCGACTGGCGTCTTCTTTGGCCCCTCACAACTGAAGAAAGATCAGGGCTTCTGGCGGGGTGATCCTACTCGGGACTTTCCAGCTCTACTCGCATTCCTCGAGCCGTACTACTGTCCCGTGGACTAAAAGCGCAGTAGCCTCTGGGGACCGGGCGAGAGCTGTTAGTGCACCGAAAGGACGAAAGGGGAGAAGAGCGGTCTGCTCCGCGGGAGGCGGATTCGGACACACAACCCCTCGTGGTATAAGGAGCACCTTGGGGACATCTGGGATAATGAGTCCAGAGCTGGCTCCAATGGCTTCTCTCAGGATATAAAGCTTTCCTGACACTTTACTTTTCTTGGGCCCCCTTTTTTATGGTAATTATGGTAATGGATATTTCCGCAGCTCAACAGGTCTAAAACCTGTCTTCAGAACCCACAGACTTTGAAACGCACAGAAACCTTGTTTTAAAACAGAGAGAAAGAGAAGGCGGAGGGGGAGAGAAGGAGGGAGGGATGCCTAAGGAACCCTGAGCTACTGAAGTCTTCTACCATCAACCGCAGACCTGTGAGTGACAGAACCTTCAGAGGATTCCAACCCCAACCTTCAAGCCAGTTGAAAATTAATGGAACAGAGACAAGACTTCCCCACTGTCCCCTGTCCGTATTCTGGGCTCACAGGATCCGTGAGTATGGTTATATATATATATATTTTTTTTAAATTATTTATTTATTTATATTTATTTATTTTTGGCTGTGTTGGGTCTTCGTTTCTGTGCGAGGGCTTCCTCTAGTTGCGGCGAGCGGGGACCACTCTTCATCGCAGTGCACGGGCCTCTCACTGTCGCGGCCTCTCTTGTTGCGGAGCACGGGCTCCAGACGCGCAGGCTCAGCAGCTGTGGCTCACGGGCCTAGTCGCTCCGCGGCATGTGGGATCTTCCCAGACCAGGGCTCGAACCCGTGTCCCCTTCATTGGCAGGCAGACTCTCAACCACTGCGCCACCAGGGAAGCCCGTTATATATTTTTTTAATCTTTTTTTTTTTTTTTTTTTTTTTTAATTTTTGGCCGCGCAGCGCGGCCTGTGGGATCTTAGTTCCCCGACTGGGGATCCAGTCGGCTCCCTGTGCAGTGGAGGTGCGGAGTCTTGACCACTGGACCGCCAGGGAAGTCCCCAAGTATGGTTACTTTATGCGACTGAGTTTTGGGATAATTTGTTATGCACCTATAGTAACTGGAACAATATTATGTGTATTCTTCTTGGGGCTCTTTTTCTCGTTTTCTAAGGACTTTCCAACGTTTGATATTTTCAGACGCTTATTTATTTATTTTTCTGATCATTATAGTTCTTACTTTTTTTTTTTTTTTTTGTTTTATGTGCTGCAAATATCTGTAGATCAGTTTGGAGACAATGACATCTTTATGAGATTACAATTTCTGATACATGGACATAATATATCCTATACTTAATTACATTTTCTTCAATGTCTCACAATAAAGTTATATACAATTTTCCGTAAGGATCTTGCACATCTTTTGTGTCAATTATATCTCAATTAAACTGGAAGAAAAAATAAATTCCTGATTTAAACCACCTTGGTCATGATGCATTATCATTTTTAGATATTGTTGGATTTGGTTTGCTAAAATTTTGTTTAGATTTTTTTTCATCTAAACATTGAATGGTGATGATCTGCAACTTTCCTCTCATATTTTACTTATCCAATTGGTTATTGAGATTATACTAGCCAATGTTCATAGCAGCACTATTTACAATAGTGAAGATATGGACGCAACCTAAGTGTCCATCAACAGATGAACACAAATGAATGGATAAAGAAGATGTGGTGTATATATATAATGGAATACTACTCAGCCATTTAAAAAAGGGATGAAATAATGCCATTTGCAGCAACGTGGATGGACCTAGAGATTATCATATTATGTGAAGTAAGTCAAAGACAAAAATCATATGATATCACTTATATGTGGAATCGAAAAAAAATGATACAAATGAACTTATTTACAAAACAGAAACTGGCTCACAGACATAGAAAACAATGTTATGGTTACCAAAGGGGAAAGGGGTGGGAGAGGGATAAATTAAGAGTTTGGGATTAATTATACATTACTATATATAAACTAGATAAATAACAAGGACCTACTGTATAAGCACAGGGAACTATATTCAATACCTCTAATAGAAAAGAATCTGAAAAAGAATATATATATGTATATGTGTATATATATTTGTATATATAACTGAATCAATTTGCTGTACTCCAGAAACTAACACAACATTGTAAACCAACTATACTTCAATTAAAAAAAAAAAGTAAATCCAGGAAATTGCTAGAAGAAATATGCAAAATAAAGGGATTAAAAAAGAGTATGCTAACGTCATAAAATTAGTTAGGCAGTGTTTCCTCTTTTTCTGTTTTTGTGGGGAGTTTGTGTAATATGGAAACTCTCTTCCTTAAACTTGTGTCTTAGAATTTGCTGTGATAGTGTTACTATGTTTTTCTGGACCTTACCAATGTATACATGTCATTAAACTTTTGTTTGATGTTCTCCTGTGTAAAAAAACGGAAAACTTGTGATAATTGAGGGAAAGTATTTTATTAATAATTCATTATGTATAATGGTTATAGAATTTCTACTTTTATCGATGAGGGAATATATGTATATGTATAACTGATTCACTTTGTTATAAAGCAGAAACTAACACACCATTGTAAAGCAATTATACTCCAATAAAGATGTTAAAAAATAAAATAAAATAAAATTCCCAAACATATGAAGGTTTTTATAGTTACTATTTAACTACTAATTTCTAATTTATTTGCATTGTGGAGCCAAAGAGTGTAGTTGGTATAATATCACTCCTTTGAACTCTCTTGAATAATTACTTTTTAATAGGAAAAATCCTAAATATTATGTTTTAAGAAGTAAAAACACCCCCATAAGATATTTATTAATTATAAATGGGAAAAGTAGTAAATTTACAGTGGAGAAACTGGCAGACATCACCTTATCCAAGTGATCAAAGTTAGTATCATCAGTAATGGGATAAATCAATATCGTGGGTCTTCCGATACAATGCACTGAGAAGGACAAAAAACACTTCTATAACCTTTGCATAACCTGAATTGAGAGACATCCTCCACAATAACAGGCCTAAACTCTTCAATAGTGGCAAGGTCATCAAAGGCGAAGACTGGGGAACTGTTCCAGACTAAAGGAGATTAAGAAACGTGAAAACTAGGGACTTCCCTGGTGGTCCACAGGTAAAGAATCCGCTTTCCAGTGCAGAGAACTAGGGTTTGATCCCTGGTCGGGGAACTAAGATCCCACATGCTGCAGGGCAACTAAGCCCGTGCGCCACAACGAAGAGCGTGTGCACTGCAACGAAGATCCCATGTGTCACAACCAAGACCTGACACAGCCATAAATAAATAAACAAATAAATTAATTAATTAAAAGAATGGCTATTAAAAAAAAAAGAAACATGAAAACTAAATGTAATGTGTGATCCTAGATTGAATCCTAGACCAGAATTTTTTTTCTTTTGCCATAAAGACATTTATGGCACAATTGATAAAAGTCAAATAAGGTCTGTAGATCAGAGTATTATATCAGTGTTAATTTCCTGATTTTGATTATTGTGCTGTTAATGTCCTTATTTTTAGGAAACACCCCTGAAGTACTGGTGGTAAAGGAGTATCATGTCTGCAACTTACTCTCAAATGTTTCAGCGGAAAAAATGGCAGTAGAAGGAGGCATGGAGACAAGGAGGAAAAAAGCCATCAGGATAATCTGTGGTCAAAGGACTCTGGACACAGTGATATCGAACATCTAATTTTAAATATTTGCCTTTCACTGTAAGCAAACCTTTACTATGTTTTGCTAAAATTAGGGCCTGATGTTTCCTGTAACTTGGGAGATGAAGGAAGAGCTTCTTTTTCTTCTTGGGATACAGAGGAGCATGGAGGGGGCAGAGCTTGGAAGAGCTGTCATGTCAATCAAGGAGGTAACCGGCAGAGGTCTTGGAACAGCAGTCCAGAGCAAAAAGTGAGAGGAGAGGACCAGAAGAGATCTGTGGTGCATGGAAGCATTTCTGGCACCCTCAGAAATCTTAATGCAGGGAAACTAGGTAAAAGACCAAACTTTCTGTATTTACACATAATGAGAGCTGACAATATCAGGTGGGCATCAAAAATCTCAGTGACACGGATAGCTGGAGAACCTAGGGACATTCAGATTGCAAATGGATAGCTCTTCTCTGCTAAAAAGTAAAAGAAATTGAACAAAACACTTTGACCCTCCCTCCCTTCCCCTTGTATTGAATATAGAGGAAAGAAAAAGAGTAAGAACAGGTACTGTAGAATTTTTGGTTATATAGATTCTCCAGCATATAAAGGCAACTGCATCCTGGTCTTTAAAACTACATGAAATACATTGTATATGTGATTGATGCCATGAACAGCAGAATAGATCAGAAGTACATTTGGGGAAAGAGATCATTGCAGCTTTATACATAAGAGAATAAAAGGAGGTTGTAGGAAGGTGGGGTGTGGTAGACATGGGGGATGCACCACCCAGATCTCCCTTCAAGGGAGGTTTCCTGCCCAGATTTGGAGAAGGCAGTCGGCAGACCAGCCTCTAAATGTCAGCTCCTTCAAGGCCCGCCTCAGCTGCAATGAGCTGCATTGCTTGGGGTCACAAACCACTCCCAGACTCACAATCTACAACTGACAACTGGAAAATGAGTTATGGACAATATAAAGTCTCAACCATTCAGCTCAATGCAGGACAACTCTGTTGGGCAAAATTCACTGCACAGCATCCTGCCAGGTTGGCTAAGGTTTGTTGAGGGCTGCATCCCAGTTCAACTTCTTTCTCTGCCCAATTCTGCTTCCTCCCATTCTATTCAGGGTGTTGCTCTGTCATAAACATCTTGCACCTGAAACTGCAGCTCAGCATCTGCTTCTGGAGAACTCAACCTGCAACATGATGTGAGAGGATATAGCAGACTCTGTAGACCTAAGAAAGATACGTAGTGTGGCAGACATAAGTTGATATATGAACAAAGGTATTTCACTACCTAGGATGAGTAAGAGGGAGAAAGAGAGGCCCATGGTTTAGCATGAAAGGAGATGAGGGTAAAGTTGGCATGTGTTTGGATGTTGGTTTTGATGCTTTTGCAGAAACCTCAAATTGACAATGGCTTAAAGAAATTAGAAGTGTATTTCTCATAAAGAAGTAAAAAATGATGTGTTACTCCTCTGAGAAGTCAACAAAGTCCAAGACCCCTTCCATTTTGTTGCTCTGCCTCACTTGACATGCTTCACATGTTAATCAGTATAGGCCAGGTCATGGTGCAGGAGCAAACCATCCCCAAATCTCAGTGGCTTACAACAAACATTTTGTTTCTCACTTACACTGCATGTCTGTTGGGGGTTCACCTTGGCTCTGCTCCACATCCTTCTCATGTGGGGATCCAGGCTGCCAGAAGAACCCTATCTGAGACATCACCAGTCTTGTGGCAGAAGAAGACAAGAGCAAGGGGAAACTACATGATGGTCTTAGAGCTTTTGCTCAGAGTAGCACACATCACTTCTCATACTTAATTGGCCAAAGCAAATCAAACGGCCAAGTTTGATTTCAATGGGGCAGTAAGTGTAATCCTAACCCAAGGCGGGACAGACTATTTTGGAAAAGACTACAATACATCACAAATATTTGCTTACAAAGATTCACTTCTCTTCCTTTCATATTCAAGATATACCTCCATCCCTAAAGGAAACAACTCAAAAATTCCATCCCAGTGGGATGTCCCATGATAGACTAAGTCCCGATATTGTGATAGTCTTCATATTAGGTCTGGAGAGGACTCTTTTTGGAGATTTAAGTTATCTACCCTCCCCCGCCCCCAACACAACACATACACACTATGCAATGTGAAACAGTAAGTGGATAACCTCAGTAAATCCTCCCACTCAGACAGGGGAAGAATGGGAGGCACAGGATAGTCACTGATCCGTAAAAATTCTGAAATTCGTCTGGTCAGTCAGACATTGACTTGGACTTCTGACCTGGGGAGGAGAGTGTACTTTGATCAGTTTTGCTCCCAGTAAGTGGTTCCCCTGTCCATTACTCCCCAAGGTTCTTGGTTTCAACCTCAGAGAGTTCCTCCTTTTGCATCATCTTCTTCTGCCACATTTAAAGAGGAAATTGGGAACCATTCTCTCCCTGCATGCTGAGCAGCTTCCTCAACATACCACCTGCCCCTAGAATGATGGGGGCCCAAGGTTTGTTTCAAGTCTCAGGAAGTCACAGTTTTTGGCTTGTTAGTCAATGACTCTCTGGCAATTTAACTTTCTCGAAAACATTTTTTGTTAGTGTTGTTTGAATCTGTTTGGTTCCAGTTAACTCCATGTGTCAATACCTAGAATTCTTTTTGAGATATACTTCTCTCTTTAGATTTAATTCCATGTACCTTGAACTTAGCAGGCTTCCATAGGAGACCCATGTATTCAGGCTCTTTTCTCTGAGCCATTTTGTCCACTGAAATAAATTATTCACTGCCAACTTAATTGATTCAGAGGTTTCACCCATGGGTTTAATAGCCACTTAATTAACTGCATCTTTGCCAACAGGCTGAGTTTGAATCTCACTTCTTTGTTGAATCTAAAAAACAAATGAACAAACAAAACAGAAACAGACTTACAGATACAGAGAGCAAACTGGTGGTTGCCTGAGGGGAGAGAGGTTGGAGGATGGCAAAATAGGTCAAGGGGATTAAGAGGTACAAACTTCCATTTAAAGAATGAATAAGTCCTAGGGATGTAATGTACAGCATAGGGAATATAGTCAAGAATATTGTAATAACTTCATATGGTGATGATGGTAACTAGACTTATTGTAATAATCATTTCATAATGTATAAAAATATCAAATCACTACATTGTACACCTGAAGCTAATATACTTTGTATGCTAATTAAAACAATTAAAATTAAATTAAATTTAAAAAATATTTTAAAGCATTACACCAGGAAATGGAAAAAAATTCTAGATAGTTTATGTAGATTTCCTTGCTTTCAAGGAGGTGGATCTTCAATCTCCATCCTTTGAGTGTGGGCTGCACTTACTGACATGAAGAGAGGGGAAAAGTAACTTTACAGTGGAGAAACCTAGCAAGCACTACCTCAGTCAGGTGACCAAAGTTAACATCATCAGTGATAAGTCACATTGAGAGCCTATGTCCTTGATATGATGTGATGAGAATGACTCTTAGCCCCTGTGGTCTTCCTCTCAAAAACCCATCCAAAAAAAAAAAAAAAAACCCATAACTCCAGCCCAATTATGAGAAAAACATCAGACAAACCCACATTGAGGGGCATTGTACAAAATGCCTGACTAGTATTCATCAAAACTGTCAAGGTCACCAGAAACAAAGTCTGAGAACTGTCACAGACCAAAGGAAGCTAAGGAGACATGACTACTGAATGTAATGTGGTATCTTGGATGAGATCCTGGAACAACAAAAAAAGGACATTAGGGAAAAACTAAGAAACCCAAATAAAGTGTGGAGTTTAATTAACAGTAGTGTCCTTTTTTAAGAAAAATTTATTTATTTATTTATTTATTAAAATTCATTTTTGGCTGCGTTGGGTCTTTGTTGCGGTGCGCGGGCTTCTCATTATGGTGGCTTCTCTTGTTGCGGAGCATGGGCTCTAGGCGCACGGGCTTCAGTCGTTGCAGCATGAGGGCTCAGTAGTTGCGGCATGTGGGCTCAGTAGTTGTGGCTCGCAGGCTGTAGAGTGCAGGCTCAGTAGTTGTGGCGCACAGGCTTAGTTGCTCCATGGCATGTGGGGTCTTCCTGGAGCAGGGATTGAACCCGTGTCCCCTGCATTGGCAGGCGGATTCTTAACCACTACGCCACCAGGGAAGTCCCAACAGTAGTGTTGTAAGGTTGGTTCCTTAGCTGTGACAAATGAACCATAGATAAGACGCTAACAAAACGAGAAAGTGAGTGAGGGGTATACGGAAGCTTTCTGTACCTACTTTGTAACTTTCCTGTAAGTCTAAAACAAAATTTAAATTTAAAAATTAAAAAACATTTTGTTTTATTTTTACAATGGCTGGGTAGATTTTCAGATCTTAGTGAAGTTAGGTCCCAAATGGTTAGAGCCAGATTGCAGATAGGCAGGTACCCCAGCAAAACCCAACTGGAGGTTAATCTTGCTTAACCTTTTGCTGGCTCATATTTGACCCTATCATGGAGTCACTGGCCTCCGTGCTCCCTTTTCCCAAAATTTAATCATTTATTTTACAGCACCATTTTTTTTTTCTGTTTAATGAGACACAAACTCTCAAATTTTTACTTAAAACAGAAATGCAGCAGATATACAAGGTAAAGCTTTCCTCATTCATACGGAAGAAGAAGGCGGCATCAATAATCCTCTTCAGTCTAAAGAGAAACTCATGAGTATTTATATATTTTTAAAATATTATAGTTTTAAAATATTATTACTAGAGTGATAAATAAATCATTAAGTGACACAACCAGTCAGAATTAGACTTTTATTTTCATTTATTTTTTTCAGAGACATCAATGGTTAATGAATGGGGGAGCTTACATGTCTGAAGCAAGGTCCTGGAGAGACACCCCACTGTGGTGGCAGTCTTCGCTCCCGGAGGAGGGGTGGGGAGCTGGGGAGGGTGGGCAGAGGGAGATTGCCAGTTATAGAGGAATTGATGTTGGGTGGGCTCATTAGTTACCAAGGAAACCAGTAGAGGGGCAAGCCCCTCACTGCCCCTTTGATAAGAACAATTACTAGCTGGGGCTTGGGACAAGTATGCAGGAAGGTCAGTCATGTGAGTAGGGTGTAGGTGAAGCAGGCACTGGTTGGGCAGGGGATGTACAGAGAGCAAGAGAGCGGCCATCTTGAGTGGCCTGACCATATACCTCACCGCTACTTACCCTGCACGACCCTTACCACCTTGGTCCGCCCCTCTTCCATGATATCCCTGGGGTCAAGTGTATAGGGGGTGCTGCAACCAGATGCCACAAATACAATACAGGCAGGTCACCCCTGGTTTTCACAAACCCAGAGCCACCCCTATGGGGAGGGGAAGGCCCGGCTTTAAAAGAAACATTCTGGTTGGTGGCCTAGCCAGGAGTCAGCAGGCACAGTACAGATCTGTCACCCCATGTTATGTTGAGTGCCATTACGGGTGGACCCATTAGGTCTTTCCAAACAAAAAACAATTAATCCCACTAGTTGGACTTGTGTGTTCAGAAGACAGCCTATTCCATTCCACACAGCATAGCCCAGAGGGGCTCATGGGCAGTCAATTGTACATTAACATATACTGACAGGGGTCCTTCGGATGTACTGGCATATGGGATGTCTTTTCCCCACTAGTCACAGTAGCCGGGTTGACTTTTCATGGAAGTCTAGAGGAGCATCTCACTGTAGACCCAGCAGTTAGACTTATTTCACAGTGAGGCCAGCGTTGCTACTCAGTCCTCGAATAGATTTCCTCCACTCAGGCTAGCGATGAAGCGTAAGACATCTAACAGGCACGACACAGGGGAGATCATGACAATTAAGCAAAAAACAAGCAGTAACTGCATTCAGAGATAATACCACACCCGCCTGTGGTTTTTGTCCTGGTCTGCAATACAGTTCAGAAAACTTGAGTGTTCAGTAATACAAGAGCATGTCCAAAATCATGTATACAGTGGCCACCTAGTTTCACCTGGGTTGTCTGAACCACAGCGACTCCATTTTGACTTTCAAATGCATTCCCTTCCTCAATGGACAAAGCAGATGTATAACGCATGTCTGAAAGGCCAAAAACCACGCTGCTCTGATCAGTAAACTTTAAGTTCAACCATGTATAAGCCTTCTGACTTCCCCATACCTCAATATGCGCAGGTTTTTCCATCATTTCCCCTTTTGATTGCAAATCTTTCAATAGAAAGCATGGATGATCAAAATATCCATCCCTCAATGCTGGGGTGCTGACTCCTACCCCAGGTTCAGATCGTGTCCCTCAGTGCTAGTCCTCCTTTATATTCGCCTAGCCATTCACGTTGGGGGAAAACTAATCAGACCTCGTGAACAGGCTCAGAGGTACGTTAATCGGGCAACACTTTATAGGTCATATATTTTATCACTTATACCCAATTGTCACACAAGCATTATACATGTGCTTTTAGTAGCAGACTTAAAGCAAGCAGTGTCGCACTTCATGAGTAGTTATACTCTGACAATTTCACTAGATAATTTTCCTTCCATCCAGAACATCAGGGCAAAAGTATGGCTAATGCAATAACTTTTATAAATACAGACCTCAATTAACAGAACTAGAATTTAATATCCACTGAAACATAACGTTGTTCTCTCTAAAACTGCCCTCATCTCCAGCAAACACAGCCAATCAAAACTAATTTGTTTGCAAAATAAGTGTGGTCAGTTGACCACATAGCCTCCTCCAAACTGGCTGAGGGGGAACTCACGAGTCTCAGACTGAATTCCCAAAAGTCCTCTCAAAGCCAGCAAAGCATGCCAAAGGTCTGCTATCAGGCTCTGCCTTGGTGGATTTCTCTGTCTCCAAGATACTGAGATTCCTGCACATGCCAGGAGACACTCTTTCCCATTCACTTGGTAAGGCTGCTCCGAACCCAGAAGTCCCCAGTTTCTGGAGGGACCAGGCAGAGAGAGAAAAGAAAAAATGCTTGAATTTTACCCACAGGTGTAGTTTACCAAATTGCTATAAATCATAACCAACTTGAGGGGAAGGGCTTCCCCATATCTGCAAAACACAGATCAAAACCAGTAACATTCCAGACAAAACCCATAAACATTATAACCATACTCACCAGTTCACTCAGTAACCAATCTTTCTGTTAACTTTTTATGAAGCCATTATGTCTTCCATTAGGATTCTTTAAGTTCTTACCCAGTTCAGCAGTATGATCTGAAATTTATCAAAGACCTGTTATGGTCAAAAAGTCCTTCCTATGAATCTTCTTTTTTTTTTTAACATCTTTATTGGAGTATAATTGCTTTACAATGGTATGAATCTTCTTGAAGATGAAGCATTTTTGCCAAAACATTAGAGTACAACAATAACTGTCTACAAATGACAAAAGACTTAAAAGGCACAGTTAAACACCTGACCACAATGTAATCAATAAAGAAACTTGGTTACAGGAATTATGACTGATTATAACCTTAACCCTTGAAAACCTTAATCTCTGGCAAAAACCAAGAAGCAAGTATTTGTGCACTTCCTGAATGGAAAACTTAATGCTTGAGTCTTCCTCTCCTAAGCAGGCAAAGGTAGATTAACTTAGAGTCGCCCAGCAATTAATATTTTATCCTATTTGAAATGACCCATGAATTCTCTTCTTTCAACTTTATTTTCAAGTTACCAAAATCTAGAGAGACTACTTTAAATAGACATTCCCAAAACATAATTATTTCTATAGAGTTTACCTAAAAGCTATTTTTTCTCCTTTACTCTTAGAGATCACATAAGATTAAAGTTCCAGAGAGCCCAGGTAGATCATTTATATCTCAAAGGCACAAGAGAAATACCAATTCCTTCTAGAAAGATAGCTTAGCTCATTTGATACAATATGCTCATTTGATTCAATAGCAGAGCCGTTGGAGGCCATTATTCTCCAGATCTCTTGGGAGCCCCCATTCAGCAAGGACAGCCACCTCAGGATCACCCCTGCAACTTTCGGGCCCCACACGCTGGTGGACGGCCCCTGCAACTTTCCATTCCCCATCCTATATTTTCCGACATCTTGGCGCTCATGGGAGTTTCCTCGGTCTCCTGGCTGGCTCCACCAATTATTGGGCTGCACCCCGCAGGCCTACAATGCCTGTACTTGTCCAGCTTTAAGACTGAAGAAAGAGCCCAGGGTCAGCAACAGACACATCAATGGTTTAATGGATGTGGGAGCTTACACGTCTGAAGCAAGGTCCTGGAGCAACACCCCACCCTGTGCGGTGGACGGCGGCAGGACATGGTGGCAGTCTTCGCTCCAGAATTAGACTTCTAAAGAATTACTTTCACAGACATTGCAACTCAAGTCCAGGGATCTTACAAAACCAATTTATTAGAAACAACATTTACAAGGATAACTGTTTGGTGCAGAGTTGTATCTGATTTAATGTAGTCGGAAAGAAAGAACATTTTTTTTCCTTATTTTGCTGATATATTTTATTTTGCTGAAGTTAGAAGAGCCTACGGTTTCAAGGCAAGAGGCTGGAATTCCATGAGTAAACACAGATAGGAGAAAGACAGGCAGAAAAATTCACAACTTGTAATATGGAGGAAATCAGTAGACTAGGATTACTAATATGTGGAATATTATGTAATGTTTAAATTTCCATTAGTTATACAAATATTTTATTGTTATTTTTTAGATTAGAAACATTTTTTAAATGTTTTGTATAAACAGAAAAATAAGTCATTGTATTAGCATTATTAAGTGATAACAATGATGTGTTTTAGTTCAAAGAATAATTCTGTGACTATATTAGTCTGCTCAGGCTGCAATAACAGAATACCACAGACAGGGTGGCTTAAGCAACAGAAATATATTTCACATAGTTCTAGATGCTGGGAAGTCCAAAATCATGGTGTTAGTAGGATTAATTTCATTCTGAGGCTTCTTCTCTTGGCTTGGAGGTGGCCACCATCTCTCTCTGTGCTCACATGACCTTTTGTTTATGTGTGCACAGAGAGAGGGACAGAGAGAGCTCTTGGGTGTCTCTTCTCATAAGGACTCTAATCCTATGAGATCAAGTCCCCATCCTATGACTTCATTTAGCTGTAACTACTTCCTTACAAATCTACAAAAACAGCCACACTAAACGCTAGGGCTTCAACCTATGAATTTCAGGGGGACACAAACATTCAGTCCATAACTGTAGCCCACCAAAATATAAAAGTAAAGGGGAAAAATACAGTTCAAGAATGTACTTGACTTAAAATTTAGGCTGATATGTTATAGAACAATACGTAGAGCTGAGTTGAGAAGTTGATCTGTAAAGACTGTATCTTTCCTAGCTCTGTTTACTTAATGGCCTATGTGTATCTTTAGAACCAGATTTTGGTTCCTAATGCTATCTCTCACTGAAAGCCAGAGAAAACGGCTTTATTTTTGTTTTCTAATGGCCTGTAATTTCTCAGTAAAGTGACAATTAATGCTTACTATCACAATTAAAGCTTGATCTGGGTTATTCTGAGGGCAAAAAAAAAAAAAAATGGAGATTACAGTTTTAAAGGATTAAATAATTGTATCAGTGCTCTCTGTTCTGTCAAAATTATTAAGGCCCACTTGGTCACAGTTTGAATTATCTTGGGAATCTCCCAAGTCCTGGATCAATATAGCAAAGAGAAATGTCAAGAATTCAGGAACCAAAAATTCTGGTATGCTTCTGGTATGGCCAAGGTAGTTTCTACTAGGCCACCCTTCTGCAGATAAATATAAACCGTGGACAAATTTTAAAAAACAAAAAATTGCACTGTGGAGGTCCAGACTTAGAAGAAAGAACGGCCACAGGACGAGTGTATCGTTTTTATGGTTTTTAACCGCAGGGTGGGTCATAGTCTGTGCTGTGCAGGGTGGTTAAAGCTCCTTCAGAAAACCACTATCATTCTGGCTGGAAGAATCGGGGACAGAGTTTGGGACAATAGCTGCTGAAAGGGGGTAGGGGAGGAATCCCTGAAAGGAGAGAGCCAGAGAGGGAAAGTTCCAAATTCTGTGTGTCAGCTCTGCCCAAATCTCTAGCTGACCTATGAACAGAAAAGAGAAGTTTCTCCCAATACCAAGCAGATTGTCACCTATGGACATTTACATAGTAATCGCTTCATCTTGTTTTGGTTTGGAACTCTTCCTAAACGTCACAGGGCCACAGAATATGTAGCTGTTGATTTGCTCTGGATGCCAGACAGACAAGAATGTTGTGTAAGAGAGCTGGCTCAACTGTCTCTGGATGGATCCCAAACACGATGTTCCTTTCCAGGCCAGAGAATCTTCGGACACTGTCCAACACAATGTGATCACCTGACATGTCACTTGCATCGGTGAAGCGCACTACCTTTATCTTCCTCATCGCTCTCAAGAGCTCCTGCTTGTAACACTCCACATATTTTGTGGTGCTAACAAGCACAGCGACATCCTTGGGAGAATAGCCCCTTTCAAAGAGAAGCTTGCAAGTGTCTGCCACATGTGTCACTATTTTATTCAGAGTCAAGTTTTCCTTAATATTTAAGGTTCCCTGAACACCCTGAGCCCAATCAGCTTCAGGAAGCATCTGCAGAGACCCAGGGGGGATGTTAGGTGGAGGATTTTTTCTGACCTCCTGCAATACACGTTGTAAGTATTCGGCTATTTGATGTGCGTTGCGGACCACTCTGGTGAGCTCTTCCCTTGGATACTGGGCTGAGAGAGCAGGGAGGCCGCTGCGCTCCACGTGGTTGGTCTGAAAGTAGTCTAGAAAGATCCAGAGAATTCCTGGGCAATCCTTGTCTCTCTGAGTGATGGTTTTCGCCTTGCCATACCAGTCCCCATCTTCACTGCGGAAATTCTGAGCTTCATCGATGATGATGTGTTGAATCTTTTGAAAGTCATCTTTCATGAAGGTTTTCCGGGTCACCGCATGGCAGATTTTTTTGTCACTGTAAAAATTAAAAAGACACATTCAGGTTTTCTCTGAGTCCATAAAGGAGGAAAATTATCATACTCCTATGAACACGATACTGTTGTCACAATCATTTTACCATCTTACTCTCAAGGAACAAGGCGATTCACGGACTTCCCTGGTGGCGCAGTGGTTAAGAATCCACCTGCCAATACGGGGGACACGGGTTCGATCACTGGTCCAGGAAGATCCCACATGCCACGGAGCAACTAAGCCCGTGCGCCACAACTACTAAGCCTGCATGCTGCAACTACTGAAGCCTGGGCACCCTAGAGCCCGAGCGCTGCAACAAGAGAAGCCACAGCAAGGAGAAGCCCGAGCACCTCAACGAAGAGTAGCCCCCACTGGCCGCAACTAGAGAAAGCCTGTGTGCAGCAATGAAGACCCAGTGCAGCCAAAAATAAATTAATTGAAAAAAAAAATTAAAAATAATTATAATTTTAAAAAGGAACAAGGTGATTCGGAGGGAATTTAGACTGCACCTCATTTGCTGACAGTAAGATCCAACTGCTTGGGACTTCCCTGGCTGTCCAGTGGTTAGGACTGGGTGCTTTCTATGCCGTGGCCCTGGGTTCAATCCCCATAAGCCGTGGGGCGCGGCCAAAAAAAAACAGAAGATCCAACTGCTTACCTGATAAATTTCCTCAGAGGCTGGTTCTCACAAATGTAGAGAATTTCATTTGCCTCACAGTGAAACATATTCCTGATCTTCTCCATGATCTTCATGGCGATGATTGTCTTCCCTGAGCCAGGTAAGCCATGGATAAACAACTCTCTGTTCTTGCGGAGGTTTTTTGAGAAGATCTCATACTGCTTGGCTGTGAGCAGATTCAAAACCTCACAGCCAAGCTGGTCACTCAAGAAAGATCTGAAGCCAAGCAAGACAATCACGAGGGACTGCAGCAACGTTTCCATTTGCTGAGTGTTTGCAAAGTAATAGGACCTAGGGTAATCAATCAGGGATGCCGTACCCTCTGAGGACTCTGCATTGCTCTCAGGACGCAGGTGGAGGACCTTGGAAATGACACACAGATTTCCAGAGTAGCCCCCCATGTTCACCAGCTTCTGCTTCAGAGTGAAGGCGGTGCTGGTGCAATAGGACTGCTCATCTGCATCCTGCTCCCTGAGAATGGTGTAGAGAATGGGGGGACTGTCCCATGCTATCAGCAGAGCATCACAGATGACTGCTTGCTTCTCTTCCAAGTTCAGGTCCACAGCCCAGCTTCTAGAAAGGATTAAAATTCCCTGGGAGAATGAATGTATTTGCCTATTTATTAATTCCTCCAAACCTTCATTCTGTGAAGACAGCTCCTTCCAGAGGGATTCGGGAATATATTTCAGATGTCCTGGTAGCACTAGATATGGAAAGAATTATAAATTTAGTGGCAAAAATCACACTTATTTTAATGATTAATTGTAATTAATAAAAATTACTATACTTATACTTAATTATAATTAATTTTATTAATTATGATGTTACTTATTTTTGTATACATTCTTTTGCCAATATTATTATATTACAGTGAAGGAAAAGAAGCCTTGAAAAGTCTGGCACACTTCATCTAAGCCTATGTGCTTATTACGTTTATGACCTTGGAAAATTCCTTAACCTCTCTAAGACTCTGTTCCCTCATCTGTAAAACAAACAAAAATCCACATTTACAAAAATAGCACATCTCTTACGGTGAGGAATAAATGAAATAGCATAAAGGTATCTGCTCGTTGTAGCTGCTTGAGAAATGTTAGTTCTCTTTCCCTTCCTACTCTTAAAGCACCTGAATCTCAAAATGTCCCTTAACAGTCCCCATTGATGGAGGTAGGAAGAGCCCTCCCAGGAAGAAGGTGCTCATTAAATATCTGTGGAGAAGATGGAGCTATGAAAACTTTACTAGGAGGGACCTCTGTGCAGCCCTCCACTGGGAGATCCTAAGATTAGACCCTGAGATAACTCTCCTGAAGCATCACTCACTTACAGATCTATGTAATAATGCCTCTATTCCAAGAGTCTAGCCTTTGTCATGAAGGAGCAAGGAACAATGTTGTGACATGAGAATAAACTTGCACTGTAGGGTTTTAAACTTATGTCAATGATCATTTGTTCCAAAGGGAGGGAAAAAATGAAGAGATTGTTGTCATCCTGTTGTGGTGGTGTCAGATCACACACCAGAATCTGGATCTGTAGGGTTAATTTCCAGTGAAATTACCCATATTTCATTGGTAGTTGTTTATTGTTCCTTGTGGTGGTGTTCTCACACTTGTACCAGGTGTTTGCACAACTTGATTTTGCCTGCAACCTGGATGATGGTGAGTAGGAGATGGACTCTATTATGAGACACATCCAGATTTTGGAGATGTTAAAAGGCTGGGGGAAACATGCATCTTGGGATGGATGGAATAGGGTAATATAAGGATATGTTTAAAATGCAGCTTTAGAAACCAAAGGAAGTATAAACTAAAAAAGTATAAAATAAGAAAACACATCATTTGTACCAGGGAGTTTGCACACATCTATGGTTCTCACAATTCTGCAAGGCAGATATACTTACTGTTCTCTTTTTCATATGAGTAAATGGGAACTCAAACCGGTCAAGTGCCTTGCCTATGGTCGCACCACTGGGAAATGGCAGAGCCAGCGTCTGGACCCAGTGCTGTCTCAGACACCAGACCCTCTGTTGTCTCTACTGTGGCCTTGCAAGCCACACAGACTACCCCTGCCTGCTAAACGGACAATGTCACTAAAGCATTTGATGTTCATAGCAAATATGTTTTTGCCTCATTGTCAAATAGATCTTATTTTTCTTTAATTATATAATGGGACATGCTTCCTAAGGAAATTATGTGAAGACAAGAAGTGTCCCTTTCATTTCTTTGATATTCCACATGGCACTTAACCAATTATAGGGGTCAGACTAGGTGTCAATAAATGTCCACCACTCCACGTGCACCAGAGTAGTTACCACTCTCCATGTGACTTGGGGCCTCTGTGCCTTTGTGTAGGCATGCCCTGAGACTTGAATGCCCTCTTCTACTTTTGTCACCTGATAGATTCCTCTCATTTCTTCTAGAACTCCCATATCTGTTCTCTCCTCAGAGTTCCCACAGAACTTTGTATCCATACTAGGCACTAATCTCTTCATGGATCTAGGGAAATCTTCTTTTGTGTGTGTGTATGTGGTTTTTAAAAAAATATTTTATATTGGAGTATAGTTGATTAACAATGTTGTGTTAGTTTCAGGTGTACGGCAAAGTGATTCAGTTATACATATACATGTATCTATTCTTTTTCGAAATCTTTTCCCATTTAGATTACAGCATATTGAGCAGAGTTCCCTGTGCTATACAGTAGGTGATCTAGGGAAATCTTTAAAAACAGAGCACTGAAGTGTCCAGACTGATGGTTTTCCAACTACAGGAAATCAGGTGAGGACTCCTAACAGTTTAGGACATCAGGATAAAGGTCGCTGGGGGTTGGTTGAATCTGATCTACTACTCTAACCCCTGACTTTCTCTAGAACCCATCACTCCAGGTATAGACAAAATTTCTTTTTCAGACAGTCATTGCAGTTTTTTCAAAAGAAAGATTTACAGTGTTTAATCTGAAGCTAAACTATTGTCAATCAATAGTAATAATTAATGTAATGAGGACATCCCTATTCTTAGTATTTGGAGTCCAGTTGCAAAACCAAAACCGAACTGATTAGTTACCACTGTGAGAGCTCAGAATCTAATGATAGCGGTCTCTGAAAATGAAAATTTGCTTCAAAAAATGGTTTTAATTAGGCAATACAGTCCCATAGTCCAAATACCAAAACATTCCTCTTTCTATTCACTCCATTTCCTCCCTTCCCAAGCCCATCCTACTCCTCTAACACAGACCCTTTTTTTTTTTCAGTTTCTCAGCTAGTCTTCCAAAACTTCTTTGTGCAAATACAAGCAAATATTTCCCCCTTTCTTACACAATAGGTAGCAAACTGTCCAGATCTTTCCATATCAGTACATAAAGAACTTGCTTATTTTTTCCCACAGTTGTCTAACAGGCCATCTTATGGATGTGACATATGTCCCTGTTGATGGGTTGGTTCTTGAGTGTTTCCCCCCAACCTTTTGCTATTATGAGAATATTACAATGAGTAACCTTGTATATTTTGTATGCATGCAGGTATATATAAAGAATAAAGTGCCAGCAGTGGGATTACTGGGTAAAAGGGTAAATGCATTTGTAATTCTGATAGATATTACCAAGTTGTCCTCCAATGGAGTTGTACCAATAGGCACTCCTGCCAGTAATGTACGAGAAGGCTTGTTTCCCCATAGCACAGCATATAAAAGATGTCAGATTTTTTTATTTTTCACAATCCAATAGATAAAAATGATAGCTTGTTTTAATTTGCAAGTCTCTTATTTTGATTAATATTAAGCATATTTTCAAATGTTTGAAAGCCATTTGAATTTTATTTGCTCTGAACTGATTTTGTTGATTTTTCTTTTTAATTAATTTTTAATTGTTTCTATTTTTGGCTGTGTTGGGTCTTTGTTACTGTGCGCGGGCTTTCTCTAGTTGTGGCGAGCGGGGGCTACTCTTCATTGTGGTGCGCGGGCTTCTCATTGCGATGGATTCTCTTGTTGCAGAGCATGGGCTCTAGGCGAGTGGGCTTCAGTAGTTGTGGCACGTGGGCTCAGTAGCGCACAGGCTTAGTTGCTCCGCGGCATGTGGCATCTTCCCCGGCCAGGGATCGAACCCCTGTCCCCTGCATTGGCAGGCGGATTCTTAACCATTGCACCACCAGGGAAGCCCCGTTGATTTTTCTTTTAAGTTGTCCTTTATCCTTATCAACTTTTGGAAGCTGTTTATATTGATATATTAGAGACATTGGCCCTTTGTTTGTAATATGAGTTGCAAATATTTTTCCTAGCTGGTCAATGGACCTTTGGCTTTCTACTTAGTTGCTTTAGCCATGCACAATGCTTATCTTTTAATGTAATCATATATATCAGTCTACTTTCACGGCTTTTGTATTTTGAATCTTGACTTTTCTAATCCTCATGCCAAAAGTATAAAGGCGTTTACAAATGTCTTCTTCTAGAACACTTATGGCTTTAATTTTTTTTAAATTCCTGATCGATTTAGAGCTTATGTTGGTATGTCATAAAGCGTGAATCCATCTTTTTTAAAATAAATTGCCACCCAGTTTTCCCAATATCTCTTTATTGAAACATCTTTTCTTCTCCACTTGAGAGGCCAATTCCATCAAGAACTAAATTCTGATGTGTTTGCAACTATTTCTGGACCTTCTATCCTGTACCCTTGATCTAATTATATGCCAATACAACTCTATTTTTATTTGAGGCTTTATAATGATTTAATATCTGGATAGCCCTTCTTTTTGCTCTTCTTTTTCAGGTTTTTATTTCCTGGCTTTTCTTGCTTGTTTATTTTTCCACTGGAACTTTAGGATAAGACTGTTTAGATTAAGTTAATCTCTTTGGTTTTTTTTATTGATATCTCATTAAGTTTATAAAATAACTTAGAGAAAACTGACAGCTTTCTTCCTTTCAAGAACATGACATGTGTTTCCATTTTATCCTTCTTCTGTGTCCTTCAATATTGTTTAAAAATTTTTCTCAGATCAGTTTATCTTAGATATTTTAAATTTTTGTTGCTATAGAAAATTGGGTATTTTCTTTGATTTGTTTGTTACAGCAGGATAATGAATTTTGCATATTAATTTTGACATATGCTTCATATAATTCTATTAATAAAATTATTTATATTCAATCTGAATTCTTTTATTGTTTATAGTGTTTTTCATTAGGCTGTCTTGAATATAGTCCTATCTTCTTCAATTTTTATCCCTCTAATTTCTTTCTCTTATCTAATTGCATTGGCTAATTAATATTGCACAAAAGTTGTAGCAGTGCGATGATGGTTTTGTTCCCAAATTTAATAGAATGCCTCTAATATCTCCCAATTAACATAATGGTCTTTCGGGGATATTGATAGATATAGATATATAGGTATAAGTATAATGTTAAAGAAGTATCTAGGGCTTCCTTGGTGGCACAGTGGTTAAGAATCCGCCTGCCAATGCAGGGCACATGGGTTCAAGCCCTGGTCCGGGAAGATCCCACATGCCGTGGAGCAACTAAGCCCATGCTTAGTTGCCACAACTACTGAGCCCGTGTGCCACAACTACTGAAGCCCGCACACCTAGCGCCCTTGCTCCGCAACAAGAGAAGCCACCGCCATGAGAACCCTGCGCACCGCAATGAAGAGTAGCCCCCGCTCGCCACAACTACAGAAAGCCTGTGCGCAGCAACAAAGACCCAACGCAGCCAAAAAGAAATAAATAAAATAAATTTATTAAAAAAATAAAATTAAATTTAAAAACTAAATCTTTAGGAGGTGGGCCTAAATGTAAGACCGGACACTATAAAACTCTTAGAGGAAAACATTGGAAGAACACTCTTTGACATAAATCACAGCAAGATCTTTTTTGATCCACCTCCTAGAGTAATGGAAATAAAAACAAAAATAAACAAATGGGACCTAATGAAATGTCAAAGCTTTTGCACAGCAAAGGAAACCATAAACAAGACGAAAAGACAACCCTCAGAATGGGAGAAAATATTTGCAAATGAATCAACGGACAAAGGATTAATCTCCAAAATATGTAAACAGCTCATTCAGCTCAATATTAAAGAAACAAACAACCCAATCCAAAAATGGGCAGAAGAGCTAAATAGACATTTCTCCAAAGAAGACATACAGATGGCCAAGAAGCACATGAAAAGCTGCTCAACATCACTAATTATTAGAGAAATGCAAATGAAAACCACAATGAGGTATCACCTCACACCAGTTAGAATGGAAATCATCAGAAAATCTACAAACAACAAATGCTGGAGAGGGTGTGGAGAAAAGGGAACCCTCTTGCACTGTTGGTGGGAATGTAAATTGATACAGCCACTATGGAGAACAGTATGGAGGTTCCTTAAAAAACTAAAAATAGAATTACCATATGACCCAGCAATCCCACTACTGGGCATATACCCAGAGAAAACCATAATTCAAAAAGACACATGCACCCCGATGTTCACTGCAGCACTATTTACAATAGCCAGGTCATGGAAGCAACCTAAATGCCCATCGACAGACGAATGGATAAAGAAGATGTGGTACATATATACAATGGAATATTACTCAGCCATAAAAAGGAACGAAATTGAGTCATTTGTTGAGACGTGAATGGATCTAGAGACTGTCATACAGAGTGAAGTAAGTCAGAAAGAGAAAAACGAACATTGTATATTAACGCATGTATGTGGAACCTAGAAAAATGGTACAGATGAACCAGTTTGCAGGGCAGAAGTTGAGACACAGATGTAGAGAACAAACGTATGGACACCAAGGGGGGAAAGCCGTGGGGGGGTGGGGATGGTGGTGTGCTGAATTGGGCGATTGGGATTGACATGTATACACTGATGTGTAAAAAATTGATGACTAATAAGAACCTGCTGTATAAAAAAATAAAATTAAATTAAAAATTAAAAAAAAAACAAACAAAAAACAAAAAACTAGTACTAAACTTTCTTTGGGTTATTTGTATGGAAATATGTTAATATAAATGTTTCAGACATTACATGAAATTCCTAAAAATCTTATATGTTCTGTTATAATGTTATAAGTCATAATTCTAGTTATTACTTTAAAATGTGTATCTCAGAAATAACTAAATTTCCTTGTCAATTGCATTATTATGAACTTTCATCAAATCATTAACCGTGGTCATTTTAAAGTCTTTTGTCATTTACAGACAGTTCTGGGTGTACTCTGATGCTTTTGCAAAAATGTTCCTATAAAAGGGTTTCATCTTCAAGGAATTCATGGAAAAAACTCTGACAAGTACAGGTTTCTGGTAACTGACTGTACTGCTGAACTGAATGAATAAGCATTTTCATAACTCTAATGGAAAACTGATGAATTCATAAAAGTACTAACAAAAGATCAAGATAAAAAAAATTAATTACATGGGACTGAGTGAACTGATGAGGATGATTATAATTTTTGTGACTTTGAATAAAAAAAATGTTAAAAAAAATAATTTAAAAAATCTTTAAAGTATGGGTTCGTATTTTATGGAGTCTTTTAAAAATCAAAATCTATATTAATGTTTTTCAAAACTTTTTCAGTATATTAGAAGACAATCATAAAATTTTTCTGCATAAATGTATAGAAATGATGGATTATAGTAATAACTCTCTTAATGTTCATCCATCCTTTCATTCTTAGAGTTCTGTCTTTGCGTCTTCATTCACAAGTAAGATTAGTCTGAATTTTTCTTTTCTATGCTATCTCTGTCAAGTTTTGCAATTACTGTTACTCCCATTTTAAAAATAACCTGGGAATTTTCATTCTTTTTCTATGGCTCTGGAAAAGTTTAAATAGTGTTGGAAGTGTCTATTCCTCAAATGTTTGATACAATTCCTGGAAAATTAATTTTTTTATACCAGAATAATAGGTTATCACTCTATGAGGATAAAGCCCAGTATTTTGTTTTTAAATATAATTTATTCCATGATAATAAGCTCTACTAAAACAGAGTTTACTGAGTTTAGAGAATAATTACCAATGTTTACATTTACTCTTGGATCTAATACTGTTTATTGTGGACAGTTTTTAAAATATAAATTTGATATGCAAGCGAATGCAAAGACCTCAGTTAGGTAAGGTGAAAAATAAAATCTTAAATTGAACAGTCATTATTTATTAACTTATGGTCCTCAATAGACATTTACACATATATAGGACGTTTATGCATCAGATTCTAGTGCCAGATAAGCCACTGATTTACTTCATAGAGTTGATCAAGTGGTTCTTCCTCTCCAGAAGTGTAGAAAGAGGACAACAATGGACTCATAGCTAAAGCCTGTCATGGTGGGAGCCAGGGATGAGAGCAGAGGACAGGCACTGTCCTCGGTTCTGAAACGTGATTTTGCGCTTTTACACGACTGTTTCTCCTAAACCCAAAACATGTTCATGGATGTTGTAATTGATCTTCATTTTATTTGTTTTGTGTTCCATCTTGATATAAAACTTTATTCTTGTTTCATATAAAACTTTATTCTTGTTTCATATTCTTGTTTCATATTTTTCCTGCACTCCTCTGGAAAATTCGGCAGAGGAGGGCAATTGTTTGCTCCTAGTGCAATGTATGCCTCTAGTTCAACTAGATAAAAAGTTTCCAATATGGATGAGTGTCAGAATCCTGTGAGTAGCTTGAAAAAATACACATTATAAGGTGCTATCTTCAGGTATTCTAATTTATGAAGTCTGGAGTGGGGAAGCAGGTATCTGTACTTTTTAAAGTAACCAGAAATACTGATGATCAGTCCTATTTGAGAACTACAAGACCGAAAGGTCTTTAAGGGCAGCAATGTTCCTCGATTCTGTATGTGGTATTGCCTCAGCTAATGAGGTCAGTGAGGGTTCATTTCTAAACTACTTATCATCAATATGCTTGTAGCATTACCACCTTGCACACATAGGTTTTGCAGAGCGTACTTTCAGGACCTTAAGTAACAAACATAACAGTTTATCTCCCCTTATCCTAACATAGAAACTGGCTGGTGTCAAGTAGGCAAACCATAGTTACTACCTGGAAATAAAAGTCGCTGGAGATCCTTGTTGTGTTCCAGGCCTTTCTTGGAGTACACTGGTCTGCTAAGAGGAGGCCCGCTAGACAGACTCAGCTGAGATTCAAAGTCTTTGCACAACCATGTAAAATCTTAACAAAGAAGGGAAATTCATGTTATTCTGACATGTTAGTTCATCTCTTTACCACTGAAAAAGACCTTATGAGTGGGTGTATTATATGACTGTCTAGGTATGACTTGAGACATAATGGCAAGATAACACCCCATTCACCCTGTATGGACAAGTGCCTTCATTGCATATGAAAGTTGCCAAATCCATCATAAAAGAGATGTTATTTGGAAGTTTGAATGTGTTTCCCATTCAATATGTCTCCACCCTCTGTTTCTGGATATCGTTTTGTTTGAATTTCTTTTATAGTACA
This sequence comes from Balaenoptera musculus, assembly GCF_009873245.2. NCBI lineage: Eukaryota > Metazoa > Chordata > Mammalia > Artiodactyla > Balaenopteridae > Balaenoptera > Balaenoptera musculus. The sequence goes on along the minus strand of NC_045804.1, from coordinate 39,074,510 downwards.
TAGCACATTCTTTTAGTACACCTATCTATGCATATATCTGTGGTGTAAATATTCCCACCATGGACAATTTTAAGCTACCAATATGATGTCACTAAATGCAGAGTGAAGACATGCACCGTAGCACAACATTTTATAGTATTTCCATCATACAGATACAGTAGATGTAAATAACCTCACGCGTATAGATAATCTTAAAATGTAGTAAATCATTAGGTTTTGTATTTATTAAACTTGTTTTAAATACAATTTATTGAACTGTAAATTTATAAAACTTAATTTTTAGCAATGACTGTTTAACAACTGGCTCAAAACATTCCTGAAAAGTTAACAAATGGCTCTCGAGCCAGTAAGAGCCAGTTCCAATACACCACTGCAAGGCAATCATCCCCAGACAATTTTCTTTTCATCTGATGTGGGAAATTGCCTTTTATAAGATACTTCATTTGGGCTTCTCATCACCCAACAAAATTTTCTCATGTATGGAAAGTAGGATACTTGAAGATTCAAAAAACACAGAATTTAGTGTGTGTGAGAAGTTCAAAGTCATAGGAAACAGAGGGAAACCTGTTTAATATACAGGTTCCAAAGAGGTAGAAAGGACAGGGAGGGAGTTTTCTCCATCTTACCTGGATCTGTGTCCATCACCATGCCTACCCATTCCTGAGTTGCCAGTTTGCAAATATCCTTGTCCTTCACCATCCAGGAACAGGGAGCTTCTGAGAAAAGTGCACCACAGAATGGCTTCACTCCGATTACACAAGCATAGCCATATAGCTCTCCCTCAGCTAACACATCCAAGATTTTGACTGTGAAATCTATCTGGCATTGAGACTGGCAAAAATGGACACAAGGTAATTTGTATATTGTATTTTCTATTTTCTTTTTCAAAGAATCACGGTCAACCTTTTCTTTAGCACATCCCAGAACTTTCTTACTCCTATCATCCACTCCAATACAAAGATAGCCTCCTTCAGTGTTTGCAAATGCAGGGATGTACACTGGAATTATGTTTTTCACATATTCTTGAATGTGTTTTGTAGAGAACTGCTTAAACTCTATGAATTGAGACTCGGGAAAAGGCATGATTTCACCGTATTCAAGCTGGTCTTTTTGGAAAACTAGGTAAGTAGGATCCGAGTTATGGAGGTCTTGATGTATAACCTTGACAACTTTACCAAAAGGTTCTTTCCCCAAGATTTCTGCATTTATTTTCTTGGTTTTCAGGAACCTGAATGCCTCTCTTGAATCCATGGGAAGCACAGAAGTGCCAGATCTACAGTATAACGATGAACTCAGGCTGCAAATGCGGGGCTTAAAGGAACTGTCTTCAGGGAAAGTGTCACTGCTCCAAGACTTAACAAAAATGTAATAACACCTCCCTTGTTGCTTAGTCTTGAAGAAAGCCTGCAAATTTGAAGACAGAATAAGTGTTCTCAAAGACTCTTCTAAATCCAGTCCCATCTCCACAGGATGCTCATCGTTGTTTGCCATTTCCAGCTGAATCACTCCTCCTCCTGAGTTTAATAAAGCACATGCAGCTTTTATAACTTTTGCCTTCTCTTGCTCTCTCTGAATTTTCTGCAGCTTCTTTCTGTTTCTTTCACCAAGAGTTACTTTTCCTACATTGATGACCAAGTCTGGGTAAGATGATTCTACCACCAAAGATGAATTATGTTCCTCCATGTTCATTCTGCAATTGAAACCATTAAAATACATATCTCATGTTGATGAAGAAGTAGATTGCATAGTACACAAAAGTACATTTTTAAATATATTTTAAAATATTTATTGAGTTCTTGCTAAGTGCTGGGGGCTGGAAATTAAGTGGTAAATAAAAAATAAGCATAGCCCTGACTCTCAGAGCTTACAGTCTGGACAGAAACATTGAATAGAGTAATTGCAGTAATGTGTGATACATACCCTGAAAGGAAGCACCAAACAGCAACAATCAACCTAATATGAACAGGGAAGCATTCCTGGAGGAAAGGGCATTTAAACTAAGATCTGAATTAGCCATGTTAAGGAATTTGAGGTTAGGAGGAGTTATTGCATTACAATCAGAGTGAAAAGTATGTAGGAAGGCCTGAAATCATCAAAGGGAATAGTGGATTGGAGTGGTAGAGAGATGTTCAGTCTGGCCAGACCTTAATAGTGACAGAGGACCTACACTGTTGGTGGGAATGTGAATTGGTGCAGCCACTATGGAGAACAGTATGGAGGTTCTTCAAAAAACTAAAAATAGAGTTGCCATATGATCCTGCAATCCCACTCCTGGGCATATATCTGGAGAAAACTATAATTTGAAAATATACCCCAATGTGCACCCCAATGTTCATTGCAGCACTATTCACAATAGCCGAGATATGGAAACAACCTAAATGTCCATCGACAGATGAATGGGTAAAGAAGATGTGGTACACATATTCAATGGAGTACTACTCAGCCATAAAACAGAATGAAATAATGCCATTTGCAGCAACATGGGTGGACCTAGAGATTATCATACTAAGTGAAGTAAGTCAGACAGAGCAGGACAAATACTGTATGATATCACTTATATGTGGAATCTAAAATATGACACAAATGAACTTACCTACAAAACAGAAACCAACTCACAGACATAGAGAACAGAATTGTGGTTGCCGGGGAGGGGCGGGGGGGATGGATTGGGAGTTTGGGATTAGTAGATGCAAACTATTATGTATGTAATGGGTAAACAACAAGGTCCTACTGTATAGCACAGGGAACTATATTCAATATCCTGTGATAAACCATAATGGAAAAGAACATGAAAAAGAATGTATATATATATATATATATATATATATATATGTATAACTGAATCACTTTGCTGTACAGTAGAAATTAACACATTGTAAATCAACTATACTTCAATAAAATAAATTTTTAAAAAAAGTTTACACTGAGCTAAAAAAAAAAAAAAAGAGTGACAGAGGATGGGAGATGGGAAGTGGTGAAAGAGGAGACTTGAAAGTTAGAAAAGGGCTGCTGCTTACAACAGTGGAAAGCCAAAGAAGGATTTTAAGGAAGGGAGTGACATGAACACATAGACATTTTATTATTTTATTTATTTATTTATTTGGCTGCCTTGGGTCTTTAGTTGTGGCATGCAGGATCTTTTGCTGTGGCATGGGCTCTTTGTTGTGGCACATGGGCTTCTCTCTAGTTGTGGCATGCAGGTTTTCTCTCTCTGGTCACGGCGCGCGTGGTCCAGAGTGTGTGGTCTCTGTAGTTTTTGGCACGTGGGCTCTCTCACTGAGGCACGCAAGCTCAGTAACGGCACGCGGGCTTAGTTGCCCAGCGGCATGTGGGATCTTAGTTCCCTGACCAGGGATCGAACCCGCATCACCTGCATTGGAAGGTGGATTCTCTACCACTGGACCAACAGGGAAGTCCCGAGACATTTTAAAAGACACATTAATGATGAAGAACAGATCCATGGTTGCCAAGGGTTATGGGGAGGGAAGGGTGTGACTACAAAGGGATAACACAAAGGAGTTTGTCGGGGTGATGAAACTGTTCTGTTTCCTGATCGTGGTTGTAATTATATGAATCCATTCACGTGTTAAAACTCATAGAGCTGCACACCAAAAAAGTTAATTTTTTTGCATGATAAATTATTAAGGGGGGGGCACATTATTAATTACAGGTGGAGAACTAGTTAGAGAGGAGCAAACCAGTAGGGAGTGTTTTGCAGTAATCCGGGTGAGAGATGATGGTAGCCTGGGCCACAGTAGGGGCCATGGGAATGAAGAGATGTGAGTATATCTGAGAGACATTTAGAAAATAAAATTAACGTGACTCTGTATTGAACAGATAGAGATCAGGAGAAAGGATTAAAATTTAGTAAGTGGGTTTTGGCTTGGGCAACTGGGTGGTTAGTGGTACCACTTATTGGCAAAAGATCAATGATTATTGAAGGTGGGTGATTGATAAATGGAGATTCACTCTCCTATTCTCTCCTTCTATTTTTGTGCATATTTGAAAAGTTTCCATAATAAGAAGTTTTAAAATTGACTTCATCTATTAACTGGGTGGTGGACATATTGGTGTTCATTATATTGCTCTCTATATTTTTCTGTAAGTTTGAAATTATTCATGACATAAAAAAGAAAACTTTTGCCTCCAAAACATTTTTAAAGGTGAGTAGGGCATATGAATTTAGATTATTAGTAAGAAAATGGTTGAACTTTTGGATTATGCATTCTTAGGTGGATAGGGTGGAAAACAAAGATGGCCAGGGCAGAAGGTGGATCTGAGAAATGGGGAAAAAGAAGGATCAGTGGAAAAAAATACTTGTATTTGGGAGTGATTGAGCAAATCAATAAAACTCAACAGTACCATAGTGAGGAGAGGGCTCTTAAAACTCTTAGCGTTGTGTTGCAACCTACAGTCATTTTTCTCTCTTGCTTGATTATATACTGAAGCATGCCATCGAAGCATTTCATTTATTAACTTTTTAGCACAGGAAACATTCAATGAGCATTCACCATGGGCACACTAACTGCTGTGAGAGACACAAAGAATCTGACTGCTGGAGATGTATGGTTTAGGGTGCATCAGATTACCATGATATGGCTTAAACAATATGTGGAGAAAAATCCATAGCCCTAATCCCTATATTGGTAAGAGAGAAAAATTTAAACAGAGTGACTTGCATCAACATTGAAAGAACTTAGAAAAAGAACCAGATCGCAGAGGAACACAAAAGAACAGGAATAATAGATGGAAGGGCAGAAGGAAGTTGGAAAATTAAAAAGCAATTATTTGATTAATTAACAAGATTGAGAGTTTTGTTTTTGTCTGTTTTGCTTTTTGCTTATTTGGTTTTTGTTTTTAGACAAGCCACTAGCATCTTTATTATTTATTTATTTATTTTAAATTTTATTGGAGTATAGTTGATTAACAATGTTGTGTTAGTTTCAGGTGTACAGCAAAGTGATTCAGTTATACATATACATATATTCACTCTTTTTCAGATTCTTTTCCCATATAGTTTATTACAGAATACTGAGCAGAGTTCCCTGTGCTATACAGTAGGTCCTGGTTGATTATCTATTTTATATATAGTAGTGTATGTATGTTAATCCCAAGGTCCTAGCATTTTTATTATTTAAAAAGAACTCTGCACAAACAAAAGGGTTAGATAGGGGAAACTCTTCAGGACCTAGGGCTTGATAAATAGCTCTTAGAGGATACCCAAAGCACAATCTGTAAAAGAAAAACAATCATTAAACTGAACTTCATCAAAAATTTAAAACTTTTGCCTTGTGAAACCTCCTGTTAAGGAAATGAAAAGACAAGCTACAGACTGGGAGAATATATTTGCAAATCACATACCTGACAAATATCCCAAATCTAGAATATATAAAGAACTCTAAAATTCAGCAACCTAGGAATAGAGGGAAACTTCCTCAACTTGATAAAGAACATTTATTTAAAAGATCTATAGCTAACATCACACTTAATGGTGAGAAACTAGATACTTTCCCACTAAGATCAGAAACAAGGCAAGCATATCCCCTCTCACCACTCTTATTCAACATAGTACTGGAAGTCCTAGTTAATGCATTAAGACAAGAAAAGGAAATAAGAGGTTTACAGACTGGGAAGGGAAAAGTACAGCTGTCTGCATTCACAGATGACATGATTATCCCTGTAGACAATTCCAAAGAATCAACCAAAAAAAACCACAGAAAAACAAAAAAAACCCTTGGAACTAATTAGCAATTATAGCAAGGTTGCAGAATACATGATTAGTATATGAAAGTCAATTGCTTTTTTATATACCAGCAATGAACAACTGGAATTTGAAATTTAAAACATAATGTCACTTACATTAGAACAACAACAACAACAACAGAAATGACATACTTACGTATAAATCTAATAAGACATATACAAGTTCTATATGAGGAAAATGACAAAACTCTATTGAAGGAAATCAAAGGAGAGCTAAAGAAACGAAGAGATAGTCCATGTGAATGGATAAGAAGATTCAATATTGTCAAGAAATCAGTTCTTCCCAATTTGATCAATAGACTCAGTGCAATTCAAATCAAAATCCCAGCAATCATTTTGTGACTATCAACAAACTGATTCTAAGGTTTACATGGAAAGGCAAAAGACCCAGAATAGCCAACACAATATTGAAAGAACAAAGTCAGAAGACTGACAAAACCAACTTCAAGACTTACTATAAAGTTGTAGTGATAAAGACAGCGTGATGTTGATGAAACAGATCAGTGGAACAGATAAGAGAGTCCAGAAATAGACTCACACAAATATATTCAACTGATCTTTGACAAAGGGGAAAAGGCAATTCAATGGATAAAGGAGAGTCCTGTCAACAAATGGTGCAGAAAAAAATGGACATCTACATGCAGAACTATGAATCTAGATACAGACCTATACCTTTGACAAAAATTAACTCAAATGGATAACAGACCCAAATGTAAAATGCAAACCCATAAAACTTCTAGAAGATGACATAGGAGGCAATCTAGGTGACCTTAGGTTTGGTAATTAGTGACTTTTTAGATACAACTCCAAAAGCATGATTCATGAAAAGAACTGATACGTTGGACTTCATTAAAATTATAAACTCCTGCTCTGCAAAAGACATTGAAGAAAATGATAAGGTACGTCACAGGCTGGGAGAAAATTTCTTTAAAACATATATCTAATAAAGGATTGGTATCCAAAATATACAAAGAACTCTTAAAACTCAACAATAAAACACACAACCCAATTTTTTAAATGGGTAAAATATCTGAACAGACACCTCACCAAAGAAGATATACAGATGGGAGAGTCCCCTGGTCGTCCAGTGGTTAGGAATCCTCGCTTTCACTGCTATGGGCCTGGTTCGATCCCTGGTTGGGGAACTAAGATCCTGCAAGCCATACTCGCGGCCAGAAAAAAAAAAAGAAGATACACAGATGGCAAAGGAGTGTGTGAAAAGATGTCCACATCATATGTCATTGGGGAATTGCAAATTAAAACAACAATGAGCTACCACAGCATACCTATTAAAATGGCTAAAATCCAAAACACAACACCAAAAGTTGATGAGGATGTGGAGCAACAGGAACTCTTATTCATTGCTGGTGGGAATGAAAAATGGTACAGTCACTTTGGAAGACAGTTTAGTTGCTTCTTACAAAATTAAACATATTGTTACCATATGATCTGGCAATTGTGTTCCTTGGTATTTACCCAAAAGAGTTGAATATCTATGTCCACAAAAACCTGCACATGAATGTTTATAGTAGCTTTGCTCATGACTACCAAAATTCAGAAGCAACCGAGATGTTTTTCAACAGGTGAATGGGTAAACAATGTGTGCAAGGAGACAAGAACAGTCATTTTAGCACTGTTTGTAACACCAAGTTTTGGAAATAGCCTAACTGTCCATCAATAATGAAATAAGGAAATGAAACGTGGTAATGTTTACTGAAAGGAATATTGTGAGCCACTTGAAGAGAATAAACGAAAACACACACACAATGACACAGGTATCAGAAACAAAATGTAGAGTTAAAAAACCAAGTTGCAGAAATATACATATAAAAGTAAACAACTTAAATAAGCTAAAAATGCACACAGCAATATTACATATTATTCCTGGATGTGTGTGTGTGTAAAACAGTGTGTTAAAAATAGTGTAAAAGATATACAGTAAACTCAGAATGTTGGTTGCTTCTGAGAAAAGGAGAGAAAAATGAAACTGGAAATAGAAGGCAAAGAGACCCTCAAATTTATCTATAATATTTTAGTTATTGAATTTTTTAAAAGCTTAAAGTAACTATGGCAAGATGCCAGCAGTTGTCAATTTGAGGTAATGAAGTAACAAAAATTGGGGATAACAAAAGAAGAGTTTTTTAGATTTGTTCTTTGTGCTTATTTAAGTTTATTATTATTGCTATTATTAAACACACACACACACACACACACACACACACAGACCCAAACTGGGTTTAGCCCAGAATACAAGATTAGACAATACAAGAAAAACCATTAATTAATAAAAAAGTCACAGGAACATTAATAGAAAGTCAAAATTATCTCAATAACTACAAACATCTGTTTGGTAATATATATTTACAAAGTATTCTAGAAAAGCATTATTTAAGATGAGTAGCAAGAAGGTATAGAGAAGCATTATTTAAGAAGAGTAGCAGGGAGGTATTTTAATCTTAGTTTTAAGGCAACATCACACACACATACACACACACACACACACCCCTGAGTCTTTAATCTTGGAGCCTTTTTTCTTCACGAAATTCTTGGATTTTTATTTATTTATTTTTTACTTGGCGTATAGTTGTTTCACAATGTTGTGTTAGTTTCTACCGTAAAGCGAAGTGAATCAGCCATATGTATACATACATCCCGTCTTTTTTGGATTTCCTTTTCATTTAGGTCTCCACAGAGCACTATGTAGAGTTCCCTGTGCTATACAGCAGGTTCTCATTAGTTATCTATTTTATACATATTAGTGTATAATCTTAGAGTCTGAAGGTAACATCTCACACACACACACACTAGTGTATAATCTTAGAGTCTTAAGGTAACATCACTCACACACACACACAGAGTCCCGCTCTCCCGCGCTCAAGTCGCACACACGAGACCTTCTCTCCCGCGCTCACTGCTCGCACTTGCGCACTCCTGCCCTTCGGCTCTGCGCCTGCGCCCTGCACCTCCTCCAGCTGGCGCTTTGGTTTCATTTTTTCTGCTTCCCGGCCCCCAAACCGGCGGGTTTCTTGAGCGCGCAGGTTGGGAAATAATAGTCTAAGAAGGGAAGCAGAGCCTCTGCGTGTGGGCCCAAGGGGAAGAATGGAATGCGGAAGGGTTATGAGCCCCCGGGGCTGAGAAAATTGCAATCCACAAACAAACAAAGAATCAGACCCTGGACAGAGAAGACCCACAACCTCAGACCTGGCTCTGTCTGCCCCAGGCATTATGCTATCTTGTATTTCAAAGATGAAGACTCAAACCAGATAAGTTATGACCTGCTCAGGATTAGATGACCTCCTCTGCCTTATTTCTTTTCCCCACATCAATGCTGTTAAGTATAGTCTCTAGTAGTTTGTCCTCATTTAATTTGGGTCTAAAAAATCATCTTACATCTATGGCTGCAGTAATAAAAGCATATTTATGTTGTAAAAATGAGTATGGCAATTGATGTCTAGAAAATACCCAGAATATCTGTAGGTGTTGCCTGTGTCTAGTAAAATACGTATCTATTATCACAGATGATTTTTGTCCTATTATAGAGTGGTAAATATTTCTCAACCATCCACTTGCTGAATTATTCATAATTTTACATTCATTTGTGCCCTATCTCCAAAAAGATTAGAAGAAGCAACTTGTTAAAGTTGGGAAGTTGCTGTACAGTATAAACTAATACACTATTGTAAAGCAACTATACTCCAATAAAAATTTTTTTAAAAAAAGATTATTCACAATAGCCAAGATGTGGAAACAACCTAACTGTCCATGAGTAGATAAAGAAAATGTGGTGTGTATATATGATGGAATATTACTCAACCATAAGAGGAAGGAAATATTGCCGTTTGTGACAACATGGATGGACCTTGAGGGTATTATGCTAAGTGAAATAAGTCAGACAGAAAGACACATGCTGTATGATCTTACTTATATGTGGAATCTTAAAAAATGACAATAAACTGAACTCATAGAACAGATCGGTGGTTGCCAGAAGTGAGGGGAGGGAGGGTGAAATGTGTTAAGGTGGTCAAAAGGTACAAACTTCCAGTTATAAATAAGTCCTGGGATATAATGCACAGCATGGTGACTACAGTTAAGAATACTTTACTGTATATTTGAAAGTTGCTAAAAGAGTATATCTTAAAAGTTCTCATCATAAGAAAAAAATGTACCTATGTGTGGTCACAGATGTTAACTAAACTTTTTGTAGTAATCACTTTGCAATATATACATATATCAGTCATTGTGCTGTATACCTTAAAGTAATACAGTGTTACATGTCAGTTATATCTCAGTAATAATAATAAAAAGACTTATAGAACTTTCTATTAAAAAAATAAATAAAAAATAAAGTTGGGCAAGTTACTTTACAGTGCTTTAATAAATGTTGGTAAACAAAATAACTAAATGAATTTTTGACACACTTGCAAAAAATAACCTGGAAAATCCAACTAGGTCAGAGCTTCCGGGTCAATATATTTTAAATTTTTTTTCTGAAAATGAAAGTGTATACATTATGAAAAACAAGAAAACCCTTTCCGTAGAGATCAACCAATTGGGTACCTGACAAAAAATCCCGACAGTCACCCCTTCCCGCCAAGACTCTAGCTCCTCCCTGTCCCATCTGAAAGTTTGTTTCCAGATAGTTCGTTGATCAGTCTACCTTATACTCTACAGCACTGTCTCAGACCTCTGTCAGGTTGTCTGGCTGGAATCCTGCATCCCTGGCCTCGGCTAGCAGGTGAGTCCCATCTAAGGGCCAGTTCTCCTGTCTATTTCACTTAAGAAAAATGTGGGCATAACAGGTCCACCTCAGCCTCTCTTGCCTAAAGTAGATGTATCTGGAAGGGTCTCTAGCCGCAGGGTGGATTTTTATCTTAGGGTTCTGTGGTCGTTTTTTCAGCCCATCTTTTCTGTTGAACAGGCATGGCTCGGGTCTCTCCAGGTAGTCTCTGCCTATCTTGGGAATTAGAAGATTCCTTAGGGTCTGGGTGCTGAAGAGAAAACACCTGAGTCCTGACCTGTTCCGGTGTCCGCAGCTTAACAAAAAGCAAGCCCAGGAGAAATTTTTATTTCCTTAAGAAAGGAAACGAGAATTTTCCCGCCTTTTTAAATTTTTGGTTTCCTGAAACCAAAGGTAAACGTGCTCCTGTCTTTTAGGTTTCAGTTTCTCAGAAAACTAAATAGAAGGCACTTGCCTCTTAGTGGCTGCCTTTCCAGCCTCAAGGGGCGGGGGGGGGGGGGGGGGGGGGGGGGGAAGCTGAATATTGCCTGTCTATCAATAGAAATTTGTCCTTTTAATAAGTAGGTGAAAAGCAAGTTAGTTCTGGCTTGAAACTTTAAACTTCTTGGAGAACAATGCTACAGAAAAACCTGTTTGGATACACATCAAACTATTATTAAGGATTTCACCCTGGGGAGTGGAATTGGAAAGGAAGATGGAAAGGGGAGGAGGAATTGTTATTTTGTACAATATGCCTGTATTACTCGAGAAATGTTTAATGCAATAAGGAAAAGAAAGCAGTGCTAGAGTCAGATAGGTAATTAAGCAGTGCATCTCGTTGACTTTCTTAATTTTTCTGGTAGCCTCTATAAGCCCAACAGTTGCAGTTGAATCCTGTTGAAACTACTGCTGGGTTTCCTGTTATTGATTTGACTGCTAATACTGTTAGTATTGTTTTGATTAAGTTTCTTCTACTTACTACTTTGATCTGCAGCTTCCCTCTACAGCCTACACAAATCACAGTGCCCTGGAGCTCTTTTTTGGTTTCTTTTGGGTAGCCATCCTTATAGATTGCAAAAATTGTTACAGTATGGACTTAGCAATCATTTTTAATATTGAGAAAAGGTGTCGTGCACCAAAGGGAATTGACTGGCCCTTCTGGTTCTTATTATGATTGCGAGACACCCTTCAGCAATAACCATCAGAAACCTTTGAAAAAAATAAAGGGTTATTACTTACAGGATCTGGAAATACGCAGCAGACCTGGGGCCACACAGCACGGTTGCCGGTAGAGAGAAAAAGAGAACATGCTGGCCTGGGGTTTCGCTTTCTCTGGGGTGGAGGATGGGAGCTTAGAGTTTGGCGGGCTCCCTATTGGTGAACTTGAAACATAAGGGCGGGAGTTTAAAACACAGGAAGAAATAAAAAAACAAAAACCGAAAAACAGCGACCCACGGCGCTCCAGTGGTTGGGACTCAGTGTTTTCACTGCCAAGGGCTTGGGTTCAATCCCTGGTCAGGAACTAAGATCCCACAAGCTGTGCGACCAAAAAAGACAAAACACAAAAAAAGTCCAGCAACCCAAATGGTCAGTTATGAAATCAACCAAGCTCTCAAAAACAAAAGAGCCGCGTCATTGCCGGGAGGTGGCTGGCAATGTGTTTAATCAAGATAGCCATCTTTGAAATGAGTTAAGGAAAGAAAAAAAGTCAACTATCAGGTTCTACACTACAGCCAAATAATTCGTTCCCAATCTTGGCTGCTCATCAGAACCTTTCAGCACACTTTTTAAAAATGCAGATTCTAAAATTTTTTTAAAATAAAAATAAACACAATTTTTTTAAAAGAGAGAAAAAAACAAACAAAAAAAGGAGATTCTCAGGCTTCTCCCCAGACATGATGCAGCAAACAATGAATCTGTATTTTTAAGATTCTCAGGTGAGGGGCTTCCCTGGTGGCGCAGTGGTTGAGAATCTGCCTGCCAATGCAGAGGACACGGGTTCAAGCCCTGGTCCGGGAAGATCCCACATGCGGCGGAGCAACTAGGCCCGTAAGCCACAACTACTGAGCCTGCGCGTCTGGAGCCTGTGCTCCTCAACAAGAGAGGCCGCGATAGTGAGAGGCCCATGCCCCCGCTTGCCACAACTAGAGAAAGCCCTCGCACAGAAACGAAGACCCAACACAGCCAAAAATAAAAATTAATTAATTAATTAATTTAAAAAACATGAGTAGAGGCTTCTTCCTTCAACTCTACCATGCCGTAAAAAAAAAAAAAAAAAAGATTCCCAGGTGATTCTATGGTCAGCCAGATTCGGGAACTACTGGACTCCCATATTTCCTGTCTCCCATTGTTACAATCTCTCAGCTCACTATTCATGGTGAATTGTCCTAAAAACTACTAGTATTACAGACTGCCACACAAATCCAGTTTGTACCAAATCTGGTTCTAATACGGCGAGCATTATCACTTCATGACGTTGCCTACGTGCGGCAAACAAAGCAGGTAATTATCTGATTGCAAAAAAGCAATACATCCCACAAATTACCCCAGAGACACAGCATTTTTAAAAAAATTATACTTGAGACGTGTCCAGTGAGAAAAACTCAGCAGGGTCCAGGGGATGTCTTTTTTTTTTTTTTAATAATTAACAATTGGATTTATTGCCATTTCTTCACATTTTTCTCTTATCTCTCTACAAGGTATCTTGGTTTATATCAGGAATGAAAATCAAAGAAGTACATATTATAAATAGTACATTATTAATAGTGTACATTTTTGTATAATGTTTTTATTTGGAAACAATTTCAAACTGGCAGAAAATTTGCAAGTACAGTGTAAATAACTTTTTCTTGAATTATTCGAAAGTAAATTACTAACCTGATTTCCCATTATCCCTGAACACATTATTGTACATAACCACAGTACAATCATCAAAGTCAGGAAATAAACACTGAAATATTATTACTATCTAATCTCCAGGGCATGTCTTAGCAGCCACCATTCACAGAGGATTTAGTATTAGGCCAGCATTTCATAGAACCCCTGTGTTGGGGTTCAGAGCAGGCTGCCCCAAGATATGCCACAATGGCATATTGATTATTCTGAGTGAAAATTACTTGAGAAACAGCTGGTGGGGGAAAGACTGATATTAAAAAAAACATTCTGATCCCCCCCCCCATTTTCCCCCAGAAAGTAGAAAATAAATCTCCCGTGTGAAAGTATCCTCCCTATACCAGGAGATTAGAAAGTATCCTTCCTATACCAGGAGATTAGAAAGTATCCTTATCACCAGTTAAGGAATTCAAGGCTAAGAACGCCGAATAAACAAACTCTGTTCCTTCCTGAGTCTGCTACCCCAAGCACAAACCCCTTTGTTAAATCTTCACAAATAATTGTTTCTCTGCCTAAAAATGTTATATGAACAGCCTTCTTTGGTCACTTGGGGAGGCATTTCTATGAGACCTCTCTGCATTCTAATTAATTTTTTTTCTCCTGTTAATTTGTCTTGTGTCAATCTTCAGCTAAAAGAACTCGAGGGGTAGGGGGGAAATTTCCCCCTCCCCGACATCTCTTATACCTAGGAAGAAACTAAGCTTCAGAAAGGTTAAGTAGCAGTTTTTTCATCATACGCCAGGCACTGAGAATTTAGTAGTGGTTTAATAGCTACTGTTTGTCAACACTTGGATTTTGTACCAAGCACATGGAACACAGCATTGAATCTTTATGACAACCGTCTGAGACATGGCTATAATATTGTTATTTCCATTTTATGTAAGAAAGAGCAGTTAACCTGCCCAAATCACATTTGGGTACCTGAGGCTGTATTTGAACCTTGTCACATTTGGCTCTGAAACCCACACAAGTACATGGGTACTTCCTCCAAGCTCAGTCTGATGGACGCTCTGGTCATTCCTGGGTAGCACTGTAAGTAGTGAGTGGGTGTTCTTCCTGTAATTCAGTCACAGTCTCCACCCATTTCAACAGTCAATACACCATTTCCTAAATGATCTCCAAATTCCAGAGTCTTAGGCCCCTGCCCTAGAGCTGAGAGGGGCCTAGAATCTGGAATTTTAACAACCACACCAGGTGATTCTTATCAGGAAAATTTGGACAACCCTGTTTAGGTATCTTTGAATGAACAGAGTCTGTTTTACAGACCTCCTGCATTGTGTGCCTGGCAACAGGCACCCTTGAGGGAGGGCACAACCACCAATGGCAGCTTCCCACACTGACCCGTGGGGAAATGAGGGGAGAAGAATGCGTCCGTCCTAATCGTGTTACTCTGTTGCTGAGTTCCCTAAAATGTCTTCACTCTACCCCTACCTCCGTATGTGATGGAGTTTGGTGAAGAGCTTCTGTATCTTTTACTTGCCCATCATCATCTTTCTCTCTGTAGGCGTAAATTCAGGTGGGTTTGGCCAAGAAATCAACTGGAACATTAGAGGATCTACTGTGCCGGGAGTCACCCCTCCTTAGGCTGTAATGTGGACAGTGTCTCAGTGGGAAACTGCAGAGTGGGAAGGGGCCTCCAGAACAACTGACCCCAACAGGATGTGAAACGCAGTGTATACTATGATTACAACTTTGCTAAAATATATCTGCCAATGGACTAACACTGGAAATGAATAAGCAAAAGTGAAAGCAACTGTATGATACAGTGGTAGGAAGGAGTTTTCTCATTCTCTACCTTTTTTTTTTTTTTTTTTTTTTTGGCCACACCACACGGCTTATGGGACCTTAGTCCTCAGACCAGGGATCAAACCTGGGCCTTCAGCAGTGAAAGCATGGAGTCCTAATCTCTGGACCACTGGGGAATTCCCTGTCATTCTCTACTTTTTTTTTTTTTTTTTAACATCTTTATTGGAATATAATTGCTTTACAATGGTGTGTTAGTTTCTGCTGTATAACAAAGTGAATCAGCTATACATATACCTACACCCACATATCTCCTCCCTCTTGCATCTCCCTCCCACCCTCCCTATCCCACCCCTCTAAGTGGTCACAAAGCACCGAGCTGATCTCCCTGTGCTATGCGGCTGCTTCCCACTAGCTATTTTACATTTGGTAGTGTATATATGTCCATGTCACTCTCTCACTTCGTCCCAGCTTACCCTTCCCCATCCCCGTGTCCTCAAGTCCATTCGCTATGTCTGCGTCTTTATTCCTGTCCTGCCCCTAGGTTCTTCAGAACGTTTTTTTTTTTTTAGATTCCATATATATGTGTTAGCATACGGTATTTGTTTTTCTCTTTCTGACTTACTTCACTCTGTATGACAGACTCTAGGTCCATCCACCTCCCTACAAATAACTCAATTTCGTTTCTTTTTACGGCTGAGTAATATTCCATTGTCATTCTCTACTTTTTAATCTTTCTGTGATGTCATTATATAGACCTCATAATGAAAGGTATATATATATTTTTAAATAAATTTTATTTATTTATTTATTTTATTTTTGGCTGCGTTGGGTCTTCGTTGCTGCACGTGGGCTTTTCTCTGGTTACGGCGAGCGGGGGCTCCTCTTCACTGTGGTGCGCGGGCTTCTCTTGTTGCGGAGCACGGGCTCTAGGCACGCGGGCTTCAGTAGTCCTGGCTCACGGGCTCTTGAGCGCAGGCTCAGTAGTTGTGGCGCACGGGCTTAGTTACTCTGCAGCATGTGGGATCTTCCCAGACCAGGGCTCGAACCCGTGTCTCCTGCATTGGCAGGCGGATTCTTAACCACTGCGCCACCAGAGAAGCCCCTATGAAAGGTATATTTTTAAAATTTCTTACTGTAGAAATCACTTTTCTCTAAACATTTCTGTTACGTGAGTCATTTTTGTTATCATACTGATTTTGTAGAAAATTTGTAGAAGCTAACAATAACCATGTTGCCTAATATCACAAATATTCTGAGTATATCCAATCCTAGTCTCCATATCAAAGCAAATAAATTACTGTTAACATGGAGACTCATGCATTTAACTTTGACGTGCAGGAAGGCAGAATAGCATAGAGGCTAAAGTAGACTTTGGAGTCAGGCAGACATGGGTTCAGATCTTGGGTTCAGAATTTACTAGGTGGTCCAGGCAAGGCACATTTTCCTCAACTGTAAATTTAAGCTTATCAGGGCCAAAATTTATTGAGAGCCTTCCATATGCCAGGCTTTATTTAAATATATTATTTATTTCAACCTTCATCTTTATCTAAGGCCTAGGTATGAATTTTATTTCTGTTTTACAAATGAGAAAGCTGAGTCTTAAAGGGGGAAATTAACTTGCCTGAGGTCATTCAGCCGCTTAAGAAATAGGGTTGGAATTCAAAGCTCTGGTCAATCTGACCCTAGGAGTCAAGCTCTTAACAAGACTTTATCCTACCTTGCTTGAGGCTGCTATACATAATTCAAAGATTGAGGGGATGAGAAAAGATATAATGTATTTAAAACATTTTGCACAGTATCTGACACATAGTAAGCACTCACTATATGTTAGCTATAATCTTAGGTATCAGAGGATACAGGGCTGGAGCTGTAGAGGCATTTTGATGTATTAGCCACTGACTGATGGGGTTTATTTGTCATATCTGGCTGTCTTGGAAGGGAGCCCGTGCTTCCCTCATTCCCCCTCACCCAAGACATGCTTCTTCCAAGCTGTATGATTGGGCAGAGAAGACAACTTTCCCTGATTAAAGCAGAGGTGAAGGTGGACTTTAAATGCAAATGGTCTGAGATGATTCTGAAGCAATAAACAATAAAAAGAGGACAAACATAGTGGCTGTGTCCTAGTTCCTCGTTCTTCACTTCCATTTTAGGCTGAGAATGAAAGAAGGAACAAAATTGAAAACTGATCCCATTTATTTCAAAATCATGTCACCTCTGTCAACTGAAGATACTGAACTAAGAGGCAGCTTGAGTCTCCTTCCGCTTGTGCATGAGGTAGATTCAGAAGGAAAACACTGTCTCTGGAACTTTTAAATGCCCATTCCATTTGAAAACCAGCAAGATAGATGTATATTTCTCCCCTCCCCCCACCAAGGGACTTTGCAAAAAGGAGGAAAATGGGGATTTTACACTAAATCACCAGGAAACTCCTCCAGGTTTGCAGTGGGAGAAGCCAAGATGCAGCAGCCTTGGAGGCGATTTGCCAGTTCATGTTAGGAGTCCCTGACTTTGGACAGGTCAGGAATATGACCTGAGTCTGATCCTGAGCTTTGCAGAAGAAGAAATTCAGATTTTTCTAGAACGATCAGGAGGCTCTGGGAGAACTGACAGATATTAAGTATAGGAAACAGTATAGACTACTCAGCTGTTTTCACTTGCAGTGGAGGCCAATGCTTTCTAGAGATGAGAGCTTGACCAAGGATCCTGTTAGCAAACATGAGTACTCTCACCTCTGGAGAGTATCTTCAGAGTATTTCTACATTCTCAGAGTTAAGATGACTAAATCTATTTAAATGTTGTATTTATCCAGCTTGGACACTTACTAGACATGTGCCTTTCAGAAAATTAAATTCTCTGTGCCTCAGTTTTACCATCTATGAAGTGGTGATAACATGTATATGGTATACCTCATATGAGTTATGAGAATGTATGCAAAGCATTAGCAAATAGTAGCTGGTTGTAAAAACATCTCAGTAAATAGTAACATAGGGTTATTATAAATTTTGCGCTTATTTCAAATTGAAGCTTCTTGAAAATAATTTGATGTTCAGCCTCTCCAAAACCTGGGGGAAACGGAGGCAGCTCAGCTTCATAAGAAATCTAGTTTACCTCTCTGGTTCTTCCTCTTTCCATTTCATGGATGGCAGAGTCTTTCTTCAAAACAAGTCCTATATGGGAATTCCCTGGCGGTCCAGTGGTTAGGATTCTGCACTTCCACTGCAGGGGGCGTGGATTCGCTCCCTGGTTGGGGGAACTAAGATTCCGCAAGCCACGCAGCGTGGCCAAAAAAAAAAAAACAGAGTTCTATTGATGATTAGCGGTATCCTGCCTTTTCTTTTCTCTGGGATAACACCCTACATTGGTTTCAAGTGACCAGAGCTTTTTATTTATATATAATGTTAAGGTTACATAATTCATGTTCCCACCTGTAATTCTCCAAGTTAGATTCTTCCTCTGAGGTTCTGGGTTATGGTGATGGGCCTTGGTTTTACTCTGCATGCGGACAGCGTGCTCTGAGCCACCTGTTTCTGAGACGCCAGTGCCTCTTTTGTCATCAGAACCTGATGTCAGCATTTTGTTCTCTTGTTTAAGGCAACAAATCTGTATGTTGTTATGTACAGTATGAATAAGGTGAATCTTTTATCGAGGTCACCTTTTTGAGCCAGTCATCTCACCTCTGGGGATTCATAAATATACCAAGGAAAGAAAAGGTCATATGCCTGAGCAGAGTATGTGCCTGGCTTGATTTCAATAGTGTAAAATTTCTAGTCACCCAAATTATTAGGAGGATGATTACTGAAATTTTGTATAATCTTCTGGAATATTGTGCAACCATTAAAAATGATAGCCCTCGCACAGAAACGAAGACCCAACACAGCCATAAATAAATAAATAAATAAATAAATAAATAAAAAAAAAAAAAGGAATTTAAAAATGATCATTTTGAAGACTACACTACAACATGGGGAAAAGCCTGCATTAGTCAGCTACTGCTGCAAAACAAACAACAAGCTTAGAATCTCAGTCATACAATAAGTCTTTTTCTCTCACTTCTGCATTTGCAGGTCAGCTGGATTTTGGCTAATCTTGTCAGGATCAGTGCACCTTGGCTCCAGCCATGAGTTGAGTTCACATCTCTCATTCCTCCGTGACTGGTGGGCTGCCCAAGACATCATCTTCACAAGGTGGTAGCAGAAGCCCAGGAGAGCAGACCCAGCACTGAAATGGGTAAAGCCTCTGTACACATCACAACTACTAACATTTCATTGGCCAAATAAAGTCATACAGCCAAGCTGACATCAAGGGGGTGGAAAATATACTCCAGCTGTAATCTCAGGAACTACACATGGTATAGGTATAGGGAGTGATGAAGTATTGGGAAGAATAATACAGTCTACAACAGTGCCTCACAAAAAGATTACATGGAAAAAACACATGGACAGGATATAAAATTGATTGTACAACTTGATCATAACTATGTAAAAATATTTTTTGCAACTCAACAAAGAATAGAAATAAATAAGCAAAAATGAAAAAAATCATGACTGGATAACAAGTGGCTAAGAACTGTTTATTTTGCCTTTCTCCATTTCTCAAACTTACATAATATAGTACCTTTCTTTTTTAAAGTAAGTTTTAGAAGTTTCTTACGGCAGGCATGTTATTTCACCAAACTAATTGTTTTATCTACTATATTAAGGGTCTGTAGGAAAAATGTAGAATTCTAAGTGCATTCAAGTTAGCCATTTATTCTTAGTCCCCACCAGTTCCTAATCTCAAACTCAAATCTAACAAACTTCCATCAACATGGACCTTTAGCTGTTGCCTAAAAACAGTTTAAATTCCTTTATTCTCTTATTCTCCGTTATGGCAGTGTTGATTATTCTCCACACTGACCTCTGAAGTCTCCAAAATTAGATATTCATTCCATTGGCTATAAGCATTGTCCTAGTAGATTCTGATTTTCTGAAAGCAGCAAGTCCATTCAATAAATGATTGCTGAGCACCTGCCATGTTCAAGGTGCTGCACTAGTTACTTTCAGGGAAATAAAGATGTGTAAGTGCCATCCTTACTCTCAGGGGTCTCACAGTCTAATGGGAAGAGAAATCTGTACACATACATTTGGGGACAGAAAGAACAGACTAGAAGATTCACGAGTTCTCAACCCTGGTGGCATATTGGAATCATCCGGACAACTTTTATTTATTTATTTATTTATTTATTTATTTATTTGTTTATTTATTTATTTATTTATTTATGGCTGTGTTGGGTCTTCGTTGCTGCGCGCAGGCTTTCTCTAGTTGCGGCGAGCGGGGGCTACTCTTTGTTGTGGTGTGCGCGCTTCTCATTTCGGTGGCTTCTTGTTACGGAGCATGGGCTCTAGGCTTGCGGGCTTCAGTAGTTTCAGTAGTTGTGGCACGTGGGCTCAGTAGTTGTGGCTCACAGTCTCTAGAGCACAGGCTCAGTAGTTGTGGCGCACGGGCTTAGTTGCTCTGCAGCATGTGGGATCTTCCCGGACCAGGGCTTGACCCCGTGTCCCCTGCATTGGCAGGCGGATTCTTAACCACTGCACCGTCAGGGAAGTCCCTGGACAACTTTTAATAAATACCGTTGCCCAGGCCCATGCCCAGAGATGCTGATTTAACTGGTCTCCTTTCTGGCCTGATCACTGGTATTTTTTAAAGCTCCCCAGATGGTTATAATGAGCAGCCAGTGTTGAGAACCACTGGATTAGGCCTTCTACTTTGAGCCCGACCAAACTGTCTGCATAGAACTGACGAAGACTCTCAAATGCAATATTTAAAACAATTAATTTGTTTTAAAAAATCAATTATTTTATCAAAAATTATACAATGTATGCAACTAGTTCAAAGTCAAATGGCATTGAGGCTTACGACTAAAATTTAGCAGACCCCTGTTCTCTCCATTCCCTCAATCCTCCTCCACTTTTGACTCTTTATTTTTAGAGAATTCACACATTTCCCATTCTCCGAATGTTAACACGCTGGTATCTTTTGCTTCATCAAAAACTAATTAGTTGCTGAACTTTATTTTCTCCCATCTAAAAGTACCCTAAAGCCCCCAAGGAAAGGTAAAAATGACGAAATATCAGGTAGCTGGAGCAACAGGAATAAGGGGGGAGGTTCTTCTGTTCAATCCAGTATCAGGAGAGCCGACCACTAGGTTCAGACCGGCTGGCTTGGTGGCCTGAGCAGTTCAGAGAGGCGGCTAAGAGCACTTTTCCAAGCCCCGCCTGCTCTTCCAACTCTTGGAAAGATGATGGGCTTTATCTGAAATTATAGCCAAAAAGAATATTTCCTCACTTTCTCCTGGTTTCGTGCCTGGAGGGCACCCTACCCCATCCCCAAAATAGGCCAGCAAGGCTGGGGTGCATTAGAAACACTGGGAGATGGAGGTATAATAAAGGATGCATTAGGACAGTAAGTCAGGGTGTATCCTGGAAAGCCTTGAAAATTAGTTTGGTTTGACTGCGGGGACTCCCTGGGGATACATTAGCAGGGATGTCACAAAATCAGTTCTGTATTTGAGGAGGACTTCTGTGGTTGACAAGATGGAAGCTGGATTGGACTAGAAAAACCAGAGGCAAGGGACCAATGATAAGTACCAGGGAATAGGTGGAGTGGAGTGGGAAAAGGCCAGTGACACTGCAAACAGACTGAAAGGCCCGGTCCCAAGAGACATTTCTGTGGCTCCATGCTATTCTGACTGTGCCTTGATTTCCTCACTTGTAACACATGAAAAGGCATAGCTGCCACCTGCCTGGGAGCAGGGACTCTGCTCTTTCTCCCTTCCTGTACTGTTTGAAATAATTTTCAGAAGGTTGCCCTCTTTTCATAAAGCAGGTAGAGGTGTTTCATGGCTCTCGAGGCAAAACAGAGCTTATGAACTTCCTCTGACAGGGCATATTCTGGACTAAGCCCAAACACAATATTCCTCTCCAGGCCTGAAAACTGCTGAATACTGTCTAAAACGATGTGACCATCCAAAACACCAGAGACCTGGCTGAACATGACCTTCACTGCTCTGTGGGTCTCAAATAATTCCATCGCTCTTAGTAGTGCAAGCTCATAGCGTCCTCTGTCCTCCCCTCTCCTGCACAGAATTGCTATATCTTTGGGCAGATATCCACGTTGGAACAGGTGGTGACATCTTTCTGCCACGTGTTTCGCAATTTCTTCTGTGGTCAGGTTCGTCTCTGTCTCACAAACCCCAGGCAGAGCCTGAGCGCACATTGCTTCCTCATAGGCAGCTTCCCTAAACGATGCCAAAGTGTCTGGAGACACGTTGGGGTGAGGATTTTCTTTGATCCTCTTCATTTCTTCTTTCATCAGCATCGCTATTTCCAGAGCACAGTGGATCCCACTGGTGATTGTTTTTCGAGGAAACTGAGCAGATGGAGGGGGAAGGCCATTGATATCTGCGTGACGGACTTGGAAAGGGTCCAGAAAAAGCCAGAGAATCCCGTGGTGAAGGTTTTCACTTCCAGCGCCCCTCACCTTTGGATGGGTGATGCTCCTAGCCTTCATGTACCAGTCACCATATTTACTGCAGAAATTCTCAGTCTCATCCATCACTATGTGTTTGATCTTTGGGAACTCCCCTCGCATGAAGGTTTTCCGGGTCACAGCTTGGCAGGTGGTTTGCTGGCTGTAAGGATGAAGGAGAAAATAGGGCTTCAGGCATATAAACAAAGGAAATACCATGCATTTATTACTCTCTGGATTAGCATTAGAGACTGGTTCTCATCTGGAGACTGATTCACTGATCCAATACTACACAAATGCTCTACTTACAAGTTACCTGATAGACAGAATACATAATTGCAAACCCTACTCTTTGGGGTTATCAAGTAAAATCTGCATGCGAAACTTTTGAAATGAACCCAGGTAGGAGATTTTATTATTTCTACTATAGTCCATTTCTGCTGCTTGACAATCCCTGAAGGTAAATTCCTTACATCTAAAGGAAATCTCAAAAGGAATTTACACTTGTTACTACTATTTCTTTACTTTCTGTCTTTTTTAGAGCTGGAGAACAGTCACCTAAAGGCATATCATAATTTTCGTATGCAAAAGAGTTATGGGCTCATACAAGTTCCTCTAAAGAAAATCCTATTTCCCCACTTACTTGTAGTACAAAAGCAGAAGCCTCTTTAGATTTTGGTAAGGAAAACATTAAGAGGTTGCTGAGTTCCATGACACGTCAAGTAGGGTACCAAGTCTGCAGGGCTTTGCCTCTATGGAGCTACCAATCCTACTTACTTAGCTCAATTTTCCTTCTTAGTATGTTTTAGCATACGTGTGTGTGTGTATACTTTTTTTTTTAAACAAACTTGGTTGTTTCTTGCCACCTCTAATTTGGATTCAAGTCATATCACCCATCCCTGCAGATGTGGGACTGCATGTGCAGTCCCTGGGGCTTTACTCCCTATGTCCTGAATCATAACTATTCACGTTCTTCTCTTCCAGTTTGGACTCTGTAGACTTCTTGAAGAAAAGCATTGATTCTTAGCCATCTCCGTAACCCACTCACATTAAGTTCATAGATGTTTGTTGAATTGAATTTGCCTTTTGACTGGGGATATTTAAAAACTTATACCTGTAAAGCATAATAAAGAACGTAGCCTTTAACACAGTTTACAAGATCCTTCATAGTCTGGCATCTGCCTCCTTTCCAACTTCATCTGTCGCATACCCACAGTCCGTCATTGCTCCAGGCAGACCTACCATTCTGATTCTCTAATCTCCGTGCCTTTGCACTTGCTGTGCCCTTTGCCTAAAAAGCCCCCATTTTTTTTTTTAAATTTATTTATGGCTGTTTTGGGTCTTCGTTTCTGTGCAAGGGCTTTCTCTAGTTGTGGCAAGCGGGGGCCACTCTTCATCGCAGGGCGTGGGCCCCTCACTATCGCGGCCTCTCTTGTTGCAGAACACAGGCTCCAGACGCACGGGCTCAGTAATTATGGCGCACGGGCTCAGTAATTATGGCTCACGGGCCCAGTTGCTCCGTGGCATGTGGGATCTTCCCAGACCAGGGCTCGAACCCGTGTCTCCTGCATTGGCAGGCAGACTCTCAACCACTGCGCCACCAGGGAAGCCCCAAAAAGCCCCCATTTTATTCACTTCTCCTACTCACTTCTTAAGAAGGAAGTCAAGATCTCCTTCACTGGGGAGTATTTGCTGACCAATCTCCAGCCCAAGTTAAGCATATCTTTAGTAGCATAATAGTTACACAACACTCCCATTGCTTATTTTTCTCTTTGTCTCTCTTATTGGGCTTTACGTCAAGGTCTGCAATATGTTTTTCTCCTCTAACACTAAATGTACACAGTACCTAGCATATAAATAGTGCTCAAAAAGATTAGTTGAATAAGTAAGTCAAGCAAATCAAAATTAAAAGCCCTCATTTGCTGGATTGACTAACAACCAATTTCTTTTACTAAATCAAAAGCTAAAGATTTAAATCAGAAGCAAATATGCATGTTTTCTAAAATTAGTGACTCAGAACAAGTCAAACAAGTAAAAATACTTTATAAACGAAATAAATGGTATTTAAATTCAAGTTCCCGTTAGGTGTAATGTCTAATTGACTGAAATACCCTATGACTTTAAAGCACTAAGTATCAAGCAAAAAGTATATGTGAAACAAGATAGGTTCGTTTCAACCTTTCTTAAATTTAAGGCCATAGATTGTGGGGGGAAAATGTTTCTAGTTATATAAATTTAAAGTTATGCATACGTAGCTAATTTCTAATGAGATGTTTAAGCCTGAACATTGCAAAGTGCCCTTTTCTAGCTCAACTACTTGATCACTTGCAAATGTGTATATAGTTTGGGCTCTTGTCCATATGCAGCAAAGGCATTGCAAAATCTTAAAGTAAAGACACAAATTACTTGTGTGATACTGTTGAAAGACTGATTAAATATGTTTATTGTGTTTAGTTAGTGAAACTCTTACGTCACAAAATCCTTTAAGGCGTCACTTTCACAAACATAGAGGATCTCTTTGGGCTTGCAGTGGAACAAGTCCTTAATTTTCTCCATGATCTTTATGGCCAGGGCAGTCTTCCTGGTTCCTGGAAAGCAGTGGAGGAACAATTCTCGTGTCTCCTGGAGGCTCTCTGAAAGCAGCTCGCACTGCTCTGCTACAAGCAGATTGAAATATTCACAGCCCAGCTGGTCACTCAGAAGAGATCGAGAGCAGAGCGAGACCACGATAAGGGCCTGCAACAAATTTTCCATTTCATCCTCATCAGCAAGCCTGTAGGATCGGGGATAGTGCATGGGGATTTCACCGGGTGTACACCGTGTGCTGGGCAGGTCTATCAGCCTTGGGATGACACACAGTTTCCCTGTGTAACCACCAACAGTTCCCAGTTTCTGCTTTAATCGACAAGCAGTGTTCCGGGCATACACAGGTCCCCCAATCCACGTGGCGTCTGTTAAGATTGTATAGAGTACCAGGGGGCTGTTCACTGCTATTAGGAGAGCATCACACAGGACATTCTGCTCCTTCCTGAAGCCAACATCACTAGCCCAGCTTTTGGAAAATATCACAAACCCCTGAGAACAAGGATATATCTGTGTCTTCATTAATTTCTCCAGTCCTTTATGATCTGAGAAGAGCTTCTTACAGAGGGATTCTGGTTTAAATTGTATCTCTTCCTGTGTCACTGAAAATTCAAGGAATAGAAGTTACTAAAATTTACAAAGGATATTTAAGTATTCCTGCAACATCATAAGAAGAGATGAACCTAGCCATGGAATTATGGGTTTCCTTGTCTGCAAAGAAAGCACCTCCTCTTCACAGGCCAGGGCTGGGAAGTCCCTGTTTCTGGCAGCTCTCATATAGGGGAAGGCAATCAGGGAGAGGTCTTCACAGAACAGCCTTCTAGCACTCTGTCCTCAACCCCAAATGGTCCAGTAGTACTAGGAAGGTATTCTCCTTCCTGTTAAGGGTGTGTGTGTATGTGTGTGTGAGAGAGAGAGAGAGACAGAGAGAGACAGAGAGAGAGAGACAGAGAGAGAACCTGATGCTTTTGGGAAACTAAGAACTTTCCTTTTCCTGTGGCAATTTTGCCCCCCTGGGATATTTGGCAATATCTGGAAATGTTTTGATTTTTCATAGCTGGAAAGGTGCTACTGGCATCTAGTGGCTAGAGGCCAGGAATGCTGCCAAACATCCTACAATTCTCAGGGCAGCCTCCCTCAACAAAGAATTATCTGATCTAAATATCAATAGGGTCAAGACTGAGAAACTCTTGCCTTAGGAAGAGTCTAGGTGACCCCATGGCTCACCTCCTTCTGCCTTGGAAAGCCAGGGGGCAGCTGTTTCAAATTTATTCTCTCATATTTGGAGAACAAAAGCTATCTGTGACTGGAAGCCCAAAATGCACAGAGGTGTAGGGTGGATTTGATGACTGAAATCAAGAATTTGCCATGTATATTAATTCAGGACAATTGTGTCTGCTAAGCCCTACATTTGACCTTCTCTAAGGAGAAAGGCTTGGACGAATTGCTACCAATTCCTCCCAACTTAATTTTAGAAAATAATCCCCTTAATTTTAATAAATAATCCCCTCAGCTGAAATCAATAAGGAATACCTGGAAACAAGCGTTGTTGTAGAGCCCCCTTAAATTCCAGGACTTTGATGGGAGATGACGGGCTTCTTCGTGTAGATGAAGCTGGTGAAATCAGGTGAAGGCTGTAGTCTGCGGCCAAATTAGAAGGAGCTAAACAAATCCATGGAGAGTTGTTTCAGATGAAAAAAAAAAAAAAGTAAAAGAATGTTTCCATTGCTCTTCCTACTGTTGACATACGGTGTGTGTCATGCCTGAGCTGTTCTCATTCTTTCTATGCCTCAAACAGTTCACATATGTTAGGAAAAGAGGTCTGGGACTCCTGTAGGGCCATGCATCTTCTAAGTCACCTGTGACTTATCTTGGGCAAGTCATTTCACCTCTCTCTCCTGCAAGGGTGAGCAGGTGATCCCTAAGGTTCCTTCCAACTCTAATATTCCAGTTCCAGGTCACCTCTAAGAAGAAAAGGCTTCCAGTAGTGGTGGTAGTGGTGGTGGTAGGGTGGTGTCAGAAAAAGTAAGCACAGTATTTTTAAAATATTATTATAGTTGTTAAAGTCCCCCCCACCCCAAAGTTTAGATGGAATGGAAAGTGGTAGGATCTCTAGTTTGGGGTTTATGTGTGTGTGTGTGTGTCTGTGTGTGTAAGTAAACTCAAACAAATTTAAGATAAGAGAAAGTATCCAATAAAATCTCTGAAGTCTTGATCCGAGCTTCTTTTATCAAATCTGGAACTTACTGACCATGAAGGCAAACCGATAAACTTCATTCAGCCAGTAAGTCCTTTATGGATTGATTTGAATTCACCAGGGCTGATGCTCAGCAAAACCGTAAGGAAGTGAAAACACAAGGAGTCCTCCTCCCCCACCACCATCCCCTCCCCAGCACCTTCTTTTGCATAAGTTTTTCTCCACTTGGTGGTGCCCTCAGCCTAGTGGTTCAAGGCACTGGCTCCTAATGTTACTGAAACAATTCAAATTTGTCAACAAGTTTCCCTTGAAAGAATTAGTGGAGAGTCATTCTTAAACAATGTTTCTCTGAAATATCATCTTTAGAGAGAGACTATTGATGAATGTTTTAGACTATCAGCCTGCAACTTTTTTTTCAGCAGACCTTTACAGTGCATAAAAAGGAACTTTCATGAATTCATGGCTGATGGCATACTACAACTTTCCCCAAAGAGATGAAAATCCAGGCACTTCTTGACCTCACACACTTCATGTTCTGAGTCTTTGGAACTAAAAATGTTAGAAAATAACCCTTTAGTAGAAGATTTGTAAGCAAAACCAGCTTTCTATTCTCTAACCAAAATATTGACCAAATACCCAAAAGAAGGCAGAGAAGGGGCTCCTCCCTGCTGACTGGACAAGGACTTCTTGTCTGCTTTACCTGATTGAATATCCAGCATCATGGCTACCCACTGCTCAGCCGTCAGCCTTGTGACAGAATTGTCCCTGATGACCCAGGAATCCGGGGCCTCTGTGAATACTACACAGCAGAAGGGCTCCACATGTACCACACAGACATGACCATACAGGACATCTTTTTGGTACACATTCAAGATTTTGGTAGTGAAATTCACCTTTGGCTTCTCACAGCAGAAGTGGAATGTAGGCAATTTTTCTATGCAGTTTTCTATTTCTTTTTTTAATAATTCAGGGTTCACTTTTTCTCTCTTACATCCAAACACTTCTTTGCTCTTATCATCCACCCCGATAATTAGGTATCCCCCATGGGTGTTGGCAAATGCAGAAACATAATGAGGCAGCATTTCTTTAATCCGAGGGACGATCTTCTTGGTGGTGAACCTTTTAAGCTCGACATGTGTGGACTCACTGAAGTCGAGTTTCTCCTTATACATGAGTTTATCTTTTTTAACAAATTCTGAGGCACACATCCTCATATCTTCCTCTTCCTGAATGTATTTGTCAAGAGCTTTCTGAGAATGCAGCTCCTGCACCTTTGATCTTCCTCTTTCAGCTCTGGACTGCTTCTCTCGGAGGAGCTCCAGGGCACTGCTGGCACTCAAGTTGATGGTGGAAGTCACAGCTCTCTGAAATAAATTGGAGCGCAAGCTGCAAATCCTTAGGGGGAGGCTGAAGACATCTGGGCTCCATGACTTCACAAAAATCATAAGATTGTGCCCCTGCTGCATGTAGTCAAGGTATTTCTGTGAACCTGAAGGAAGGAGCTTTTGAAAAGAAGTTTCCAGATCCTGTCCCAGCCCATGGAATCGGTAACTGTAGGTTTTGTCATCAATCTCTGCTTTGATCACACCCCCTCCAGAATTTAACAGTGCACATGTCGCTTGGATGATTTTAGAATTCTCAGTTCTTTTCAAATAGCTATTGGTCATCTTCTTCCTGTTTTCTTCTCCAAGAGTGACTTTGCCCACTTCTACAATTATCTCGGGATAGAGCATTTCCGTATCCATCTTGAGACTCTCCATCTCAGCAGCCCTTCTGTGCCCCAAACAATGACAGAAAGGGGTTCCAATAAATAATTAGGACAGAAATGTTGCTTCTATGTTAACAAGAATTCCAGAGATTACAAAATTTTCTTCAAAGCTATAGATTATTGGAGATACATTTTAACATTGGAAATCATCTTTGATATTACTGTTTTCTCACAACTTTGCCAAGACCTTTAGCCTTCACAGCATGAACAGGAATAGATAAACTGAATCCTTAATATTTTACCATAATGGAAAAATTGCTGAACTTTTAGCCATTTTTCATTTAAAATCAGGAAGCACCAACAGTGAGCCCAGATATAAAGGGCATGGGTTGGCACAGGAGCCAAAGCAAATTACACAGAAGTAGTAGTTGCCGTCAGAAGATGCTCCTATTTATAATTCAGAGGGGAAAGAAGAGAAGACAACAAAGAACCAAGGGAGTATAGCTTTGGAGTATATTTGATGTAGAAGATCTGGCTATAAAAACAAGCATAAAACTTGGTATTCTTTATGTGCTATTTTATACATTTAAAAAAGCCTTATTCTACTCCTGAAAGAATGCCAATGATACCAAATGCAGAAATCTTTTAAGCTCTTCGGGCATTCTTCTAAAAGTACATTTCTTATACAGTGTGATGCAGGAACAGGAGTTTTCCGTCCCTCCTAATAGTTCTGCCTGTGCTGTGGGAACCTCTAAGACTGGGAAATGGACATGAGCCTTTGAGACATAGATATTAAACTGTGATCAACCTCCTTTTGCTTCCCAGACCAGAAAACAGCCACCTAAATTGAAGTTAGCACCCTGGAAGCAGATGGTTCAGAGACGGCCCCCTTAGTCTTTGTTAACTGCAAAATAAAATATTTACTAACCCAAACCAAAATTCTTCCTCTAGAAGAAGGGAACCCATTTTTTTTCTGTGTGATCTCTGCTAAGCAGAGGCCATGTGGGTGTTGTTTATATCCACCAGGAGGGAAAAAAAGCAGGCATCCAGCAGGATGGGTCCTCTCCTCTGCTGTTAGTTTGCCTTGGTTGCCTTCTCACTTCCTCCAGGCAAACCAAAATCAACCTGATGAATTGTTTTTTCATAGATGAGCATCTCCTATAGGCAAATGTAAATGTTTGGCTCTTAGAGAAATTTCTGATAAGATTCTATTATATCATAGAATCACAGAAGTGTTGGAAGGGACTTGAAAGATCTGGTCCAACCACCTATCTTAAATACCCTCTGTAACAGGGGTCCCCAACCCCCTGGGCTGCGGCCTGTTAGGAACAGGACTGCACAGCAGGAGGTGAGCGGCGAGCGAGGGAAGCTTCATCTGCTGCTCCCTATAGCTCCCCATCACTGGTATTACCGCCCGAACCATTCCCCCCTCCCCCCTCCCCCCTCCCCAGTCTGTGGAAAAATTGTCTTCCACGAAACCGGTCCCTGGTGCCAAAAATGTTGGGGACCGCTGCTCTATAATACTTGCAACTCTGAACAAATTGCTTTCCAGCAACTGCTTGAACACCTCCGATAACGAACTCATTATCTCTCAAATTAGTCCCCGTCTATTTTCTGACAGCTCTGTTAGAAATAGCTTCCTTATTTTCAGCTATAATTTGTCTCCCTATAACTTCCACCTGCTGGGACTCACTAACGAATCTAATTGCTTTTGAACTAGCAGAACTATACTCTCATGACTCCTAAGTCTCATTGATGTTACTTGGTTGCTGATAACAACCATGATAGATACAAAGTTTTCTGAGAGTCTAGCTCCATATGAACATCTGCTCCACATTTCCCCAAATTTCTCACTCATTCTCCTTTACAAGTTGCTCCTGAGCTATGATTTTACTAAGCTCTCAGACATAAACTGAGAGGAATGAGATTTTTTTTAAAAATTGTTGTTTTTTTTTTACCTGATGCTCTTGCTTTTCCTCTTGTTGCTTCAGTTCCACATCTGGCTTTGGTCTGAATGTTTGCCTTCTGTCACAGCCCCTGTTGCCCTTTGATATCAGCCTGGGAGGAGCAGGAACTCTGCCAGACTCCCCTAGTCTTCATAACATTGACCCCTGAGGAAGGCTGATAAGGACTCAAAAAAAGCCTATGACAGGGCAGATTGGCAGGCCAGGGTCTGACCTCGAGAGAATGAAGTATTAGTGGGAAAATTCAGGGCTTTTCAAGTGAGGGGCCAAAGCTAAAACGTCCCTCCTCTAAAGGGCTGAGTGTTATTTCTATACATCATACAAGCATCTCCTGTCCCGGTTAATTTCATTTCAAAGCTCTACATTTATTTTAAATTAAGCTGTCCTGTACCTCTCTATTATGAACAATATTAACCTATTCTATCACCTTCCAAATCGTTTGTTCTATTCTATTTACTTTTATTCTCTTTTTCCTACTTTTCCTCTTTGTTGGACACAAGACCCAGCCTAGAAAAATACTCTTCGGTGAAGGTTCGGCTACCCCTGGGTGAGAGGATTACAGATGATTTTTCATTGAATTTCTTTTCCTTTCCTTTTTTTCTTTAACTTTTCTGTATTTTCTAAATGGTCTACAATGAACATCAATTGTTTGCGTAATTTAAAAAAACAATTAAGTGAAAAAAAATAAACAGGTAAGAGACAGTTATCTCTTTTGGGGATGCTGGTTAAACTGGAACAAGTGAATATTGGCCACCAATTACTGATGATGAGATGATGATGATGATGAACCTATAAATGTTAACTTACAAGGAAAAAGGGTCTTTGCAGATGTGATTAAGAAAGGATGTTGAGATGAGGAAATTATTCTGGATTATCCACGTGGGCCCTAAATCCAATCACAAGTGTTCTCATAAGAATTCAGTAGAGGGACTTCCCTGGCGGTCCAGTGGTTAAGACTTCGCCTTCCAATGCAGGGGGTGCGGGTTTGATCCCTGGTCAGGGAGCTAAGATCCCACATGCCTCGCGGCCAAAAAACCAAAAACATAAAACAGAAGCAGTATGGTAACAAATTCAATAAAGACTTGAAAAAATGGTCCACATCAAAAAAAAAAATCTTAAAAAAAAAAAATGAGGTAGAGACAGATTTGATACCTACAAAAGAGGAGGGGGCAATGTGACCACAGAGGCAGAGATTGGAGTAATGTGGCCACAAGTGAGGGAATGCCGGCAGGCACAGGAAGCTGGAAGAGGCACAAAATGGATTCTCCCCTAGAGCGTCTGAGGGGAGCACAGCCCCTGCTGACACCTTGATTCCTGCCCTTGTATGTCAAACTTCTGGCTGTGAGAGAATAAAATTTTATTGTTTTAAACAGCCAAGGTTGTGGCAATTTGTTACTGCAGACACAGGAAACTAACATACTTCTCTCCCCATAAGTCAAACCATCAGACAACTCTTTGTTTCTACTCCAATTTGCTTATGATGAAATGGCATTCTGAAATAGGTTTCTGAATACCCCCTCGGGTTTTTTTTTTTTAACTGAGGTTACTAGTTCCTTCAGAACTACTGAAGTTCTGCTTTGTTGGCATGACACTTTGTACCTGTCTGGCTCAAAAGTTATTTCCAAGATAGGAGGCAGAATACATACTATGACGAATAATCAGCACAGCAACATAGTAAACTGCAAAGGTCTGCTCTCAGCTTCAACTTTAACCCTTTTTCACTCATGTCATTTCCAAATTCAGTCTCACTTTTATTTCATTGAATTTTTAAATTTATTATTATTATTATTATTTTCTTATTTCTTGGCCGTGCCTTGGGCATTTGGGATCCTAGTTCCCCAACCAGGGATCGAACCCGCGCCCCCTGCAGTGGAAGCACAGAGTCTCAACCACTGGACTACCAGGGAAGTCCCCAGTCTCACTTTTAGTTCTACTATCTACCTTAATACTCAGCTTCACTCTCACACTGAAATCCTTCTGATATTACTTACTTTTAGAAAGATAAAGAGGACCGTCATTTACTGGACATATGCATTTGGGCACAAGGGACCAAGCTGGGAGTGTGGCACATGATACGGAACCTGAGATTACATGGCCAGTTAAGTGGAAGAGCTGGCATGCAAAGCCAGGTCTGTTTAATACAAATGCTCCTACTCCTTCCACTGCCTTTCAAGTTTGGGATTCTGGATTGCTTTGGAGTCTTCAAAATCTGAAATCTACCTAAGTACCTCCTTTTTCCTTCCCAATCAACAGGAAGGACATTTTTTGGGCAGAAGAACTAGGAACTGTATTGTTTTCTCCTTCTTATTCTTTAATGCACTATTAGGGACCAAATCAGGAGAAGGAAGGATAATGTGAAAGATGAGCAAAGAGGGTGCTTGCAAATACTATAGTCCATATGCATGACCACTACACTCTAGTGCCATTCTGGAGAGCTGGAAACATATGAACAGTGTGCTTGGGGTGTTCTAAGGAGTGACAGTGACTATGCTTGTGAGAACAAGATAAGATTTCATAAATGAGATGGTATGTGAGCTGAAACCTGCAAGTAATGCACCAGGTTGAGGGCTTCCTTGGTGGTGTGGTGGTTAAGAATACGCTTGCCAGCTCTATTTACAATAGCCAGGACATGGAAGCAACCTAAATGTCCATCGACAGATGAATGGATAAAGAAGATGTGGCACATATATACAATGGAATATTACTCAGCCATAAAAAGAAATGAAATGGAGGTATTTGTAATGAGGTGGATGGAGTTAGAGTCTGTCATACAGAGTGAAGTAAGTCAGAAAGAGAAAACAAATACAGTATGCTAACACATATATATGGAATCTAAGGGGAAAAAAAAAAAGGTCATGAAGAACCTAGTGGCAAGACGGGAATAAAGACACAGACCTACTAGAGAATGGACTTGAGGATATGGGGAGGGGGTGGGGTGAGATGTGACAGGATAAGAGAGTGTCATGGACATATATACACTACCAAATGTAAAATAGATAGCTAGTGGGAAGCAGCCACATAGCACAGGGAGATCAGCTCGGTGCTTTGTGACCACCTAGAGGGGTGGGATGGGGAGGGTGGGAGGGAGGGAGATGCAAGAGGGAAGAGAAATGGGAACATATTGTATATGTATAACTGATTCACTTTGTTATAAAGCAGAAGCTAACACACCATTGTAAGGCAATTATACTTCAATAAAGATGTTTAAAAAAAAAAAAAAAAAAGAATACACCTGCCAATGGAGGGGACATGGGTTCGAGCCCTGGTCCGGGAAGATCCCACATGCTGC
This sequence comes from Balaenoptera musculus, assembly GCF_009873245.2. Taxonomy (NCBI): domain Eukaryota; kingdom Metazoa; phylum Chordata; class Mammalia; order Artiodactyla; family Balaenopteridae; genus Balaenoptera; species Balaenoptera musculus. Next base: position 39,040,145 of record NC_045804.1, on the reverse strand, counting down.
GGAGCAACTAAGCCCGTGCGCCACAACTACTGAGCCTGTGCTCTAGAGCCTGCGAGCCACAACTATTGAGCCCGCGTGCTGCAACTACTGAAGCCTGTGCGCCTAGAGCCCGTGCTCCACAACAAGAGGAGCCACCGCAATGAGAAGCCTGCACACCACAACAAAGAGTAGCCCCCACTCGCCGCAACTAGAAAGTCCGCGCACGGCAACGCCAAGAATAAAATAAAATAAATAAAAAACATAAAAAAAGGACTAACCTCATTTCCATAAAGACAAGCAAAAAAACTTACCTTAAAAAAAAAAAGAATGCACCAGGTTGAGAAAGGGCGTTGGAGAAGGAAGGGGAAAACCAGGGAGAGGAAACAGCACTTGCAAAGGCCCATTCTCTTCACTGTCTAACGTCTATCCTTAAAGTACAGTGGAGGTCCTTCATAGGTCTGGTACAGAGGACATTCCATTTTTCTCCATTTATGTCCTCATATCTTTCTCCCCATCCCTATCTGACACTCACCACATTCCTCCTGCTGTCCTTCATATGCCACCTCTCTATTTCTTACTAGCTCTCACCTGGACCATTGCAATCACTTGGAAATAGCTTCCCCTTCTTTCACTCTGCCTTCCTTCAATCTATTTAAAAACACAGTTGCATATTGAGTTTTCAGCTCTGATCACCCATCTCCTCAGACTCTGAAATCTTTACATCTCCCACTTTCTCCAGAGTAGTCTAAACTACACAGCCAGCAAGCCACTATCTTTAACAAAGTCTTGCCCTGTCTTTCAAATCTCTTATCACCCCCTTTCTTTACGCTAACACTGGTCCTCAAACTTTGGTGTGAATCAGAATCTCCCCTGGGGTACTTATTAAAAATATACACGCCTGGGTTCCAACTCCAGATTCAACCTTAATGATTCTGTAAGTCTGGATTGTGGGAGTTTGTCGTTTGGTTTTGATGCTGGGGGACATCTATGTTGTTAAGTTTCCTCCTGGTATTTCCAACTCACTGAATTTTGGAAAACACTACACCAGTTTCAACTTTACCTAAATTTGGTAAGCTCCCCTATGCTTTCTCATTTAATTCGGGAGTTAAATTATTTTCTCCCAGAATCTCCTAATTCTCAAATCCAACGAATCTTTCAAGACCCAGATCAAATGCCACCTCTCCCAGGAAGCCTTTCTTGCTCTCTTTCGCAGTTCTTTGATATTTAGTGGCCCCTCTTGCTTATTCAGGAAGCGTCCAAGCCCCTGACAAGCCAATGAGTTTCTCCTGGACGGGGAGAGAGGGACACATTCATCGAAGTCCACCCCAACCCCTAGCCCTCAGGCGGGAATTCGGCGCAAGCACGATACTGTCGGAACACTGTCTGAATCGATAGTTCTTCCTGGAAAGCCAGGGCACACACACCCTCTACAGCCCGCCTCAGATGCCCTTCCCCAGTTATGAAACGAGGCACCAGCAAAACCACTCCGGATGACAGTCTCCCCAAGGTCGGAGATCAGGCAATTGGAGGGCGGGCGGGGACTACTCAGGGTCTAGCATTCAACTTTGAGAATGCAGCCCGCCACGCCAAGAAGAGACGGCAAAGGCGCCTGCGCCTTCTGGCCCGCTCCACCCCCGACCCCCACCCCCCGCCCCGGCGTTCGCCTCGCCCTCCGATTGGCTGCTCCTCGCACCAGCCGAGGCTCAGGGCTGCGGCCCACGTGGTCCACTGGCAGTCGCGGGATTGGTTGCCCGGATCGGGCTGCTGCGGCAGCCGGCGGGGTAGCGAGGTGGAGCGGTGTGGGAAGCCCCAAGCCGGTACCTTTGGGAATGAACGGCGGCGGGTGGGCTGCGGACAGCCTCTGCTGGCCTGGGCAGGCCTCCTGAGAGTCTAGGGCGTAAGAGTTTTGGGGGCTTCGGAAAGCGGGCTGCGGACCCCTGCCTGAGGCTTTGGTTTGAGCCCTGGATCCGGCCTTGTGTTTCCCCGGAAGGATGGCGTCTCAGTCTTTCCTGAAGTTGGTGGGGTTTGGACTTTATTATTATTATTATTATTATTATTATTATTATTATTATTATTATTATTATCAGCAGTAGTATTGTTATTGTTGTTATTATTATCGTTTTGAGAATACACCGTGTATAAGTATTGGTGGTCCTGCGCAGGGCGCCATGCAGAATGCCATGAGTTTGAAGCTGGAGGACGGAGGGCTTAGAGATGCTTGAGGGACGTCCTTAACCTACGTGAAATGTTGGAGGTAAGTCGGCTTTATAAACTGTGCTGATGCTTGTATAATCCAGGCGCTTAGGGTTTAGTAGGGAGGGTCGTTCACTGACTGAATTAAACTCTCGCTTACTGAGCCGCCTTCTGTGTCCCAGGCATCATTCTGAGTGTAATGGATGCAAAGGCCAGTAAAAGGAAGTTCTGGTTCTTTAGGAGCTCTGTGTAATGGGGCTGGTGGGAGAGACGGGAGGTGGGGGACGTGAATGGGTGAATAATTGGCGTGTGATGCGTACTGTGATGGGAAAAAGTGCTGTGGGAGTCAGAGGAGGAGATGACTGAGGGAGTTAGGGACCGCTTAACAGAGAAGGTGACGTTTGAACAAGGTTTTAGAACTACAGACTTTCTCCAGATTGAAAGGGGTAGGGAAGGCGCTCCAGACAGAGGAAAGCATACTGAGGAAGAGAACTAGGAAAGTGTGCCCTCTGTGTGTGGCTGGAGCACACTTGGAGCTCTGCTCACAAGTTTCATGCTTTTAGACCAGGTTATTTAAGTTCTCTTAGCCTGTTTGCTTTTTGTAACGTGTACTTACTTCTGCAGAGGTTGATGAGATAAAGGCTTGAGCCTCTAAACAGGCACTTTACTAGTTTCCCTCTTTGTAGAATTCAGTTGCTGAATGGAGAACACAGACCATAGCTGTACGTTTTTAACTATGGAGTATCAATCTATTGACATTTATAAATGGCTGAAGGAGGCATGTTGTGTCTCCAGAATTGTTATTTAGATACTGAAAACACAATGCTGAAAAGCTGGAGAGGTTGACATTGTTTGTGATCCTAGTACTTTAGCATAGCATGTAAGCGACAGTAAACCACGAGAAGGTGTCATTTAGAATAAATAAAATGCAAACAGCTTTCTCATTCAGAAATTAATCATCCATGTTGTGAATTACCCAGGCTTTGCATTGTTTCCTTTATCTTGCCCATGGCCTGGAGAAAAATGAAATTAAACCTTGTATTTAGCTGGTAGTGGAAAAATATAAATCTGGTAATCAGACCTCAGTTTCTCTTTCCAGCATTGCTGTTATTTTGCTATGGACCTTTGTCAAATCCTCGCCTCCCTGGGTCTTGGACTCTTTAGCAGACTCTTGTATAAAAGTTTTATGACTATACTTTTCATCTTTGTTGGCAGCAGAATTGTAAATCAAATTGTATGTTAAATGAACTGGAGTTTACTTTATAAAGGATTTTAGGAGAAAATCTTTTCTAAAGATTTTGCTTTAGAACTAGATTATAAATCCCTTCACAGACATCCCTGAGATTTTATCATGCATGGTGTTTGGACTCACTAAAACAAGAAATGTTTTTGAACTGTAAATGCTTCTCCACTCTACTCTGTATTACAAAAATTTTAAAAAAGCACCTCCAAAACAAAACTTGTTCAAGTTTGCGTTTTTGTACAGCAGAGTTGCTTGAGGTGCATAGTGGAAGATCAAATATTGAAAGCCCACGGTTGCAACTTATCTAAAAAGAAGTCTTTTTTTCTCACGGGTAAACCTAAGTTTTCTTGGATGTGAAAATAGGGTGTTGGGCTGCTCTTAGATAATACAAGGAGGTGAAAAGCAATGATGCAATGATGAGTGAAGTATAGTCTGACCTGGTATTGACATTGCTTCAGTGTTGGCTTTGACCAGGGTATGACCCCTTAATCTTCTCTCTGAGCTGATTCTGGTTGTGGTTTTTCCACATTGGTATGTTCTAGCCTATTTGGATACTGGTTTTATTATGTGTAAGAGTGTTTAATATTCTTTTGAATTACTGATATTTTCCTGTTTTTCTTTGTAGGTTGAGGTGAAAAATATGGCTTTGATATCTTCATGGAAAACTGCATTATTTCAATCCTGAATCTGGTTCGGTTCCCTTATTGACTTATTACTATATTAAAAATGTTTATTTAGCAGTGATTGTAAAATGAAAGTAATTAACATGTACATGTTTTTGGGGGGGAGACTAAGGGGAAACAGGTGTTCAGCCTAGAAAAACATTTCTCATTGGATTTCCTGTGAAGTCAGTGTGTCTTGGGTTTAACTTTGAAACAAATTAAAAAATTTAAAAATTAAAAAAAAAGTTTACTTAACTATGGTATTTGTTCCGGTAAAACCTTGTGGTTTAATAAGAATTTTTGCAAATATCCATTATACTCTTCTCATGGTATATAAAAGTGTTAATATTTTAAAATCTATAGGATATTCTATTTCAAAATTTAGTTCTGTTATCTTAGTGCTATCAGAAAATGTGCTTTGAATTGCTAAAATGAGTTGTATTGGACACCTGTCTCAGCAGAGGCACTTAAAAATCATTTTCATCCTTCCTCTTCTAGTAATGATTTTTTTTTTTTAACCCATATGTTTTCACCAACCTGCCAATCCAGTGGCAACTTAAGTGTTTGTGCAGTATTTCACTTGAGAAATAAGGTATTTCACTCAAGACTGAATTCTTGCTGTTGGAGGAGAGGATTTCTCTCCAATATTGGATTAGCAAAAAAAAGTAAAATGTTAATACAGAATGCCTCAAAAAGTGAAAGGTGGCCTGAATGAAAAATTTACTCTAAATACCTCGAATAATCTTTCAGTTTCCACATAATCATGACATGGAACAGCTCTTTGCCAAAAAACATTTATTCTTAAAATTTACTTAAGCGTTTCATAGAAACTTTAGTAGTAGCCAGAATAATTCATGTCAGCTTAGCAAACTCTTAACAGCAAGCAGAAAGAGCTTATGAAAAGATCCTGTCTTTACACAGTCATAGTTAGGGCAGTATTTTACTTCATCTCTTCATTAATAGCTTTGCTTTCACACTGAAGTCTTCAGACTCTTCTGTATATACATTCAACCCCTATTTTCCTTTAACCAGTTTCCCAAGGAAGATATGTGTGGTTCACAAAGGGATCTTTAAAAGGTGATAAACTGTAGCAAATGTTACTTAACAAATGAGTCCGAGCATATGGAAGGAGAAAGTGTTTCTAAGTATTTCTATAAAAAGCATGTCCGTGGGGGGGGCGGGGGGTGGTGGTGGTGGGATGAATTGGGAGATTGGGATTGACATGTATACAGTGATGTGTATAAAAGCGATAATTAATAAGAACCTGCTGTATTAAAAAAATAAATTAAAAAAAAAAAAGCAGGTCCATATTTCATACTGCTTGCAAACCGATAAAACCTATTTCTCATAGGCAGATAAAGGCTTTCCTTTCTCAAAAGGCCTGCTTCCCCTTCACTACCCACTCTACGAGGTCTAACTTGGGTTTTTCCTGAAGAGCTTCTATACCTCTTGTCCTTTAAGGAAGGGGACAGGAAAAGCTTCTGTGCCGAGTACCCTCTTTGATCCCCTTCTCTACGCTGACCCTCAATCCCCTGCCAGTCCTGATTCTCTCACTCTGACCAGCTTGGTCAACTCTAAGTAGAGGTGTCTAGGGAGCAAGCTAAAAGGTTAAGATCAACGAGTATATCCTTTTAAAGAAATCCATATGGCTGTTTAAAGTTCATACAATTATTAATTGAGGATGAGAAGTATCAAACAATGCTATTTACCATGCGGAAAACCAGCCCTCTGGCCTTATAGCGCAGTCATTTCGTTGTGAGATAAGGTGCTAATCCCTTTCAGCTCTCAGGGGAGTACAGTTTAATCAGATGCTGTACGTGTGTTGGATAACCTGTGATGGGACAAGCTCGGTGACTCCTCACGTAATTAAACACACAGCGGTAACAAAACACATAGCCAGAGGTGGCGAGAACGGTGTCGTTCACCCGGTTTTTACGACACAGTGGGCACACAGTCTTCATTTGGGGCAACAGGGGAGAATCAGAATTGTAGTCTAGGTGTACGGGTGGTGGTGGAGTAGGCAGGGCAGTCAATGACTTGATGGTTTCTTGGTTTCCGGATGAATACCACCACTCAAGGAACTGCAGGAAGAATACACCCACCGAAAGGCCAGTAGAGAGGCATGAGGCGGCACCTCCCACAGCTTGCTTCAGAGCTGACTTTATCTTCTCGCCAACGCTGTTTGGAGAACAGAACAAGGAGGCAAAAGGAGAAACTGTTTATTTAGGTACAATCACAGAACGACTAATATGCATGTAATTCTTACACTTTTCATTAGAATCGTTGATTCAGCTTGGGGATTGAATAGTTGCTGGACTGGCGTTTTCTCTTTAAGTGTCTATTCGAAACAGTTCCCTCTTTCTGACTTACCGTATTTTAGGAGTTCTAGGAGCTAAGCTTTGTTTTTAATAACTAGGGTTTTGTTTGTTTTGTGTTTTGAGAAAGAAATTAATGAGCCATTGATTATATAGACCTTTTATGGGGGTGGAAGATAGTATATCCAGGAAAAGAAATAACTCACTTAAAAAACAACTCAGCAGTACTGTGGAATATATTTGAACTTGTCAGAGAACACAGACACTAGGAATGAGATAGCACCATGGTTGAGAGCAGTCTTTAGAATTGTACTGATCTGGCTTGAATCTCAGCTCCGCCGCCTATTAGCTGTGTGGCCTTGGCAAGGTACTCAACTGTTAGAACTTAGTTTCCTCAACTGTTAAATGGTGCTAATGCATTTATTTCAGTGAGCTGTGATGAGGATTGAGATAACATACATAAACACCTAGCACAGGGCCTGGTACATAGCAAGTGTGCGCAAAAATGTAGCCAGTATGATAAGGAAGGTTACCGGGATGGCAATCCTTGTTTTATGGACACAAGAATTTTTTGATGATTTTATGAAATACCCCAAAGTGGACTGAGGGAGGTAAATTTCATAAAATTGGGATAAGATTTTAGGATTTATTAATCAAATATGTTGGGGAAATGTTAAGGCCTTACCTCCCAGCTGGTTGCTGCATCATGCTGGCTTCAGCTGGTCTGTGCTCCAGAGCTTGTATATCCTGAACTGTAAGTCGACCTAGCCGAACCCCAGCCAGACTCAGCAGTGGTGAGTGATGCTGAGCCTTTCCTAGGATGTATCGAAGCTGCTGTACAAGAAACCAGCCTTCCCAGGCCATGTTAACAAATGGGTAGGCTGCCAGCAAGGCTCTGTAAAATCGTTTCCAGCGGGAAGTAGGGGGATGGATGGAATATTCATCCTCTTCTCGCAGGCTAGAAATCAGCTTCTCCAGCTTCACTTTCAGATAGGGAAGAAGAACCAGGAACATAACTGACTTCCAAAGCTGCTTCTTTGGGAGACCAGCACTGGCCAATCTCTGAAGCTTGTGTGTGTCTCCCATTACGATCCTCTTTAAGCCATAAAAGTTTTCAGAAAACGAGGCGCTGGTTTTAGACAGATAATGTTGCTGGAGCAGAAGATCTAAAAGGGTGAAGATTTCATCAAACCACCTCCACAAGAAGCCATAGCGGGCAGGATTTGATTCTGCAAGAACCTAAAGCAAAAGAAATGAATGAAATTCATTCCATTACACAGCTACTATGCCTTGTAGTTATATTTCCTTTTTTTCCCTCTGAATTTCCACACTTTTCTTTCTGGGTCTACCTTAACTTCCCTGAAGTGCTGGGTATTTAGTACACATAACAAGAGACTCCATAACCATTAAATCATGTGATGTGAATTATATGCTAATTGGTTATTTCAAAACTTAGGACAACAAATAAATTCAGATTATTGGCTTGGTTTTTACCCGGACGTTCCTAAAACTTTTCAAAGAATTAAATCCTTACCTTGACCACATGCTGAAGAGCAGGTCTCACTGCTGTCATTAAACTGTCCTGTGCTACCACCTCAAAGATGGATGGCCGGTCATCCACCGCAGAAGCAGTTGTGATGTGAGCCCCGTGCTCAGCCATAGTTTCGTGTGTGCACTGGGTTTTACTTTGCCCACAAACTCTCTAGTAAGCATGAACTTTCGGGGGGTGCCAGATGGGTGCTATTTTACAGGAACTGGGCAAAAAAGACCTCTTCCGGAGGCAGAGGGGAGGGGTCTCAAGTGGAGGTGAAGAACGAAGTTAACGCGGACACCCACGTTAGAGAAGTAGTGTGTGGGAGAGGTGAGTTGATTAATGCTGCACCTCACAGGGAAGAGCGTGACTATGGGGGGACAGGTACGGCGAAGGAGCGCTGGCCTCTCGAGCGGCAGTCCTGGAGGCGGCCAATCACGAACTCTCAATCGGGAGGGCTCAAAAGCCAGGCGGCTCTGAGGGATCGAAGGTGCCAGTGCAGGCCGGCCCCAACGGCCTGGCTCAGCTGTGGGCTGTGCAATCCCCCCGCCCGCGCCAGTCCTTGCGCGCTGGCCCCAGGCGAGGCGCGAAGAACCCGCGACGCCGCGTTTGAAAGGAGGTCTCGGCTTTATGTCAGAAGCCGCAACCGGAAATAGAAGCCGCTTGGAAACCGGTGGCCGTGGAGAGGCGCTCTAGCCCCGAACGCGGCCCCGCGACCGGAACTAGAGAACTCTATGATCTCACAGGGACTTCCGCTTCCGCCCCCAGCTGAAAGTAAAGAAGGCTCTAGCGGGCTCGGTTGGAGAGGAGTTTTCCGCTGGTTGGTTTTACTTTTCTTAGCTGGTTTTGCATCGCTGTCTTGTTGGAAAGCCACAGCTCTGATATCTCTCTACAGAGTCTTTTTGGCAAGGTGTTGGGTCGCCGCACTGACGTCTGGCGCCTGGAGCCAGAGCTCGGCCTGTTGCTGAGGCCTTTGTTCCCTGGGGCGATAGAGATAGAGGCGAGGGACCCAAGGGAATGTGGAGATGGAAGGCTCACTTTGCTTGCGGCGGGGGTGGTGGCTCACTATTTTTGCCGCCTTCGGGAAGGATTTGAAGCGACATAGCCGAGATGGAAGCCTTAGCGTTATGGCTGCCAATTATTAAAAAAAAAACATTTCCTGCTGTTCAGAACTTGGGACGATTATTTTTCGTTCAAGCTGGTAGCTTGTCTTCTAGGTAAGGTTACGTTCAAGCAGAACTCTAGGCACTGACTACAGTAAATGAAAATGGTTCCTACCCTCGAACACGGTAGGATGCGTCACATTAGCGATATGAATACAGTGCTAAAACGGAGTGATGCTATTGAATTCTAACTAGCATGAATTGGGGAGGCTTGGCAGAGAAGGTACTTTTCATTGTATACCAAAGTTAATGTAATTAATCTTACCTTTTGCAAACTGCTTTTACATCGTATGCAATTGCCTTGAGTAGCTGCAGGTTCACTGAATTTGGATAATAGTTAAAGTTCATCTCCTCTCTCTCCAACCTCTCCCCTCAACCCCTGGGCTAAATAGCTAGAAATAGAAGGTATTATTTGCTTACTTTACACCGTAGAGGACGTTATGGTATAAAGATAGTTAATTGTTTCACATAATGAGAACGCTCGAACAGGGTTTGGGTTTAGTTGTTTCAATAGGAGAAATAAAATCTTGCAAATTAACCTTAATTGTGGTTCCAAAAAGTGTTTCAGGGAATTCCCTGGCGGTCCAGTGGTTAGGACTCTGTGCTTCCACTGCGGGATTCATGGGTTGGATCCCTGGCCAGGGGAACTAAGATCCTGCATGCAGCGTGGCCAAAAAAAAAGTGTTTTATAGTCTGATTGGATACCTGCTGGAGAAAGTCACATTGATGGAAGATTTTACCTTACAGAGTTTTAAGGAGTAGAGATAACGTATCTATATAAAACACCTAGCTTTAGATTCTTGGTCAGTGGTAGCTCTTACAGAGAGGCTTTTCTTAAGTGAACAGCAAAAAGACAAAGTTGAGAAATAGCATCACCTAAGACGAGTGGGAAGTTAGTTAAACATTGTTATCAGTTAGGGTTCTTTGGTTACAAGCAACAGAAAACAGGCTAATTTAAACTAAAAAATTTATTAGAAGAATATGGAGTAGCTAACAAAATAAGGAAAACCAGCTCTGAGGGAACAGGAATTACACAGTCCTACTGGATGTTTCTAGCAAGAATTAGCAAAGTCTCATACAGGCATCGTTGTTGCAATGAATGAGCTTCAACAAATTTCTGTCACTGTGCTTATGATTCAGATCCCTATTGACTGACCTTGGTTCAGATTTCATCTCCACTCCCTGTTTCACTCTTAGCCAGAAGAGTGCAAGACACCTTAATAGTCCTTTGAGAATATTCCAAAAGTAAACTGATGTTGTTATGTGAGAAAAAAGGCAGTCAAAAATAACAATGTCAATTATTACAGCCAATAAGTAATAAACACCTCATCACAAATCCCACTCCCAGGTTTGTGGTGTAATAAATAAGACAAAAATTGATTGCACTTATGTTAAAAGGTGTTAAGAGCCATCAGATAGGTTAATATGGTGAGTTTAGAGGAAGAGACAGTAACAGCTGGGAGAAATGAGGCTGTTCAAACTAGCTTAAACAGAAGCTATATTGGCCTTTGTAACCAAAGGGAAGATCGTTTCTAACCTCACGTTTTATCTCAGCTTCTTTCTGCCAGTTGGCTTTCTAATACAGCGATGTAACCTGGTATCTCCTGCATCTTATATCAGCACCAGATGTCCACTGAGAAAGTTTTGTGGATTAGGTGGACCTCAAAAGATGAGTACATTTGGGGAAAGTCACAGTCATGGTGACAGGGTTTTCCAGGCTAAGGGAGCAGCATGGATTGTATTTGAGGAGGAAATTGTTTGCTTTAAATATAGAGAGGAAAATAGACCAATAATACATAGTCTATACTGTTGACCATAATATAGATTATGGAGGCTCTTAAATGCTAATTTTAGTACTTTGCCTGTGGACATTCATTCATTTATTCCGTAAATACTGAATACATCCTGTGCGCCAAGCATTATGCTAGGTGCTGGGTAGACAGTAGTAATAAAAACAGACTTGGTATCTGCCCTCATGGAATTTACAGTCTAGTTGGGGAGAGAGATAATAAACAAGTAAAGAAACTAATATATAATTTACAAATGGAATAAGAGGGCTATGATGGGGGTGGCAGTGGGGCCTGGGAGAGAAGAACCTTTTAGACTGGGTAATCAGGGAGTGCCTTTATGAGATTACAGTTAAAATGAGGCCTAAATTATGAGCCAGCCAGCCCTGTGTAGAGTTGGGGAAAACGAATATTAGGTAGGAGGAGCGGTAGTTGTGAAGGCCCTAGGATGGGAAGGAGCTTGGCGTATTTGAGAGCTGCAAAAGCTAGCAAGAGGTGAAATGAAGAGGAAATGAGGAGTGACTGAAAAGGATAAAATGATGTTAAGAGAGGTAGACAGGAGCCAAACCACTCATAGGCCATGGGAAGGAAACTGGATTTTAGTCAAAGTATAATGGGAGGTCATTGAAGGATTTATACACTAGAGTTATGACCAGGTTTATATTTTTAAGATGACCCCGTAATGGTTATGTGGTTACATTTACTTGGTGAAAATTCATCAAGCTTTATATTTTTGGTGTGCACTTTTTGGAATGTTCATTTATACTTCAAAAAAAAGTTAAACAAAAATCTGGCTGCTGTATGAATAATGGTTGGGAGGAGAGTTGAGGTTTCTAGTAGTTCAGGCAAGAGGCGATGGTGGCTTGGAATAATGAGGTGAATAGAAGGGATTGGATGAATTTGAAATATATTTTGAAGGTAGGATTGACAACTTGGAGATGGAATGAATGTGGCAGTTAAGAGAGAGAGAGGGCTTCCCTGGTGGCGCAGTGGTTGAGAGTCTGCCTGCCAATGCAGGGGACACGGGTTCGAGCCCTGGTCTGGGAAGATCCCGCATGCCACGGAGCAACTGGGCCCGTGAGCCACAATTACTGAGCCTGCGCGTCTGGAGCCTGTGCTCCGCAACAAGAGAGGCCGCGATGGTGAGAGGCCCTCGCACCGCGATGAAGAGTGGTCCCCGCTTGCCGCAACTAGAGAAAGCCCTCGCGCGGAAACGAGGACCCAACGCAGCCAAAAGTAAAATAAATAAATAAATAAAAGAACGTGAATTTCTTTAAAAAAAAAGAGAGAAATCAAGAATGACCCCCAGATTTCTGGCTAGTAATTTCTGGCAGTGTAATTTGTTCAAATAATTGCAATCATAGCAAATATTTACATAGTCCATACTATGTGCAGGCATAGTTCTAAGTGCTTTACATACATGAATTCATTTCATCCTTGTAATAATATTATGATTGGATATTAGTATTTCTTCCATTTTATAGAGAGAAAACTAAAGAGCAAAGAAATGGGGAAAACTGGGAGAAGGATAGGTTCTGTACAAATTAGGAAACGAGGAGCTGTTGAAAGTTTTTGAACTGGGGAGAGGTAGGAATCAAAGATTTTTCTGGTGGCATCTCTTTACAAAATCCACCTCTGTCTTCTGTGAGTTGTACCTGGAACCACAGTTTTTAAACAGCGCCCCCATACTCTTATGATTTGCTTAATTTGGGTGGGCCATATGTGCAGACTTACCCATCAGTGTGGTTAGCAATTTGGTGGTGAAGTTTGGGGACTAGGTCAAGGCTAGAGATAGATATTTTGGAGTCATATGGGTAGGAAAAATGATTGAACCCATGGTATTGCTAAAGGGATAGTGTAAAGAAAATGTATGAGTATAGAACTTAAAAAAAAAATGCTTGTTACTTTCTCCCTCAGATACCATCCTATATCTCTTCTCTTTCAGCCATACTTTCTTATGGAGTTATCTGTTTTCATTTCCTTACCTCCCATTTATCTTCAGACTTCTGTAGCATGGCTTTTGCCTTCATTATCTCTGCTGATGGTCTCAGCAATGACATCAAAGACCTTTGTGCTGCTAAATCCTTGTACACTTTTCGGCCCTTCCTCCTTTTCTCTATAGCAACTGTTATTGTTGACCACTCACTCATACATTTATCCCTTCAACAAATTTTGGGGAGGGGGCGGCTAGGCCTCAGAGATATAGTATATAGTTCCTATACTTTCATAGAACTCTAAAAACGTCCTAAATGATTATGACCACCTGCCTTTTCTTCTACCTCTCTACTTCTCAGTCCCCTTTGCACTTTGGTTTCCCAACTTCTGCCTCAGGCTCTCATTCTTCACATTCCTCCTCTTCTTCTTTTTTGGTTAAAGACTTTATTATTACTTAGAGCAGTTTTAGGTGGGAAGTTTTCATTTTGAGGGGAAGGTACAGAGATATCTAGGTCTTGGTTTCTGAAAGGAACTTACTTTTGTGTAAGCACGCCTATTACATGCTGGGCGCCTTACCTACTTTAAGCTTCACAAGCTGGAGAGAGTTATATCACTGGCTTTATTTCACAAGTAAGACTAAGGCTGAGGAGACGTTAAGTAACTTTCCTAATCACATTCAGGACAGGGATTCGATCTCAGATGGATTCAAACTCAGATCTGAGGCCATGTCAACCTCTTTTCCTTGCACCACTCTCCTCCAGTCCCACACCCTTGTATGGTCTTGGGCTGGATCACCATTGTCCACATTCCTGAACTGGCCAGGGAAATTAGCTGGGGTTTTTTTTTGTTGTTTTTTTAAGAAAACAGGGTGTTTCACTATCCCTATGTGTAAGTTTTTAGAGAACTCTTGTGCGAGGAAACAAATCCAGGGAATGTCAGCTTGTTTAATAGATCCATTCCGATAGTCAGTGAACTTCCTCGGAGGCCCGGACCTCAGGTCGCTTCCCGACTGCGCAAAATTTTTCCGTCTCCAAGGCGGCAGAGATGACCGCTTTTCTGGTTCTCCCGCGCGCCTGGATGACGTCACACGGCGAGGCTGTCTGACGTCAGAGTTTCCTGTCCACCATCTTTGTCCCTGGCAAAGTGGGTTTTGCGCAGTGGCTTAGACCTGGAGAAGGAGTCGTGACGTGCAGGAAACCATTACAACACCGCTCGGGCCGTGCTCTCTGGCCGCTGCTGCCACCCCTGCCCTTGCCTCCGGTGAGTTCAGGGCGGCTAACTTTGGGGTGTGTCCCTCTTTCATGGGGAAGGGGGCCAGGCTTGGTTGGAGACGGGCGGAGGAGAGGAATCTTAGGAGCGTGACCGTTGAAGATGGAGTGAGCCGTCGGGTGTGACCGTTGTGAGGAAGAGGGTTGGAGAAAGGGACTCCACCGCTGGAGCGGGGTGAGGGAATCCTCGGGGTGGCAGCTGGGAGTTGGGGGGCACTGGGGGAAAGATATGTTCGAAGTGGGGGGTTAGGAGGGCCAGAGGCCAGGGGTGTGGCCGGTAGAGACTGGAGGCCGAGGGGAGAACCTTCTACCCGGTTTGGCGTCGTTCACTGAGAGGCTGGGACGTGTCCAGGTACCAGAAGGGGAAAGGGGTTCCCCCAAAGTTTTGCTCATAGATGGGCAGACCTCGCCCGTCTTCTGTAATTTGAGATTGAGACATCTCTGCCTCACCTCGTAATGGAGGAACATATCCCTAGAATCTTGACCACCTGGGGAAAGAAGAGGAATTCCTGACGTTGGAGAAAGGGAAGAGAAACCTCCAGAATTGACCCGATGTGAGAGAGGGGGAAGCAAGTGGGAGTAAATCTTAGCCCGGAGATTTTTCTTTCTGGTCTTAGAAGGAACGGTCTGGTTTGAGAAAGACTGTAGATTAAGACAGAGGTAAAGAAACTGGAACTTCCTGTTATTCCATATTCTTTGAATCCAAAGAATTGATTCATGCTCTTTGTTTTCAGAGCACTGAAAACAGTGCCCATTTGGGGGGCAGACTTTTTTTAACTCACCTGGCTGCTTCATTATGAAGCAGTGTGAATAAAGTGTGAATGCTTCATTAAACTTTGACTTTTAAGAAGTGTTTTTTAAATGCCAAACACTGTTATAATCATGTGGTTTAAAAGAGAAAGTAAAGAAAACTCAGTCTTAGAAAAGGAAGAATGACAAAGAAAGTGGTCTCAGTGAGGAACAATTTAAATTATTAATCACCTCCCTGGTATAATTCTGTTGCTTAGCCTCAGGGTACACTTACAAAGTCATAATAGAAAGCAGCAGATGAAGGAGATGTAGCTGTACAAGAAAACGTGTAACATTCCAATGATGACTAAGCGTGGTGGTAAGATGAGAACTGTTTGCAGGTATCTTAATAGTTTTAAACTCCCAAAGAAGCAGAAAGTATAGTGTTCTGCAAATAGCCTCACTGAAAATTGGGTGGTAAAGTTAATACAAAGCTAACATTCTGTGGCTTAAGAGACTCAAGAAAGTCCAGTTCTTCCATCTTTTTTTTTCTTCTTTAACACACCCGTATTTTAAAATATTACGAACCAAGCTGAACGGGGAACGAATTAGGTAGGACGCATTTTCCTTTCTTCCTTCTTTTCTCTCCTTCCAGGCATAAGTTTTCCAGAGTTTATTTCAGTTAAGAATTGGATGTAAAACTTCAGAGCTTTTTTCTTACCGGATAATGTTAAAAAATTACTTTGTGGTCACTTTTAAATGGAAATTGCAGGTGTGTCTGTTGTAATGAGTTGTCTGCTGTCATTTCTTATGCAATAAATGATACCTGAAGATGCCATTGTCTTTGCATTATTGAAATATCTGATTAGCACCTCTCACCCTTGTAATGAAAGATTGCTGAAGTGACCTTTCTGCTTTATAATTTGGTCAACTGTTCACTTTTTCCCTACCAGCACCAACTGTGTAAAGTCCTACTTTATGCGAAGAGGGGATTTAGTGGCCTCACCAACTCTAATTTAGCTGCCATTTCCCAGAGAGCCATTTGAAATTAAGACCCTATTAATTTTTTTCTGGCCTTATTCTCTCTACGGGCACCGGAAGGAGGGAGGAATAGTTGAGAAGGGACTTTCACAACCTATATTTAGTAGAAACTAGGTTATGTTAAATATAGATGTATTATCCTGTACAGGGAGACCTTTTCTGAAATGCAGTGACATCATACTCTGGGCTAGGGAAGTTAGAGTGATTGTGGTTTTGACTGGCAGCATTATTTTTTTTTTAACAATGTGCTGAGGTCATACCTCATGTCCTCAGAACAGCCGGTGACTTCTCTAGTTTGATCTGGTAAAAAGGTAGTGTGACTTCCAACTCCATGATGGCTTGGCTTTGCCCTGCCCTGGGACTCTCCTGAGGAATAAATTCCCCCGCAGCTCCCAGAAGGAACTTGATTTTTGAGGCTCTTCAGCAAATACTTGACTTATTCTTTGAACTCTATCTTGGCTGCTTTTTCTTTGGCTTCTAAAGCAGACAACAGTTTTCACCATCCTATGTTTTAGAGAATCTGACTATATTCATCTCTGGTGTGTGATTAAGAGTGTCTCATTTAAAAAAAAAAAAGTGTCTCATTAAAAAATATATATAGGGACTTCCCTGGTGGTGCAGTGGTTAAGAATCCGCCTGCCAATGCAGGGGACACGGGTTTGATCCCTGGTGTGGGAAGATTCCACATGCCACGGAGCAACTAAGCCCGTGCGCCACAACTACTGACCCCACGCGTTGCAGCTGCTGAAGCCCACGCACTCTGGGGCCCATGTGCTGCAACTGCTGAGCCTGTGTCCTGCAACTAATGAAGCCCACGCACTCTTGGGCCCATGTGCTGCAACTGCTGAGCCTGTGTCCTGCAACTAATGAAGCCCGCGCACCGCAACGAAGAGTAGCCCCCACTCGCCACAACTGGAGAAAGCCCACGTGCAGCAACGAAGACTCAACGCAGCCAAAAAATACATACATATGCAATATTTTGAGGTGAAATTCACATAACATAAAATTAACCATTTTAGAGTGAGCAGTTTGGTGGCATTTGGTACATTCACAGTGTTGTGCAACCCCGCCTCTTCTCATTTGTTTTTGTTTAGTTTATTTTTATTTTTGGGGAATTTCTTTTGGCTTAAGTCAGGAACTGACATGATAAAATGTTGCTCTGCCAATATGTGTAAGGGATATTTCATTACTGTTTTGTGTAGGACAGTGCGAGATAAGAGAGTGGTATGTTTCTCCTTTCTCTTTAAAAGCAGGGGTTCTTAATTTAGGGTCTAAGATTGTGTACTTGATTCTCTCCTCTTCCCTGAAATTTTGTGGGCTGGCACATTATTCTCTAGTTAAGAACTTAGTGCTCACAATGTAAAAGGACAGAAATCTATTCCTTGATGATGAAATTTGTTAGGGGAAGTAATGAAATGTGTGGGTCACTAATAAAGGTACGATTTAAGACTAGGTTAATTTAATGTTTAACAGATTGTGCTGAAATTTTCTGTTAAAAATTTAATATATGTGAATGTGTATGAGAGCTTTAGAAAACAGAACGATCTGGGGGCCCTTTTTCAAAGAAACAGTGAGAAATTCCAAGCAGCTTTTGTCTTTAAATCTTAAGCAAGTTTTAAGTTTTGATGATCCCAAAGGATTAGAGTGGCGTAACAACATCCTGGATAGACCATAATGGCCTTGAGCTATGGCCCTCCTGTCAGGCTCTAGTACTGTAATCATTTCTGTATACTGGTTTTCCTTTTTGTATATATAAGTTCTTAGATGATAACTTCAGATTTATTCCAGGTCTTTTTTTTTTTTAATTAATTAATTAATTTATGGCTGTGTTGGGTCTTCGTTGTTGTGCATGGGCTTTCTCTCGTTGCGGTGTGTGTGGGCTTCTCATTGCGGTGGCTTCTCTTGTTGCGGAGCACGGGCTCTAGGCTTGTGGGCTTCAGTAGTTGTGGCTCACAGGCTCAGTAGTTGTGGCACATGGGCTTAATTGCTCCGTGGCATGTGGGATCTTCCTGGACCAGGGCTCAAACCCACATCCCCTGCATTGGCAGGCGGATTCTTAACCACTGCACCACCAGGGAAGTCCCTATTCCAGGTCTTTTATGTGAAGGACTCCTTTCTTCAGTTTGCCTACTTCACATTTAGTTTACATTGTGAATGGATTAAATGATTAAATGGATTAAAAGATTATAATTCTTTGAATTTTAGCTAGAAAAGACATGAAAATACTACATAAGACAAGCCTCTGTTACAGGCTCACTTTAAATTATAACAAATAGTGTCAAATCAGAAATTTCTGTATTCTATAATGATTTGTGTGAGTTCTAGCTCACTTCTTTTAACAAGGTAAATTCAGTGAAATTCTTGTACAACCTAAAGCACTATTGTATAAGGATCAGTACTATAAACATTAAGTAGCTCCTTGGAAAGATAACAAATGAGTCTAATTTCCCTTAAATAGTCCAAGTAGTACATTTTAGAGAAGAATTTTGAGCCAACCTTTTTGCATTATTTTATGGTTTTCTGGCTTTTTTCCTTAATTGCATTGATTTGTTGAGTGCTTAGGTCTTTTTCCTCAGATCCATAATTACCATTGTTTGTGGAGGTATTATCACTCAAGTTTGCCAAATATATTATCACTCATGTTGTTTTGACCAGAAAATAATGAGTAGGTGCCAGGGCATCTATCCAAAATTTGGTGATAAGTATTAGTAATGATGGTGGTCAGTTAGAAGATAATCATTTTTAAAAAAAATTATTTATTTGGTTGTGTCGGGTCTTGGTTGTGGCAGGCGGGCTCCTTAGTTGAGGCTCGCTGGCTCCTTAGTTGTGTCATGCGAACTCTTAGTTGCGGCACGCATGTGGGATCTAGTTCCTGGACCAGGGATCGAACCTGGGCCACCTGCCTTGGGAGCGCAGAGTCTTAACCACTGTGCCACCAGGGAAATCCCAGAAGATACTCATTTTTGAGTGCAGCAGGAATATTTTTTTTTTTTTAATTTACTTATTTTATTTATTTATTTTTGGCTGTGTTGGGTCTTCGTTTCTGTGCGAGGGCTCTCTCCAGTTGTGGCAAGCGGGGGCCACTCTTCATCGTGGTGCACGGGCCTCTCACCATCGCGACCCCCCTTGTTGTGGAGCACAGGCTCCAGACGCGCAGGCTCAGTAGTTGTGGCTCATGGGCCCAGCTGCTCCGCGGCATGTGGGATCTTCCCAGACCAGGGCTCGAACCCGTGTCCCCTGCATTAGCAGGCAGATTCTCAACCACTGCGCCACCAGGGAAGCCCGCAGCAGGAATATTATTAAAAGAAAATTTTAATGTATTTAAAGAAGTCAGGTACATTGGACAAAATCTTAGGGTTTCTCAAATCAGAAAACATTGTCTCATTATTTGGGGAGAAATGTGATCAGTCCATGCTGTTTTTGTTTTACCAGTGGAGCCTTATGTCAACTGGATTAATTCTGGAAATTGGAACAGAAAAGTTAAAGTTGAAGCTGGGATCCATGTTCTTTTAAGTTTTAACACCAGTTCTGATTCTCTTTAGTACTCAGTGTGACTGAACAAATATCTCAGTTTTTTGCATTGTTTTTAACTGTAAACTGATATTTTTTATTTTGGGGAATACTCGGGGGAATTGTAGGTTGTTGGAAATATGAAATCCATAATTTAAAAAAAATCCATGCATAACACCTCTCTAGATGTTTGCCTCTCTAGGTGTTTGTCATGAAAGAGTATTGTCCTACTAATCTAGGCTTTTCTTTTTTTTCTAAAAGAAATTCCTTTTATTGATAGTTGCATGTAATGGTGAATAGGTTGATAAAATTTTTTTCTCTTTCAGTTTTACTCTGCTTCAGAATATATGTCTTGGAGTGACTCCATCTTGAGGCGGGGAAGTAAATCAGATTTGCTTTAACGGAAAGTAATGGGGAGGTCTTTTGAAACAAACTTTTCCTTATTTTAAATATTGGAGTTACTAACTGACAATGCATTTATAAAAAGATGTAGCTTTAGGTCTTGGAGGCTCTGAGGAGATAATTGTGGATAAAATCATAAAACTATGATAGGTTCAGATTATCACTCTATTCCATTAGGCCTTTGGATTTTGTTCCAATTAGCTTTTGAGGCAAGGATTACATTCTTAATTATCCTTGCATCCCTTTGGATCACCAGTGATGGTGGTAAGGATGAAGATACTTTCTGAATGCAGAAAGTCTTGTATATAAATGATCTTAAAATTAGTTGAATGCCTTGCTGGACATAAGTAACTTGGATAAAGGAATTCTTT
Source organism: Balaenoptera musculus (assembly GCF_009873245.2). NCBI lineage: Eukaryota > Metazoa > Chordata > Mammalia > Artiodactyla > Balaenopteridae > Balaenoptera > Balaenoptera musculus. The sequence continues at coordinate 39,020,016 of NC_045804.1, read as the reverse complement.
TCTCTTGTTGTAGGTGCACATTAAAGATCCACAACCATGACTGACTCCAAGTACTTCACAACCAATAAAAAAGGTGAGTATGAGAACCTGATCACAGCCTATTTTGAAGATTCTTCAAAAGTCGTGGTGTAAGATTGTTCCAAGTAGAATGCTCCTGACCTCTTGAGACATGCATGTCTTGGACCATCTCATTGGGGATATTCTACAGAAAAGTGTATTGAGTAAATTATTAAAGTATGGGTTTTTAAAGATATGGCTGTGGTGCACATCATTTTGACTTGAAGGTTTTAGTGAAAGGAAAAGATCCAAGATTGATCCGTTGAAGATTGATAGATCTGAGGAGGGTAAAAGGAAGAAGCACATTTATTTTCTCTTTTTTAAAAAAATTGAGTGTACTTGGTTTACAATGTTGTGTTCGTTTCTGGTGCACAGCAAAGTGATTCAGTTGTGTGTGTGTGTATATATGTATGTGTGTGTGTGTGTATATATATATATATGTATACATATATGTATTCTTTTTCAGATTCTTTCCCATTATAGGTTATTACAAAATATTGAATATAGTTCCCTGTGCTATACAGTAGGACCTTGTCATTTATTTAACATATACTAGTTTGTATCTGCTAATCCCAAGGTCCTGATTTATCGCTTCGTCCCCTCCCGTTTGGTAACCATAAGTTTATTTTCTATGTGAGTGTTTCTGTTTTGTAGATAAGTCCATTTGTATGATTTTTTAGATTCCACGTAAAAGTGATACCATATATTTGTCTTTCTTCGTCTGACTTACTTCACTTAGTATGGTAATCTCTGGGTCCATCCATGTTCCTGAAAATGGCAGTATTTCATTCTTTTTTATGGCTGAATAATACTCCATAGTATATATAAACCATATCTTCTTTATCCATTCATCTGTGGATGGACACTTAGGTTGCTTCCATGTCCTGACTATTGTAAATAGTGCTGCCGTGAACATTGGGGTGCATGTATCTTTTCGAATTAGAATTTTCTCTGGATATATGCCCAAGAGTGGGTTTGTTGGATCACATGGTAACTCTAGTTTTTTAAGGAACTTCCATACTGTTTTCCATAGTGGTTGCACCAAATTCTTTTATTTTTTACTTGGAAATAAACATTTTATTACAAGGAGTACTACTAAAGCAATACAGCAATAAAAAGTAAAAATGAAAGTTCTCTCCCTCCCTATTCCTGTTCCTGACGGGAACTCGGTATGTATCCTCAATCTTTTCTGTGCATGTATTAATACATATGATTTTTAAAAATTTTAACAAAAAATGATTATGTGAAACAATGCATGGAAATTTGATATTTTCTTATCCTTCCACACATGATGATTTCATACCATCATTTCTGAATTATGGCTGCCAAAAGGCATAATCTCAGTGTAATCATGAGGGAACACCCATGACAGCTGAGGGTGTTCTATAAAATGACTGGCCTGTACTTTTTAAAAATGTCATTATCATGAAAGACAAAGGCTGACCAGCTGTTTCAGATTAAAGGAGACTAAAGAGACATGACGGTAAATGTAATGCATGATCCTGCCTTGGATCCTGGCCCAAGGAGGATGGGGGTAAAATTACTATAAAAGACTTTATCAAGATCTTTGAATAAGGTTTATAGATTAGATAATGACAATATATCAATGTTAAATTTCCTGATTTTCATCATTGTATTATAGTTATGTAACATAATTCCTTGTTCTTAGAAATTATACACTGACATATTTAGAGCTAAAGAGACATGATGTCTACAGTTTACTTATTCAATGAATCAAAAAACATGTATAAATATATAAAAAGTATGATAAAGCAAATGTGGCATAATGTTAGCAGATGGGGAATTTTGCAACTTTTCTTTAAGATTAAAATGATTTCAAAAGAAAAAGAAAATGGGAGGGCACAAACAGTGGCCTGGAGCACCAGAAAATTTTCTAGAAAGCACAAGCATATTTCTGTCATTTGGAGTTATTTAAGGGTAAACTTCTATTATAATACAGAAAACACCATAGAGAGTTGCTTAATTACATTAGCTACTAGTCCATGGCTCTCAGCCTTGCCTGCACATTGGAATTGCCCAGTGAAGTAAAAGACAGTAGGTGATGTCCAGTCCTACCCCTGCAGATATCCTGATCTCTTTGGTCTGGGATATGGCCTAGACATGGGGTTTTTTTAAAGCTCCCCAGAATTTTCTGATGTGTAGCCGAGATTGAGAACTGTTGCTAGCTGCTAGCAATGCTTGGTAGATTTGATTCAGGGGAAAAGGAGGGGGGAAAGATAAGAGTTTAATAAAGCTGTAGTATGTATGAGAGATACCTTGCCTCCGTGCTCCTCCTTGGCTCCACCCAACTTCTTGCTGTTTTTATTGCTTATAGCATACAAAAGCGTTTAGCCCCTTGTCATTCATTTTCCGCTTTTTTTCTGATTCTCTTATCATTCTGAAACGTATTTATTTCTTCTGTTAACATTTTGTGTGCTTTGATGACCAAGATGTTTCTATAATAACACAAAAAGATGTAATTTAAAAACTCACCTAATTTTTCAAACCTTCGCTTATAATGGGTCCTGGTAACCTTTTTTTAATTCAGGGATTTTTATAAAGGTTTGAGACTTACAGATGAATCACAGCTGGATAAATACCACATTTTAAAAAATGGATAGACTGTGTTCCTTTTACTTCCTGTAACACCCACCAGAACTGCCACTGGAGCATATTCTTTAAATTTATGCTGTTGGAGTTGGAATAATTTCAGTTATATCCTGTTTTGATTCTTCAGCTCCTGCTGATATTCACAATTCAGATTTTCTGAAACCATGCTGCTTGTCCTTTACTGTTTTTGGAAGTAAATGATGGGAACCCTAAGAGCTGGATTTGGCAGCAGAGGACTTGGAGAAGAGGACAGTGACTCTTTAAAGGGCCCAGCTTTTCTGTCTGCTATTTTTGCAGCTGTCAAATAGAAGGGTGATATTTGTAACAGTTTGTTTGCTTTGTCAGCAATGGATTTTGATGTAACAAGCTTTTTTAGTGCTCAACTTCTGTGCTTCTTACCAGTGCATCCTTCCCATTTAGAGGCTTCAGCAGATCACCTAGTTTGCTGCCCCCACTATTTCTATACTGGTGAATGAGGTTAAAATGAACATCAAGAACAGTCATAAAGGTGGAAGAAAATGAGGCAATATTGTAGACGGAAAGTTGAAGTGACAATAGTCAACTTCTTTTTCATGGTCTTATAGTATATTTTCTTCTTTCTTTTAAAACCAGTTGAGAGTTGTTAACCTTTTTTCTTATTTCAGCTCCTGCTTTCTGAAATAGGTGAGCCTGGGCCTTAAAATAGTGGTGACAGTCCTGGCATTTCACGGTGCAGGGCCTGAGCAGTCAGTCATTTAAGATTGTACCTTTAGAAATGACTCTGGTTTGTACCATTCTTGAAGCTTCAGGATTATTATTTCTGTTCTTAGATTGATTGAACAGGATAGGGCCTTAAAGCCCATTAACATCTTAAAGTACTAATTAGAGCAGTGATTCTCAACCCTGATTATACATTAGAATCACTTGAGGAAACTTTAAAAAATATGAACGTAGGAGTTCTACTCCTTGATATTCTGATTTATTTGGTCCAGAGTGGAGCCTGAGCATTGGCATTTCTAGATACTTCCCGGGTAATAGTGTGTAGCCAACGTTGAGAAACTCTGGATTAAAGAGTCGGGAGAAACAGTTCTAAGGCCAGGTCTGTCACTTGCTCACTTGGTGACCTTTGAGCCTCAGTTCTCTGTGGAGTTGAGAGTAGGTGAATGAGGAGTCTCTTCTGGTTTGAAAACATTGATTTGTGAACCTGTTTCCTGCCTACATTTATTTTTTTCCCAGGACTTTGAAATTCTGACGGGAGATCATCCCTCAGATGCTGTTCTCTCCCCATCGTAGTAAGATATCATGAGGTATCTTTCCTTTTTCCCACTTCTCTGCTTCCTGAGATCTGGCTTACACCTTCCTCTCTGGCCATAACCCCAAAATAGCATCCTTATCAATGGGTTGGTTAATATTCTAGGGATTCGAACTGTACCTATCCTATAATTTTTAAATAATCTTATTTCAGTTGCAGCCCTGCCACTGGTCAGCTGTTGTGGTGTTACTTGCTACATAGTACAGTGTTCTGCTCTAGTTCTCTGATCCTGGGACCTCACCCGTTTGTTGTCTTTTAGGAGAAATCTTTGAATTAAAGGCTGAACTCAACAATGAAAAGAAAGAAAAGAGGAAGGAGGCTGTGAAGAAAGTGATTGCTGCTATGACTGTGGGGAAAGATGTTAGGTAAGGGTAATCTCTTCTGCTTTGCTCATTTTAGACTCTTACTCTATGGCTTTCACTGCTTTTTATTTAAAGCTATTACAGTCAGAACGTATAAGAATGAGTTTGTCTCACTGGAAACATCAGGAAGTGTAGTTGCTTTTTTTTTTTTTTTAAATTTTTTTTTTTTTAATTTTTATTTATTTATTTATTTATTTATTTATTTATGGCTGTGTTGGGTCTTCGTTTCTGTGCGAGGGCTTTCTCCAGTTGTGGCAAGTGGGGGCCACTCTTCATCGCGGTGCGCGGGCCTCTCACTATCGCGGCCTCTCTTGTTGCGGAGCACAGTCTCCAGACGCGCAGGCTCAGCAATTGTGGCTCACGGGCTTAGTCGCTCCGCGGCATGTGGGATCTTCCCAGACCAGGGCTCGAACCCGTGTCCCCTGCATTGGCAGGCAGACTCTCAACCACTGCGCCACCAGGGAAGCCCCTGTAGTTGCTTTTATATTAACTCTGTGACTAAGTTTTTTTTAAGAGTGAAACGAGTTTGATTTCACTTGCATACAGATCTAGCATAAAACCTCCTGAGAGCTGACACAGTTACAAATTTGTTGCTGAGGTAGTTTTAGAAGATGATAAAAATACACTGAGACGCAGAAGCCCATGTGTACTTTAATTGGCTCAAGCCAGTGCCCTCAACTTTACAACTCTGCCTTTAATTGCTGAATTCAAGATGAAAATCAGTGGTAACAAAATCCAAAGGGTCTTTTTTTTTTCCCCTCCCTTTTTTCCTGTAATTTAGGGAGACCATTTGGAAATAAATAAGGCTTGTCTGCAGGCCCCTGAGGATTCCCGAGATCCTTTCCATGAAATCCATGAAGTCAAAGCTATTCTTGTAATAATACTTAGGTGTTATTTACCCTTTTCACTGTGTTGACATTTGCATGGCTGGTGCCTTAGTGTGAATTAAGGCAGTGGTGCCAGACTATAAAAGTAGTCATTGTATTCTTCACCATCATGTGCTTGCAGGAAAAAAGGGCAGTTTCACTTAGGACTGTCCTGCATGAAGCACTAAAAATTTATTTCAGTGAACCTTGAACCTTGAGTTCAGGTCTTTTTAATATTCTGTGTGATGAAATAGGAATTAGGCATAAAGTACGTCTACTGCATAGCAAAGTGTGACGGTTGACTTGAAAAAAAGCCCTTGCACAATTGTTTGACTTGGGAACACCATTTCTTTGTGAAAGAAAGATTGACAGACAGAACTATAGTTAATCAGACTTCAATATTTGGGAGACATTTTATAAAAAATGAACAAAATGAACCTGTCACTTCAAGGGAAAAAATTTGACAGTAGATAAATTTCGACTTTAAAGTAAAAATTAGAGTGTTGGAAAACTTGTATCTCCCATTGTGAGCTTGATAGCTTCCCAATACTTAGAGATTTTTCTGATGAGATTGGTGGTGAAATTAATGAATGTGATTATTTGCTGCTGTATAATGAAATATGCCCCCATAGAGAAGATCTACATAACTCATTGAACCAATATTTTCCAAATGACCAGTGCATACATCACAAAATTACGCATGGGTAAAATATCCATTCAAAATAAGTGATAAATGAATGGATTTTAGTGCAACCAAGTACAGAAAGTTTATCAGTATGGTTTCAGATTCCATATTGTACCTAACTTTTAAGAAACTACCATTTGTGGACTAAAAACAAAAGAAAAAGAAAAACAACCATTTGTCTAGCTTTAATGTATCAAAGAAGAACATCCAGTTATATGAAAAAGCTATTAAAATACTCCTCCATTTTCCAATTTATATACGTGTATGAAGATGGATTTTCTTCTTACACTTCAGCTAAACAACATTCTACAACAGGTTGAATGCAGGAGCACATGTGAGAATCCAGCTGTTTTTGTTTAAAGTAGACATTAAAGAGATTGGCAAAAATAAAAACAATGTCATCTTAATTAAAAAAAATAAGTAAAATAGGTAGATTTTTACTTTAAAATATTTATGTTAATATGAAATGCATTGATTTTCCTTTTATTAGTTGGGTCAAATGCTGCTGATAAGAAATAGATGAGTGCAAGAATGCCAAGTAAATTCCAGCATCTAGTGGTGGATGTTAAGGTGTAGTAACTCAAACATCTGAGAAGGTCCTAAGGCTAATGATGACCTTCCTAATGTCATTAAGAAAAGGGGAGTTTAAATTTAAGTGCATTCTATGTCAGGCACAGTGACAGATGCTTTTACTTACAATGTTTTTTATAGTCTTCATATCTTCTGAACTAGAGGTTATTCTGAATTAGAAGTTATTCCATGTTAGAGGTCAAGCAGTGTATACTTGGAGAGGCTAAAGAATAATCCCAAAGTCATATAGCTAGTGGTAATGTAGCCAGGATTCTAACCTAGGGTCTGAGTCCCAATACCTGTTACTGGTCACTTCCTTCATGGGTGTATATATACAATAGAATTTAAATGTGTACATGGCACACACGTTTAGAACTGTTTCATTTTCTGAAAATGGTTAAAATTTTGAACAAAGGCCCTAATTACCTGAGAACTGTTTTAATAAGGAAACTAACCAAATGAGTTCCCACTGGTCAGGGATGGAAGAATATGTGCATTAAAAAGCATAACATCTGTAGTGCTTTGAACTGCAAAGAATTGATATGAAAAATTACGGGTTTTTTTGTGTGACATAGTGATTTTTTAAAAAGTTTGTAAAGATATACACTAAAATATTATATATGAAATGTATGTCCAGGATTTGTTTAGAAATTGTTTAGAGCAACTAGATGGGGTAGGGACTGGGGGAAGGCTAGTGGGTTGAGGTTGTGTATGAAACAAGATCGGGTATGTATCAGTATTTGTTTGCAGCTGGGTGATGGATATATGGGTTCATTAAACTGCTGTCTCTACTCTGAAAATTTTCATAGTAAAAAGTTTTTTAAAAATCTATTTTTAGACATCTTCTTGGGACCATTATTATAAATTCTTTAGTAATTAATTTCTGTGGTAAGTATTATCACTAGTGGACATTTGTCCTCACATCAAATCACTTTTTTTTTTTTTTTTTTTCAAATCACTTTTTAAATTAAGGCTGTTTCTTTGTGTTCTGTCCAACAGCCTGGCACCAACATCTGTTCACTTTCCCTTCCTCTTTTCTCAGCTCTCTCTTTCCAGATGTAGTGAATTGTATGCAGACTGACAACCTGGAACTAAAGAAGCTCGTGTATCTCTACTTGATGAACTATGCCAAGAGTCAGCCAGACATGGCCATCATGGCTGTCAATAGCTTTGTGAAGGTAACTTTTTCCCAGGGACTCAAGAACAGTCTCTTCTACCTCAGAAAACCTTTTCAGAAGTGTCTCGGTATGGTTAGTGTCTGCATTGCAAATAAACAACCTCTGTTCCAAAAGAGGGCCTCTAGAGAAGTATTAGCCATTGAGTAGGAATATTCATGATTTAAGCATTCTGTATGCCGGAGTTTGTCATCCAGTTCAGACCATATGGTGAGCCTTCTGTCAGCTGGGCTTGGTGCATCTTTGCCAGGTGGGAGAAGAAAGCCAGGTGAAACCTCACTGTTTTATCTTCCAAGGCTGACAAAGGTTGGGCATATCATTGTAGTGTCAGTAACCTGGGGCTTTACCTATTTTATCTTTGTAGAAATTATGCTTATGGTTCAGAAGTAGTGGAAACTACAGGAGCTACCTTTTAATTTTGTTTTATTGAATAGGTCTTGCAATAGTTGATTAACTTTTTTGTTAATTGTGGAAATTTTCAAACATATTCAGGTTGAGGGAATAGTATAATAAATTCCTAAATATCTACCTTGTAGTTTCAGTAGTTACCAACCTATGGCCAGTCTTGTTTAACTTAAACTCTCCATACATGCTTTCCTGACCCCCACCTCCTCTCCTACTGGATGATTTTAAAGCAAATCGCAAACATCTTAAGAATGAAAAAATCATTTAATCAGCTGATCATTAAAGAAAGTCCTTAATATTATTGGATATCCAGTCAGAATTCTCCTATCATTAGATTTGATGAACACAATAATAAGGTTGTTCTTATTAGGGTTTTTGTTTTGTTTTGTTTTGTTTACTTTTTTTTCCTCTGCCTGGAATTTAGTCTACATTAAAAGCAAAAATCAGACAGCATTTCTAAAATTAGCTTCTGTTAAATTGTTTGGAAAATAAACATGCTTTCTTCCTTCTCATGGAATTTTTGTTCTTTTTCTGTGTTTAGCTACAATGTACAGAATCATTATAACATTTCATTCTTTCTGTCTGGTGATTCATAGATGGATGATATCATTGGAAAGAATTTAGTTTACATTTTTTGGAAGTTAGCGTGTGCATAGGTTTATAATGTTTAAAGAAATTTTTTAATATAGGGCAGTTTAAGGGGTGTTCCTTCTTGGTAAGTGTTCTATTTGTACTGTATTTGGAGGCACTTGCTAGGAAAGGAGAATGTATGTTAATCAGGATTTCAGAGGGCCCTGTCTGCTGCTTCGCGCAAGGAACTTATGTTGGGCCCAAACCAGCTTCTAGATTCTCCTTTGCTTTCTTGGCTGTAGGCCCCAGATATCCAGCCCTCTTTTCTCCCTGCTTAATATTTGTGGAGTGGGACATATCTTTCCAATTTCTGATTTTTTCCTGTACCAGAATACAAGCCCAAAGCCCTTTTCTGCTTTTAGTGCAGGTCCAACAATGGCCATGGGGATGGTAACACCATCTATCTAAGCTTCTACCCAGCTCTGGAATGAATCCTACAGGGCATTTCTTCATTGTGTATGTAAAGCAGTTAAATGAATTCCTAGCCTAAACTCTTAAATAGGCAACTATGGTACTTAGGAAAGGAATCGTATGGGAGATGTGGGTTCTGATGTAGAATGAAACTGGAAGCCTACATTAATTAAATATTCTTTTGTTGCTTATATAAACCAGACTGTTCAGTTTTCTGGTTTATGTACACCTGTAGTTGTCAATGATTGTTGTTTATAGGACTGTGAAGATCCCAATCCTCTGATTCGGGCCTTGGCAGTCAGAACCATGGGGTGCATCCGGGTGGACAAGATTACAGAATATCTCTGTGAGCCCCTCCGCAAGTGCTTAAAGGATGAAGATCCCTATGTTCGGAAGACAGCAGCAGTCTGTGTGGCAAAGCTCCATGACATCAATGCCCAAATGGTGGAAGATCAGGGATTTCTGGACTCTCTGCGGGATCTCATAGCAGATTCAAATCCAATGGTAATATGTTTCTGCGTTTATAAGAGAGCAGTATTTAAAATGGGTCCCTTTAAAAAGCATGTTTAAAATAAATTTTATCTTTGGGACATTGAGCCATAGGTTAGCTATGTGAAGCATGACTTCAGTGTGTCCCACAGATGTCTGTCTCACACCCTACATGTTTCTGAGCTGAAAACCAAGTACTAAAATACAAGAGTGTTCTTTTTTTTTTTAATTGAAGTATAGTTGATTTACAATATTGTGTTAGTTTCACATGTACAGCAAAGTGATTCTGTTTTTTATATATATGTATTTTCAGACTATTTTCCATTATAGATTATTACAAGATACTGAATATTGTCCCCATGTTATACAGTAAATCCTGTTGCTTTTCTGTTTTATTTTTAAATTTTTCTAGGTTAATATTTTTATTTTTTATTAAAAATTGTTTTTAATTGAAGTATAGTTGATTTACAGTATTGTGTTAGCACAGCGATTCATATATATATATATATGTATATACACACACACACACTTTTTCAGATTCTTTTTCCTTATAGGTTATTATAAAATATTGAGTATAGTTCTCTATGCTATACAGTAGGTCCTTGTTGGTTATCTCTCTTATATATAGTAGTGTGTATATGTTAATCCCAACCTCCTAATTTATCCCCCCCTTTCCCCTTTGGTAACCATAGGTTTGTTTTCTATGTCTGTGAGTCTGTTTCTGTTTTGTATATAGATTCATTTGTATTATTTTTTAGATTCCACATGTAAGTGATATAATATTTGTCTTTCTGTGTCTGACTTACTTCACTTAGTATCATATTCTCCGGGTCCATCCATGTTACTGCAAATGGCAATATTTTGTTCTTTTTTATGGCTAATATTCCATTGTGTGTGTGTGTATATATACACACACACCCCCTACATCTTCTTAAACCATTCTTCTGTTGATGGGCATTTGGGTTGTTTCCATGTCTTTGTTTTTTAAAGATTAGACTTTTTAAAAAAATTTAGTTTATTTTATGTATTTATTTGGTTGTGCCGGGTCTTAGTTGCGGCTCGCGGGCTCCTTAGTTATGGCATGCAAACTCTTAGTTGCGGCATGCATGTGGGATCTAGTTCCCTGACCAGTGATCGAACCCGGGCCCCCTGCGTTGGGAGCGTGGAGTCTTAACCACTGCGCCACCAGGGAAGTCCCTGTTTCCATGTCTTGGCTGTAGTAAACAGTGCTGCTGTGAATATTGGGGTGCATGTATCTAAAATACAAGGGTCTTAAAGCAAATCTTTGTATCATACTTACCCCTGTATTTGCTCAGAAACAAACCGGTTCTTTCATCATTTTCTTAAAGAAACTTTACCTTAAAGTTTTGGGACCTTTTATTTCTCGTATTGACATTTTTAATTTTGCCTATATAATGAAGGAGAGTAAGTCTCAAAGTGGTACATTGGCTCTGCTAGTAACTGAAGTTCATTTGAATTGAGTGATTGGTCATTAAGTATCATTACTGAGAAGATGGAGGAATTTAGCCACTTTCTCTCCTTTTTTTGCCGAAGGCATTCTTTATGTGGAGGTGAATAACATTGAGCTAATCAGTGGATAACCTCTGAATATTTCACTGTTGAACTTTTTGAAAAAGAGAGTTGGATTTGCTGTGAAATAGACGTGTCTCACTTGCAAATTACCTGCTCAGATCTCTCTCTGCTTTGATACTTCATTTGGTTCATCTTACTCTTTGGGTAACCTTGGCTTCTATTTATTATCTTTCAAACTTAGTATCAAGGTCAAAAAATGAAGTAAGCCACATTTTAAAAAAGATACTGTTGTTCTAACTACTATCAGGATTCTTTTAGCCACCTTCTAGGCATAGAAGTGATGTGGGTGTATATGCTTAAACCGTGACTTTACAGGGTATAATCACCACCGTCATTAGAAGATTCAACCCTATGTTTTTCACTCAAGCAGCCCTGTGTGTCACCTTTTTAAAAATTCCATAAAGAAATAAATTTATAAGGCAGTAGTATCTGTTTTTAGAATGTTTAGCTGGTACTAAGTTGTATTTTTGACATTGCTTTTGATTCACTTTGTTATTTTGAGCAAATGTTCTTGAAATTTTCTACCTGAGGACAGATGAGAAGATTGAAAGTGTTTGGGCTTTGCTCTCCAAGTTTTGGGCATCCAGATGAGCAGAATATCATGTACCCTGTGTCAACTTTTAAAATATTCAGTGGGGCTATGAATGTGGAGTGGAGTGAGGTAAAAATGAGTTCTAGCTCATATAGGCAATTCCAGTTCAGGGAGAAAAAGGCATCTTTACACTAATGTAAATTTTTCAAAGCAGAACCTGTAAAATTAGATCATCAGGGGTAAGGGACTAACTGAGGGTTTAGTAAAGGCTTTTTTTTTTTTTTTTTGGTACCCCCGTAGCACTTAGAGATCTTTATCCAAATCATTTGAGAGAATGGAACAATTTCTGGAACAAGCCTAATTTGTCTGATTTATTCCAAGTTTTCATTGTAGTAGAACGGTTGGCTTTTGTCCAGTCCATAGTACTCAAGTAGTATATGTTTGCCATTTATTTATTTATACTTTTCAATATGGGAATTTTCAAACGTATTCAAAATTAGAGTGACTAAATGAAAAAATGAACTCAGCTACCATCACCAGATTCAATAATTATTAATATATGCCAGTTTGTTTTACCTGTTTTATTCCCCCATCCCCTATCTATATATAGGTAATTTAAAGAGGCCGCACATGAATGGGTCTCTATTTGAATTTAATGTATCATGATATTATAGTAAACTATAATGCTTTTAATAATTCTTAACCTGTTTTTATACAACAAATCAGGAGGTGACTTGGGGAGATTTTCTTAAGTATTTTTGAGAAAACTTTTAGAGAAAATGTAAGGTACTTGGTAGGTTTGTGAGAAACTGTTTCAGGAATGCCTTATGTTTTATTGTATCTTTATTACAGATTTTCCTAGAACAGGTGTCAGCATTAGAGATTAAATTGTTGGACCTACTCCCCTCTAACTAAATAGGAAATTTTTCTTATTCTTGTCAGACTTCTTAGTAGCAAAACTTTTCCCTGATATTGTTTGACGTCTTGCTAGCAAGGTGCCCAGGATACAGAATTTAAGGAGGCATTCATTCTCAGGTGCCCACTCTACCTGCACAAGCCTGAGAGTGGGATACCTCGATTGCCTCACTCTGTCCTGGCCTTATTTTACATACATTCAAATCAGTTTTTGAGCTCTTCATTCTTGTTACTTAAGTGAAGAACTGAAAAGCTTGGACTAAGAGATAACCAACACATATACCCATATGCCTACTTTCATTCTTGAACCCATACTTTTCATCTCAACTGTATGTCCTGTTATTTTGCCAAAAGTATTACAACTGTCTTTAGATCATTGATTTTCCTTTTATCAGTTGGGTCAAATGCTGCTGATAAGAAATGGATGAGTGCAAGAATGTCAAGTAAATTCCAGCATCTAGTGGTAGATGTAAGGTGTAGTGACAAACATCTGAGAAGGTCCTAAGGCTAATGATGACCTTCCTAATGTCATTAAGAAAAGGGAAGTTTAAATTTAAGTGCATTCTGTGTCAGGCACAGTGACAGATGCTTTTACTTACAGTGTTTTTTATAGTCCTCATATCTTCTGAACTAGAGGTTATTCTGAATTAGAAGTTATGCTAGGCCTTGCTCACCTTCTGAGATGGCCCACACTCTGTGGAGTGTGTTTCTCCTTAAATAAATACACTTCTTACCTAAAAAAAAAAAAAAAAAAAAAGAAGTTATTCCATGTTAGAGATCAAGCAGTGTATACTCGAAGAGGCTAAAGAATAATCCCAAAGTCATACAGCTAGTGGTAATGTAGCCAGGATTCTAACCTAGGTCTGAGTCCCAATACCCATTACTGGTCACTGCCTTCATGAGTATATATATACAACATGTTTAGAACTGTTTCGTTTTCTCAAAATGGTTAAAATTTTGAACGGATAAAGGCATTAATTATCTGAGAACTGTTTTAATATGGAAATCCTCAAAATCCTCTTAATCTGATGATGGGTATGAGTCCTATTTTACTGTTCTTGAGGGGGAATTTTGTTCCACTTTTTCAGAAGTTGCTCCACATGGTGGCAGCACTGTACCAGCAAATATCAGAACCTCTTGCAAAAGGAATTAATGTTTCTAGGGTGTTCTGCCTTAGTAGTTTTCTTGTACCTCACTTTAGAAGGGCATCCAAGATGTGAAAGCACCAGAACATCTGGAGAAATTACTTTGAAATTGGAGGGTAACATGTTGATAAAAATCTGACTACTCTTGGGGTTATGTTGACCTTCAGGTTGCTTCCTGGTAGTATGCCTTGCTACAAGTAATAGGACTTTATTATATTTTCATTTCCTGTCTTTTATGGGGGAATCTCACACACCTCATTTTCCTGCAGTTGTTTTTACCATTTTATACTTTAGTTAAAACTGACTTTCCGTGAAATACTATTTGAAAGAGAAAAGATAGTTTGAAGTAAAAAAATTCTCACTGTTAAGTCCTAGGTTAACCTCCCTGAGTCTGTTTCCTCTTCTGTAGAGTGAGAGGTACCATCTTAGAGAGTCGTTAAGAGTATTAATTGAGCTCTTGCATAAAAAGCATCTGTGAAAGTGCCTGGCTCATGAGTTCATGAGATGATGGCTGCTGCTGCCGTGATTATGAAGTAGGCATTAGGCAAAGGTTAACGTTACTGCTACAGTATTAATTTGAAGGGTTCTGATCCCTTTGATAGCTATACAGGTTCACATGGTAAAATCTTTCTGAGGGAATTAAAGCTAAACTTATTTCCAGACGCAGATTTATTAGTCCATTATTTTGAAAGTAAACATATTCAGAATGAGGAAGCACTTTGGCACGAGAGGAAAATAGCTCCTGTGATTTCTTCACAAATAATCAGAGTTTTGAAAATTCTGTCTCACTAAATTGGTATTTGCAAAAAAGATACACTTTTAGGTGATAGTGATAATTCTCTAGCTTTTGCCCATGCATTAGGATTTTCCCTCCTTACTGCAGTTTTTCTTTTCTCTCTTAGAGGCATTTTGAGGTATTCCAACTTCAGTTAATGTTTACACCAGAATCTGCCACTCCAGAGACTCTCTTGACAGCCCCACCACATGTACTTTGCTTTTTGTTTGTGAGCTCAGGTCTCCTAAATCCTTTGGCTCAGGGCCTTAGCCCCTTTGATCTTGTCTTCTAAGCCTTCTCAGTTCTACCATCACTCTGAGAACTGCCCCTGGGAATGCCCTTCTTTCATTGCTCTGTCCTCTCTGTCAAAGCACAGACTACTGAATTAGTTTAAAAAACAAAACAAAAAAAAACCCCAGAAACATATTTTTGTTTGCTGAGGGTTTTTCTGCACAAGCAGCATGCTCTCAGAACTTGGCGCAGTATGGCCTTTAGCAACGGTTCTAGTTAAACTGCAGCTTCTTTTAATATGAACTTATTTTGGAAAGCTGTTTTATGAAAAATAACATTTTTTTTCTCAGAAAAAGTATGTATTTTAACCATGTGCTAGCCAGCATGTAGAAGCCACATGAGATTATGACAGTGGTTCTCAACTAGGGGCGATTTTGCTTCCTGGGGGACAGTTGGCATTGTCAGGAAACACTTTTGGTTGTCACAACTGATGGGAAGGTTGCTACTGGCATCTAGTAGGTAGAGCTCAAGGATACTTTAAACATCCTGCAGTGCACAGGGAGCCCCCTACAACAACATGAAGGACTAATTTGTTTTAAAAATTTAAATAATGCCTGACATATAGTAAATGCTTAATAAATGACAGCTATTCTTGAGAAACAGATCTAACGTGACGTACTTTCTGATTATTGTAATTTCTGTTTAGGCTTTAGAAGGTTTGTGGTGGTTTGCTGTCAGTCTGAGATGATAAATGTTGAAAAACTGAAGTCTCTCTAGATCACTTTGTAAATTTGAGAAGGATTTTTGTCAGAATATGTTTGTTGTCCTCGTGGGCAACGTTAAATCATCTATTAATGACCTCATTTAATTTAGTACTTTAATTATATGAATTCTGTTATCCCTAAACATATATCAATAAATAGAAGAGTTATAAAATTAAAATATTATACAGAAGCGAAATTAGAAATGCGTAATGCTCTTCATGCCCAGCGTCCATAAAGGAGTACCAGAGCTGGTAGAATTTTAGGCATGTGTGAGAGTGTCAGTATGTGGTAGGCACTGGGTAAGAATGATGTAGGAGGTAACATGTTCACTCAGTCTGTGTCTGGATGCCCCAAGTAAGTAATGTTGTATTTGGTACTAAAAGATGAGTTGCTGGTAATTTCTGCAGGATCGGAGTGTTGAGTAAGTGGAATCATTGGAGGCTGCTCTGTTGTAAGGGCAAGTGCCCATCTCAGTGCTTTTCGGTCTTTAAATTCTTGCAGAGGAAGGAAACAGTTTTTGTTTTCCTTTATGATAAACTTTGTGGAGATCTTTTTATGTGTGTTCTCACCTTAGGAATTTTAATCATCAGTTTTCATTTTATCAGTTACTACTAACTTAGGTTTTTTGTTTTTTTTTTATCTCATTTTGGGGGCGGGTTTTTAGATTGAGAAAAGTTGCAAAGACCATACAGAAAGTTCTTATATACCTATCTTCACACAGTTTTACTTAATGTTAACATCTTACATAACCATGGTACCTTTGTCAAAACTAATAAGCGTTGGTACATTACTATAAACTGAAGTACAGACTTTATTTCACCTGTTTCAACACAAATATCCTTTTGCTATTCCAGGATTCAATCCAGCATACCAAATTGCATTTAATCACTTCCTCTTATAAAGAGTTGACTCACTCTTTATGAAAGTATCTCAAAAACAGAAAAGTGCTTTGTAACTGTGAAATTTTTTTTTTTTTTTTTTTGCTTCAGTACTAACACATGGGGGTTAAAACTCGGGCTCTGAAACCAACCAGACTTGGATTTGTATCCTGGTCTGCCATTCTTAGCTTGGTGGTCTCCCTAAACATCTCAGTATCCTCGTCTACAAAATGGAGATTATAAACAGTGCCTCTATCGTTGGATCGTTGTGAAAAATAAAAGAGGGCTTGCAGAGCACTTAATAGTGAACCTGGTATAGAGTAAGCCCTTAATAATAACAAACGTTTCTTTATTGTATGGTGATCGTGGTGCTGGTTATTAATGATTTTAGAAGGGTTAATATTTCAACGGCAAATTTATTTTTTAAAGGTGTTTAATTCTTTTTTTTAGAAATTTCATGTAATGTCTGAAACATTTATATTAACATATTTCCATACATATTTCCATACAAATACAAATATAAGATTTTTAGAAATTTCATGTAATGTCTGAAACATTTATATTAACATATTTCCATACATATTTCCATACCAATACAAATATAGGATTTTTAGAAATTTCATGTAATGTCTGAAACATTTATATTAACATATTTCCATACAAATAACCCAATGAAAGTTTAGTATTAGTTGTTTTGTTTGTTTTTTTATACTGCAGGTTCTTATTAGGCATCAATTTTATACACATCAGTGTATACATGTCTCAACTTCTGCCCTGCAAACTGGCTCATCTGTACCATTTTTCTAGGTTCCACACACATGCATTAATATACGATATTTGTTTTTCTCTTTCTGACTTACTTCACTCTGTATGACAGTCTCTAGATCCATCCACGTCTCAACAAATGACTCAATTTCGTTCCTTTTTATGGCTGAGTAATATTCCATTGTATATATGTACCACATCTTCTTTATCCATTCGTCTGTTGATGGGCATTTAGGTTGCTTCCATGACCTGGCTATTGTAAATAGTGCTGCAATGAACATTCGGGTGCATGTGTCTTTTTGAATTACGGTTTTCTCTGGGTATATGCCCAGTAGTGGGATTGCTGGGTCATATGGTAATTCTATTTTTAGTTTTTTAAGGAACCTCCATATTGTTCTCCATAGTGGCTGTATCAATTTACATTCCCACCAACAGTGCAAGAGGGTTCCCTTTTCTCCACACCCTCTCCAGCATTTGTTGTTTGTAGATTTTCTGATGATGCCCATTCTAACAGGAGTGAGGTGATACCTCATTGTAGTTTTGATTTGCATTTCTCTAATAATTAGTGATGTTGAGCATCTTTTCATGTTCTTCGTGGCCGTCTGTATGTCTTCTTTGGAGAAATGTCTGTTTAGGTCTTCTGCCCATTTTTGGATTGGGTTGTTTGTTTCTTTGATATTGAGCTGAATGAGCTGTTTATATATTTTGGAGATTAATCCTTTGTCCGTTGATTCATTTGCAAATATTTTCTCCCATTCTGAGGGTTGTCTTTTCGTCTTGTTTATGGTTTCCTTTGCTGTGCAAAAGCTTTGAAGTTTCATTAGGTCCCACTTGTTTATTTTTGTTTTTATTTCCATTACTCTAAGAGGTGGATCAAAAAAGATCTTGCTGTGATTTATGTCAAAGAGTGTTCTTCCTATGTTTTCCTCTAAGAGTTTTATAGTGTCCAGTCTTATATTTAGGTCTCTAATCCATTTTGAGTTTATTTTTGTGTATGGTGTTAGGGAGTATTCTAATTTCATTCTTTTACATGTAGCTGTCCAGTTTTCCCAGCACCACTTATTGAAGAGACTGTCTTTTCTCCATTATATATCTTTGCCTCCTTTGTCATAGATTAGTTGACCATAGGTGCGTGGGTTAATCTCTGGGCTTTCTATCTTGTTCCATTGATCTATGTTTCTGTTTTTGTGCCAGTACCATATTGTCTTGATTACTGTAGCTTTGTAGTATAGTCTGAAGTCAGGGAGTCTGATTCCTCCAGCTCCATTTTTTTGCCTCAAGACTGCTTTGGCTATTCGGGGTCTTTTGTGTCTCCATACAAATTTTAAGATGATTTGTTCTAGCTCCGTAAAAAATGCCATTGGTAATTTGATAGGGATTGCATTGAATCTGTAGATTGCTTTGGGTAGTATACTCATTTTCACAATGTTGATTCTTCCAATCCAAGAACATGGTATATCTCTCCATCTGTTGGTATCATCTTTAATTTCTTTCATCAGTGACTTATAGTTTTCTGCATACAGGTCTTTTGTCTCCCTAGGTAGGTTTATTCCTAGGTATTTTATTCTTTTTGTTGCAATGGTAAATGGGAGTGTTTCCATAATTTCTCTTTCAGATTTTTCATCATTAGTGTATAGGAATGCAAGAGATTTCTGTGCATTAATTTTGTATCCTGCAACTTTACCATATTCATTAATTAGCTCTAGCAGTTTTCTGGTGGCAGTTTTAGGATTCTCTATGTATAGTATCATGTCATCCGCAAACAGTGACAGTTTTACTTCTTCTTTTCCAATTTGTATTCCTTTTATTTCTTTTTCTTCTCTGATTGCCGTGGCTAGGACTTCCAGAACTATGTTGAATAATAGTGGTGAGAGTGGACATCCTTGTCTCGTTCCTGATCTTAGAGGAAATGCTTTCAGTTTTTCACCATTGAGAATGATGTTTGCTGTGGGTTTGTCATATATGGCCTTTATTATGTTGAGGTAGGTTCCCTCTATGCCCACTTTCTGGAGAGTTTTTATCAGAAATGGGTGTTGAATTTTGTCAAAAGCTTTTTCTGCATCTATTGAGATGATCATATGGTTTTTATTCTTCAATTTGTTAATATGGTGTATCACATTGATTGATTTGCGTACATTGAAGAATCCTTGCATCCCTGGGATAAATCCCACTTGATCGTGGTGTATGATCCTTTTAATGTGTTGTTGGATTCTGTTTGCTAGTATTTTGTTGAGGATTTTTGCATCTATATTCATCAGTGATATTGGTCTGTAATTTTCTTTTTTTGTAGTGTCTTTGTCTGGTTTTGGTATCAGGGTGATGGTGGCCTCATAGAATGAGTTTGGGAGTGTTCCTTCCTCTGCAATTTTTTCGAAGAGTTTGAGAAGGATGGGTGTTAGCTCTTCTCTAAATGTTTGATAGAATTCACCTGTGAAGCCATCTGGTCCTGGACTTTTGTTTGTTGGAAGATTTTTAATCACAGTTTCAATTTCATTACTTGTGATTGGTCTGTTCATATTTTCTGTTTCTTCCTGGTTCAGTCTTGGAAGGTTATACCTTTCTAAGAATTTGTCCATTTCTTCCAGGTTGTCCATTTTATTGGCATAAAGTTGCTTGTAGTAGTCTCTTAGGATGCTTTGTATTTCTGCGGTGTCTGTTGTAACTTCTCCTTTTTCATTTCTGATTTTATTGATTTGAGTCCTCTCCCTCTTTTTCTTGATGAGTCTGGCTAATGGCTTATCAATTTTGTTTATCTTCTCAAAGAACCAACTTTTAGTTTTATTGATCTTTGCTATTGTTTTCTTTGTTTCTATTTCATTTATTTCTGCTCTGATCTTTATGATTTCTTTCCTTCTGCTAACTTTGGGTTTTGTTTGTTCTTCTTTCTCTAGTTTCTTTAGGTGTAAGATTAGATTGTTTACTTGAGATTTTTCTTGTTTCTTTAGGTAGGCTTGTATAGCTATAAACTTCCCTCTTAGAACTGCTTTTGCTGCATCCCATAGGTTTTGGGTCGTCGTGTTTTCATTGTCATTTGTCTCTAGGTATTTTTTGATTTCCTCTTTGATTTCTTCAGTGATCTCTTGGTTATTTAGTAACGTATTGTTTAGCCTCCATGTGTTTGTCTTTTTTACGTTTTTTCCCCTGTAATTCATTTCTAATCTCATAGCATTGTGGTCAGAAAAGATGCTTGATATGATTTCAATTTTCTTAAATTTACTGAGGCTTGATTTGTGACCCAAGATGTGATCTATCCTGGAGAATGTTCCGTGCGCACTTGAGAAGAACGTGTAATCTGCTGTTTTTGGATGGAATGTCCTATATATATCAAATAAATCTATCTGGTCTATTGTGTCATTTAAAGCTTCTGTTTCCTTATTTATTTGCATTTTGGATGATCTGTCCATTGGTGTAAGTGAGGTGTTAAAGTCCCCCACTATTATTGTGTTACTGTCGATTTCCTCTTTTATAGCTGTTAGCAGTTGCCTTACGTATTGAGGTGCTCCTATGTTGGGTGCATATATAGTTATAATTGTTATATCTTCTTCTTGGATTGATCCCTGGATCATTATGTAGTGTCCTTCCTTGTCTCTTGTAACATTCTTTATTTTAAAGTCTATTTTATCTGATATGAGTATAGCTACTCCAGCTTTCTTTTGATTTCCATTCGCATGGAATATCTTTTTCCATCCCCTCACTTTCAGTCTGTGTGTGTCCCTAGGTCTAAAGTGGGTCTCTTGTAGACAGCATATATATGGGTCTTGTTTTTGTATCCGTTCAGCCAGTCTATGTCTTTTGGTTGGGGCATTTAATCCATTCACGTTTAAGGTAATTATCGATATGTATGTTCCTATGACCATTTTCTTAATTGTTTTGGGTTTGTTTTTGTAGGTCATTTTCTTCTCTTGTGTTTCCCACTTAGAGAAGTTCCTTTAGCATTTGTTGTAGAGCTGGTTTGGTGGTGCTGAATTCTCTTAGCTTTTGCTTGTCTGTAAAGCTTTTGATTTCTCCATCAAATCTAAATGAGATCCTTGCTGGATAGAGTAATCTTGGTTGTAGGTTCTTCCCTTTCATCACTTTAAGTATATCATGCCACTCCCTTCTGGCTTGCAGAGTTTCTGCTGAGAAATCAGCTGTTAACCTTATGGGAGTTCCCTTGTATGTTATTTGTCGTTTTTCCCTTGCTGCTTTCAATAATTTTTCTTTGTCTTTAATTTTTGCCACTTTGATTACGATGTGTCTCGGCGTGTTTCTCCTTGGGTTTATTCTGTATGGGACTCTCTGCGCTTCCTGGACTTGGGTGGCTATTTCCTTTCCCATGTTAGGGAAGTTTTCGACTATAATCTCTTCAAATATTTTCTCTGGTCCTTTCTCTCTCTCTTCTCCTTCTGGGACCCCTATAATGCGAATGTTGTTGCGTTTAATGTTGTCCCAGAGGTCTCTTAGGCTGTCTTCATTTCTTTTCATTCTTTTTTCTTTAGTCTGTTCCGCAGCAGTGAATTCCACCATTCTGTCTTCCAGGTCACTTATCCGTTCTTCTGCCTCAGTTATTCTGCTATTAATTCCTTCTAGTGTAGTTTTCATTTCAGTTATTGTATTGGTCATCTCTGTTTGTTTGTTCTTTAATTCTTCTAGGTCTTTGTTAATCATTTCTTGCATCTTCTCAATCTTTGCCTCCATTCTTATTCCGAAGTCCTGGATCATCTTCACTATCATTATTCTGAATTCTTTTTCTGGAAGGTTGCCTATCTCCACTTCATTTAGTTGTTTTTCTGGGGTTTTTTCTTGTTCCTTCATCTGGTACATAGCCCTCTGCCTTTTCATCTTCTCTATCTTTCTGTAACTGTGGTTTTTGTTCCACAGGCTGCAGGATTGTAGTTTTTCTTGCTTCTGCTGTCTGCCCTCTGGTGGTTGAGGCTATCTAAGAGGCTTGATGGGAGGCTCTGGTGGTGGGTAGAGCTGACTGTTGCTGTGGCGGTCAGAGCTCAGTAAACAATTCTTTTTTTTTAATAAAGCTGTTTTTATTATTTTTATTATTTTTTATAATTTAATTTATTTATTTTTCACTGTGTTGTGTCTTCGTTGCTATGTGCGGGCTTTCTCTAGTTGCGGTGAGCGGGGGCTACTCTTGCTTGCGGTGTGCGGGCTTCTTATTGCATTGGCTTCTCTTGTTGCAGAGCATGGGCTCTGGGCTCGCGGATTTCAGTAGTTATGGCTCTAGAGTGTAGGCTCAGTAGTTGTGGCACACGGGCTTAGTTGCTCTGCGGCATGTGGGACCTTCCCGGACCAGGGGTCAAACCTGTGTCCCCTGCATTGGCAGGCGGATTCTTAACCACTGCGTCACCAGGGAAGTCCCAAAGATACTTAATTCTTTTGTATACATTATTTAAAGCCAGACATTATTTTTTAGGGTGATTCTGAGGGCAGCTTATCTACAAATGAAGCTAAATCTATTTACAATATTACTTAACACATCATTGCAGGATTACTTTTAAAAGATAATTGTTCAAGGATATGCCTAAAGCAGTTTTCTTCGGCAACTTCCTGAAAACTGAATCTGTTGTACATAGTAATTCAGTAGTGTACCGAAAGATCACGGCTTACTCATTTCTTAGTGTCCCTTTTAAAATGATCTCAAGGCTCTCATTTGGCAGGGGATTACTTACTATCAAAAGGGAGATGATGGTGTGATAATAAATTTTTTGTTTTGTTCATGTTGCAGCATGCTTTTGTGTGATTTTAGGGCTGGTGGGCCAAGTAACTCTTGGCTTCTTAGGAGTGCCTTTTGTCCATTTGTAGATATTTATTTGTAGTGTTTTAGCTTTGTGAATATTCGTATTTCATCAAAACACATCTTAAGCTACTTACGTAAGCCCCTTAAGTAAGTAATGAGTTTTATTGAGTCTAATTTTTAAATCTTACTTGTTACCAGATATTCAGACTTTCTTGCTGTAATGGGATGTGTTGACTCCACTAGGTAGATGTGTTCACTTAGCTTCCTCATTCTAGGAAAGAAGATGGGGAAAAAAAACAGAACATTACAGAATGTCATATGTAGTCAGCATATTATTAGTTGGCAGTCTGGACAGTGTCTTGGATTAAAGCATGACTGTAAAATTAACTGGTACCGTATAGTCATTGTATTCTTTTTTTTTTAAAAAAATACATTTTAAAATTTTTATTTATTTATTTATATTGGCTGTGTTAGGTCTTCGTTGCTGCACTCAGGCTTTCTCTGGTTGCGGCAAGCGGGGGCTACTCTTCGTTGCGGTGCGTGGGCTTCTTATTGCGGTGGCTTCTCTTGTTGCGGAGCATGGGCTCTAGGCACGCGGGCTTCAGTAGTTGTGGCATGTGGGCTCAGTAATTGTGGTGCGTGGGCTTCAGTAGTTGCAGCACACGGGCTCAGTAGTTGTGGCTCGAGGGCTCTGGAGCGCAGACTCAGTAGTTGCTCTGCGGCATGTGGGACCTTCCCGGACCAGGGATCGAACCCATGTCCCCTGCATTGGCAGGCAGATTCTTAACCGCTGCGCCACCAGGGAAGTCCAGTCATTGTGTTCTTAAGGAGATGATAATGACTGAAACATGCTTAGAATAAATGCCCTGTGCTTTAATGTGTTATTTGAGGCAAATCCATAAAGAAGAAAGTGAGATTCTGAACTGTCGCTGATTTTCAAGAGGACAAAAGTATACAAATCACCTTTATTTTCCATTATAATAGTTTTGGTCAGTTATTCTACTGCGTTCAATTTATTCAAGTCTTCAGGGGCAGCAGCCAAAAGGATTGTAAATTGAGCGGGAAAATTGAAGTGTTTGTTCAGAGTGTGACCTTGAAGGTCATTGCTAGAAATGAAAGTCTTCTAAATATAGTTAATAGGAGGAAGTCACTATATTGGGAAGTGCTATCTTTCTTGGGTTATGAGGCTATGAAAATGAGTGAAATTAGAGAGATCATTCAAAGGGACAGGGAAATGTGTGAGAGATTTCTCCTAAAGGAGCTTCTTTCTGTGATACTCCACTCCCAATGTATATCTAGATTTCCTTCTAGAGTTCTTTTTTTACAGGATCATTTTTATTTTAATCATACCCACCGCTCCAGCTTGCTCCTTAAAAAAAAAAAAAAAAAAAAAATGAGGTCTGGGACTTCCCTGGTGGTCCAGTGGTTAAGACTCCACTTGCAGGGAAGAAGATCCCGCAAGCCGCAGGGCGCAGCCAAAAAATAAAAATAAAAAAAGTAATGTCAAATTTATGTCCTCAGAATTGCTGCATATGAGACAGGGGTAGCTTATAAATCAGATTTTATAGCTGGATAGTAAATCTTGCCTCTTTTAAGTGCTGCTAAGATGTGATTATCTCTGAAATATATAAAGTAGGAGAATACATTTTTCTCCTTGTAATGTTTTGATTATATTATTCTCCCCAGCTCCTATTTTTCTTTCCCTTTCCCCCATTTGAAGTTCACAGCTCTTGGAACTTCTATAAATGCAGGCGGCAGAGTGATTAGTACTCAGACACTAGAATCAGATACAGGCCTTGAGTTTGTATTCAACCATTTTCCCTTTCCAGCTTTGTTGGCTAAGCAAGTCACTGAATTTCTCTAATCCTATTTATAAATTCATTTTTAAAGCCTATTTCCTTATCTGTAATAGGTGGATTTTGATAGCAACTACCTTAGAGTTGCTGGGAAGGTAAATGGCATAGTAAGTGTTCAGTAAGTTTTAGCTATTATTGTTTTTTATCTCTTTGTCCAATTCTATTAGGTATAGTATAAAGTAAGTCAAAACACAAATTGCTTATGTTAAAAAAAAATTCAGCAGACTCCAAGGGTCCACAGTGAACTGTCAGATTGAAGGGAAGTCTGTAGTTAGGGCAGAGAAAAATTTGTCTAGTATTGAGTGTGATTTTATACACACACGTGCACGTGTGCACATACTTTTGTATGTATGTATATGTTTGTGTTTAATATCTGTAAAGTATACATATTATATTAGGTCTACAGGGGGTGGGGGTGGGATGGGGAGGAGGAATGTTTCATTGCAGTCTCCCAAGGAACAGAATTTACCATAATTGGGAGGCAAGATGAATTTTTAAAAAAATTTTTGATGCTATGGGATATGTTCCTTTGTAGCCTAGATGCCAGCTTTTTGTAAATCAACCAGTGTGCTGAGAAAACTCACTTAAACCCTATTTATAAATCCATTTTTAAAGCAAAACTTCCTTTAGAAACCCCTTTCTTTCTTGGGAACTCCAGTTTTTCTGAGATTATAATTAAAAGGCAATTGTTCTCTTCATGGCAGTGTTTCCTAAAAGAACTGCCAGTTTTCTAGGGGGGAAAATGTTATGCGTATTAGTCTTAGTTCAGATTCAAAGTGATGGTACAAGAGAAAGAGACATAACCTTTGTTTTAATACACTAGTAAACCAGGGCAGTTACTGTAAGAGTCAGATTTTTTCTTTTGATAATGAATTATTGTTTGGAGAAGGCTCTCTGGGAAGAGGAAGTAAATCATGTTTCAATACATTATTTTTAAAGTTTATTTTTAAAAAGAGATAATATATGTACTACATTCTATACAAAATTCCAAAGAAACACAGAGACAGGTGAGTTGTCCTGTATACCCCAGCTACCCAGCTGCTGTCTTGAAGTCATTCTTTGCCTGCTTGAGATTCAATGCTCATTTTAAGTTTCCATTAGAGTGAGAGAAGCATGGCTTACTGACCAGGAGAACTCTAAGCAGCTCTTTATGGGCCCTCCTCAGTATATTTCTGAAAACCTAGCAGTATGAATGTGAAGATTAGGAGATGAAAGTGGAAAGGCAGAATAGAAGGAATTTTAGAGGAATAGCAGTAGAGTTTTGTTATTGGGGGTGCATCTCCTCTGGTCAGTCATTGGTTCAGTGACCATTTGGCAGTGATCTTTTTTCCCCATGCAGACTTTTCTAAACATAATCACATAATCTGATCTCTCTGGATCTTTTAATTAGATTTACTTTTCCCTGTTTCTTTTCTTGTTTTAATGTGATAATAAGTGAAAATTGCCTGTTTTACCACCAGAACATATACTTCATTAGCTGCATTATATACTTGGTTTAATTTCCAATTACCTGTGATGTTAGCAGAGGAATTCTAATTGTTCATTCTGTTCAACATTTCCTGGTAACAGACCTTATATTTAATTTTTTTTTTAGCATTAAAAAAACTTGACTGGCAGAAATGGTAAGTTGTGACAGGACATTTGTTTTGGACGAACTGGTAACCAAGACTGGGCATGTGTTGGCAGCAAGAGAGGAAAACAGGCATTTGTTCTTCCAGTGTGACATTTTGATCCTTTATCCTGTAATCCAGTGTATTAAGCGTATTATACAGGGGAAACACAGTATCTTTTCCCTGCATGTAAAGCACTGAGATGATGGAGATTATTGTTTCACTCTTCATGCTTTTTAATTTTTACTAAAGGCCATGCTTGATGGTGTGGTTGGCAAACAAAAATTAAGTCAGGAAAGAACCTCATGCATGCTACCATGTGATAGGTGGACTAGATAATCCTTCTCGATTTGTCTTAATAACAATAAAATATTATATCCATAATCATACTTACCAAGTGAACCTTTGATTTTTTTTCATCTTGGAATTTTTTGTCCTGATCACTAAATTATAACTGAAGGTGATTCCATTTGTGGCATCATTATCTTAGTTAATGGATACTGTCATAAATGTATTATTTGATTTAAAAAATCATATTCTCTAGAATTTATCTTCTAGGTAAAATCATATACTGGGATAATCTGCAGAGTACCCAAGTGATGTGGATATTAAAATCAATAGCTAAACTGTAACCATTATGTTTCTTCTCTTGCTAGCAATAGGATAATCATACAACTCTTAGTTTCTCAAGCTTTTTAGTAAGAACTAAAAATGAGTTGACATTTTTGAGAATCTTTTCAATATACATAATTAATGAAGCTGTTACCTATTGCATCTCATTTATGCTTACAGAATATTTATATATAGCCTTCCTGTGCTAATATTTAGCGACAGCTGAGAGCCTCACTGCAAAATGTGGTTTTAAATTCATTTGTACAGAGCTATAGTTTTTTGTCTGTTTTGTTTATTTTTGGGTGTTTTTATAATCTTAAAATTACTTTAAACATTCATTGGTTGTAGATTTCTTAGTTAAATTAGACATAATCTGTAATTTTGATAAAGTGTCCACTTTTTTTTCTTGCAGCTAGTACGGATTTCTGGGTCTGTAAGTCAGGATACAAGTATACTTTCTTATATTTGGTAGCAATTTTTCATTTATCATACTGCCTGAGTTAAGGATACATTTGAGGTACCATATTTCATCGATTCTAAGATGCATTATTATTTCCTGTATTACGTAGAAAGAAAAATACCTCCTATTAAACTGACATGCCGTTGATTATTAAATATATCCGAACTTCAGAGATGTTAACATGAAAAACTGTGCAACTTAGTCTTGATGAATTATGGTAATATTACCACCTTAACTTTGTATAATGCTTTGTAGAAAGCACTTATACCTAAGTCATCTGATTTTATCCTCAAACTAAAGCTAATCTGTGAGGTGGATTAAATTATCCCATTTTCAGATGAGGAAATTGAATTTCACGGAGATTATGTGCTTTCCCAACATCATGTTACAGTGAACTATGGTTTCAAGGTCACATTTTCTTACTCTGAGACTTAAGGTGTGATTGACACCTGAAGTATCACCTCCCCACCCCCCAGTACATGCACACCCATACACCTATAAAATTGTTTGGCCTAGATTTTTCTTTCCATTGCCTAATGTACACGTTTCATATTTAAACTTCACTGTTTTGTGTTTTTTGTTTTGTTTTGGCTGCGAGGCATGTGGGATCTTAGTTCCCCAACCAGGGATTGAACCCATGCCCCCCTGCAGTGGAAGCACGGGTCTTAACCACTGGACTGCCAGGGAAGTCCCTAACCTTCACTTCTTTTACAGCTGTTCATGTGTCTTAATTCTACTGATAGTTTTGACTACTATTAAAATTATTAATGTTTTAATAGTAAATCATGAGGGACTCTCTGCTACTATGTGAATTGTTTTAATTCTATGTTGCCTGACCATGAGGAAGCTATATATGCCATCATTGGTGGTTTATTATACGTTTTGAAAGCAGTATATCTCTTTCTAGCTGACTGGGTAAAATGTTCAGGAACGGTTATGAATTGAGATCTATGAAGTGATCCAGAGAAATAGTTGTACTGTTCTTGACAAATCAAGGTCATATCTGCTTCTTTCCCAGGTGGTGGCTAATGCTGTAGCAGCATTATCTGAAATCAGTGAATCTCACCCAAACAGCAACTTACTCGATCTGAATCCACAGAACATTAATAAGCTACTGACAGCCCTGAATGAGTGCACCGAATGGGGCCAGATTTTCATCCTGGACTGCCTGTCTAATTACAACCCTAAAGATGACCGGGAGGCTCAGAGGTCAGTCTGTTTTTCTGGATAGTATCTAGGAGTCTTGCCTGGTTCAATAAGTTCTAGTAAGTCTGTATTAGAATAAGGGTCTGTTACGTTGAGAAAATCAGTGGCTTACGGGATAGATATTGCTATCCCGTGGTATTTTCTCAGTGTATTTAGGAACATTTTAGGTGGTAGAGTAAACCATGCAAAAATAGCTCTTCCTAAGAGGAGATGTGTATTTTTCATTTCTTTTTTGAACAGTATAGTTACAACCCTCTGAAAAAACTCTCCCTCATCATGGTCTCACATCTCCCATACAGCAATTCCTAGCCATTTGGCAAACAAAGGTTTTTTGAGTGTCTCTCACTGTAGTAACAAAATTTTCGTTCTTTTAGATACATAGTAAGTGGCTTGATACTAGTTATTGAGCTGGCTTATAATTAGTACTAGAGAAACTGTGTTGGAGCCAGCAAAATGTATGATGTCTTCCGTTAGATATAGGAATCACATCAGTCTGAATTTGGAGAAGATTTTGGAAGGCACACCTGGATTGTTCTGCTCAGCTGTCTACCACTTTAGTGTTGCAGATTTTCTTTGACTATCAGATACTGACTACTAAATTTCATATACACATACATACATTTTAGTTTACAGAATTGGAGGTATCATCAGTTTTTATTGAACATTTTGTGTATATAGGCACTGTACTAGGCAAAATAATTCTGAAGAATTGTTGGCTCTTCATTTTAATTATGGTAGATAGGAACCTTCCTTGCCCGGCTAAAGCTCGAGCTACTATAATGTAAGTGCTCTTCACTTGTCTGGGAAATTGTTCCCTCTGGATTTAACCAAAGCTCACCCTGATAGTTTCTTTCCATCACTGAAAGTACAAATATCTTCTGGAAAGAACTTTACGTACAATTTTATTTTCTCTTGGTCATTGACATCTCACACTTACTCATTCACTCAGCAAATATTTATTGAGCCCATGCTGTATGCCAGGCATTGTTCTAGGCTCTGAGGATATAGCAGTGGACAAACAAAAATCATAGCTCTTATGGAACGCTTATTCTGAGGAATAGGGCAGAAGTATATATAATATGTATACGTAATACAGCATATAATAGGTCAGATGATGATAAGTGCTAACAAGAAAGATAAAGTAAGGAAGAGATCTAACAAATGCTTGGTGGTCAGGAAAGGTCTCCCTGAGAAGGTAGCGTTTGTATAAAGACCTAAAGGAGGTCAGGGAGTCAGCCAAGTAGATACAGGAGGAAGGGAGAAAAACACAGCTTACTTATCTTGTGTCCTTAACTGAGTCAGCTAGCCACTCACATTGCCTAAGAGCTATAAAAATTAGGTTAATTTCTGAAGAACCCTCAACAGATAACTAAATATTCTATGTTTTATGAGACATTTAAGTGTAGGTGGCAGGGACTAGGAGAAGGGGATGAGGTTGAGAGAGTATTGCAGTGGTATTGTGTTGTTAAAAACAAACAAACAAACACCCTTTCCGAGATTCCCTTATTATCCTGAATGCAAGAGGTTGGGTGGTTTTCCCTGTCAGCCCATCTCCTTCTGCATCTTACAGTGAAACTTCAGCCACAGTTGGTTGATATCTCTCACCGTGAAATAACTCTCAGAATGCTTAATTTGACTTCCTATAGGCTGAGGAGAAATGGGCTGTGAGGCAGGGAGCCCTTACATAATATGGGGAGACAGAGAGGACTATAAAATAGGAAGGTAAATGGTGTGAGCTTCAGGTGTTTTGGGTATTGGCTAGTTTCCTTCCAGTTTGAACATCCCTTATTGCTGGTTTCTTAAAGTCTTCTGATATCCTTGCTCTGCCTGTAGTTTGCTGGGAATGAGGCGTCTGCAGTATTGGATCCCAAATTTACCTATGTATGGAGTTTTGACTTTTCTAACTGATTTTCTAATTTCTTTATACTTGGGCCATGGGAACCTCTGACAGCATTACCTTATAGATTGGATTGAGCAAAGAAATTATAATTTAAGGTACTAATTTTCATTTTCTGTCCTCAGTATCTGTGAACGGGTAACTCCTCGGCTATCTCATGCCAACTCAGCAGTGGTGCTTTCAGCAGTAAAAGTCCTAATGAAATTTCTAGAGTTGTTACCCAAGGACTCTGACTACTACAATATGCTGCTGAAGAAGTTGGCCCCTCCTCTTGTCACTTTGCTGTCTGGGGAGCCAGAGGTGCAGTACGTCGCCCTGAGGAACATCAACCTAATCGTCCAGAAAAGGTTGGGAAAAAATGAATTGGTGATTAAAGTGTTTGTAATTTTGAATTAAACTTAATAACATGAGTATTAAAGAGGACTGTGTTAAAACTCTGTTTAATGAAAGTGAAAATACTGTATGGTAGAGCAACTTGCCCAGGGTCAGGAGGCTAACAGTTGATTTTAGAGTGTTCCTACAATGAATGCCTGGTGTTGCTCTACAAATTAGTTTCTTTTCTGAAGGAACTCTTAGTTGTATGATAGCTAGTGTCTGCTTAATATGGCTCAGGCTGTAATTTAGATCAGGTTGTTGTTCTTCCAGTGGTTCTTCTTGGCAATATATACTTTGCCCCTTAAAAAGGATAAAAATAGTCTGCCAGATGGATCTGGTTAGAGGGGTGTAGAGGAAGTTTGTGAGTTTTTTTCCCTGGAGTGGAGTGTGTGAATGGAGAGCAGAGAAGCACAGGTTAGGTATTAATGCAGACTCAGAAGGATATATCAATATATGCCTCACCTTCCTTATCTTGTGTTTCTGTGTACCACAGGCCTGAAATCTTGAAGCAAGAGATCAAAGTTTTCTTTGTGAAGTACAATGATCCCATCTATGTGAAACTAGAGAAATTGGACATCATGATTCGTTTGGCATCCCAAGCCAACATTGCTCAGGTCAGACTTAAAGTAGATTCAAGTTAAGATCTAATAACTTAGATCTTAAGATCTGGCCTTCAGAAAAACCTAGGCCATGAAATTGCTGTTGGAGAATCCTTAATGATTGTTCGCTTCATGGATTTTTAACAGGTTCTGGCAGAACTGAAGGAGTATGCCACAGAGGTGGATGTCGACTTTGTGCGCAAAGCTGTGCGGGCCATTGGACGGTGTGCCATCAAGGTGGAGGCAAGTGTCCCATGGTGGTTGTGATCACGTTATGGGACTCTGGGTATTCTCTTCACCTCTTTCCTTAAAATACATTTTAAGTTTATCAAAATAATAAAGCACATTGTTAAAATATTAAAGAATTTTTAATGAAAAGCAGCTGTCCCGGTCCCTCTCTTTCCCGAGGGAATCATGTTTAACTCTGTTCCTAGTTTTAGTTATTTTGATTACTTCCATATCTCTAATATCCTTATGCTACTATTTATTGATTTACCAGTTGTAGACATTGTCTATTAACTTTCCGCTATGAGATAAGCAACTTAGTTCATATACTCCATCACTCCTACTTCTACCCTTCTGATCCCCTGTATAGTTATATCATGAGGTTTTTGTTCCTATATTATCTTTGTAAATTGAGATAATATAACTTTATTTCTTGTTCTATCAACTAGAGTCTTGCAAAGCTTACTGTGCGTATTATGCCTGTAAATATGTAGAGCCTACACAATCAAATGATTGTGTTTTCTTTCTTATACAGGCTTTTGTTTTTTCTGGAGTTCATAATGGCCTTTTTTTTTTTTTTAAATTTCATTGTGCCTTCATTGCACTCCTGTCTTCTTCCAGCTTTTCAAGCATAATATCAAATTTATAAAACTTTTCTTTTGTTC
Source organism: Balaenoptera musculus (assembly GCF_009873245.2). Lineage (NCBI taxonomy): Eukaryota > Metazoa > Chordata > Mammalia > Artiodactyla > Balaenopteridae > Balaenoptera > Balaenoptera musculus. The sequence goes on along the minus strand of NC_045804.1, from coordinate 38,987,631 downwards.
TAAACCCTTCTCTCTTCCAGTCCTCTGTCCTTCCAGTCCTTACTCCAGTCTGGGTGGTTGCTTTCTTGTCTTCTGCACAGCCGTCTTTCCATACAGCCTCCCTTCATTGCTGTTTCTTGTTATGGATACTTTTTCATAGCATTCCTTTTTTTGTGGTTGCAATAGTTTCTTAAATCTCTTGGGATGTGAATTACAGTTTTTGGTTTTGTTTCTGCAGTTTGAATTTAATTATCTGGAGTATTTTATGGTGATGGTTGCACATCTATATGTGATTTTTTAATTGAAGTGTATACCATACTTACAGTAAATTGATGCCTATTTATATTAAGAATGAGATGACAGAAAAGTTTTCAGGACTTCTGTGCACATAGGCAGGGCTGTCGACTAGCAGGTTTCTGCTTTAGGGCAGGGAGTTGATCTTTACTTGGCAGTTCTCTTGAAGAGCTTCTCTGTGGTCTTAGAGGGCAGATTGGTTCTAGCTTGGTTGCAGCCTTCCAGTAGGTATTAAGGGCTACAACTTACAATGCACTGCTTCATCAGTCACCAAACCTCTGTTGTTTTTCCTCATTCAGAAATTTGTTGCAATTAATGATGGCTTCTGTTCACAACAGTATTGTGGATTCAGAGCTCCATATTTGTTCTTACTACTTGACTATGTGCAATTCTGCTTTTTTTTTCTTTTGACATTTTATTTAATTATTTATTTATTTATTGGTTGCGTTGGGTCTTCATTGCTGCACGTGGGCTTTCTCTAGTTGCGGCGAGTGGGGGCTACTCTTCGTTGTGGTGCACGGGGGCTTCTCATTTCGGTGGCTTCTCTTGTTGCAGAGCACGGGCTCTAGGTGCGCGGGCCTCACTAGTTGCAGCATACGGGCTCAGTAGTTGTGGCTTGTGGGCTCTAGAGCACAGGCTCAGTAGTTGTGGTGCACAGGCTTAGTTGCTTCGCCGTATGTGGGATCTTCCTGGACCAGGGCTCCAACCCGTGTCCCCTGCATTGGCAAGCGGATTCTTAACCACTGCACCACCAGGGAAGTCCCTGTAATTCTACTTTGAGTCAGATTGGACCATATGATTTCACAAGGATAGTTAACTAAAATAATTTGTACAGTATGACCAGTGCTTCACAGGAACAGAAGGAAACAGATGCTGTGTCAGAGAAGTGTCTCTGAAAGCCAAATTCCTTATTGGCCTTCCTTGTTTTTATTTACTGAATGCTGCTTCATGTAGTTACCACTGATAAATCATTTAGTAGACTAGTTGTTATAGCAAGAAGTTAATTAATCCTGGTTTCTACTTCTGGTTCTGCCAGCTCAGTTGCTTCAGATACTTAATATATACTTTGTTGCTCCATTTGAGAAATGGGAAAATCTGTTTATTGGATCTTGATGTGTTACATCTTTTTTTTACTACCACACTTCTTAACTTACCACCACTACTTAACTTTTTTCTTTTTCTTTTCTCATTGTGGAATAGCCACCTACTTATGGTATTAATGCAGACAATTTTCAGAGCTATTTTGGTAGCAGAAGAGTCATTTTGTGCTTTTCACTGCCAGAATGTCATTGTCTTACTAACCTCTCTGACAGTGCTCTTGCAAAGAATCTCATCCCAAAGTTAAAGAGGTTTTTCTATCCCTGGAATTACTAGAAAGTGTTCTCAAAGCATCTAGATTCCTAGCAGCTGTTAGTGCCGTCTGTTATGACTAAATGGAAAAGTTATCCATCATCTTATGGAAGAGATGAACTTCTGGTGGCTCTCACTTCTTCCTTTGATTCAGGGTGCCCTGGTGGGAATATGAGAGTGTGTGGGGAATGAACTTCCTTTGGAAGCTTAAGATCAACCTTCAAGAATCCTGCCTTTTAGCTAGTGTTCTCTTATCTCCAGTTACCTGGATTTGCCTAAGAACTTTTCTTAGAACTGGTTAAATCATGAAAGTTATTAGTTGGAAAGAGTTGGCTAGTCCAGACACAGTTCAATTGGGGCAGGAGAGGCAGTGATTGCCTGTTTTTAACTAACCTATCCGTGGGACAAGGGCAACAACCAGCGAGGGAATTGTAATAGCCTTTCTCTGTACCTTCCAGACTGAGCTGCTGCTTTTCTCAGGGCATCTGACCCTTTTTTTTTAATATATAAATTTATTTATTTATTTATTTATGGCTGTGTTGGGTCTTCATTTCTGTGTGAGGGCCTTCCCCAGCTGCGGCAAGCGGGGGCCACTCTTCATTGCGGTGCGCGGGCCTCTCACTATCGCAGCCTCTCTTGTTGTGGAGCACAGGCTCCAGACACGCAGGCTCAGCAGTTGTGGCTCACGGGCCCAGTCGCTCCACGGCATGTGGGATCCTCCCAGACCAGGGCTCGAACCCGTGTGCCCTGCATTGGCAGGCAGATTCTCAACCACTGCGCCACCAGGGAAGCCCTGACCCTTTTTTAATGTGTAGTTGGTTTCAAAGATATGACAGATGAGAAAAAAAGAATTTTAGTTTAGTGCTTAGCTAAGATAACAGGGCCTATTGTAAAATTTGGGTGTTAAGAGTTGGAGTTGTTTTTTGGCATGACTGTAAGTACAGGTGTTTCCTTGTTGCTTTAAGTATCCTGAGGTGAAAAAAATGTATAATTTTATCATATTAAGTTGGTTAGGTTAAAGATTAAGCATAAGCCATTGAGTCAATAAATAACACTGAAAAAGCAATTTCATAGTACTGTTTTTTCAGTAACTTTTGCCTATTCATTTTTTTTTTTTAAACAAGCTTTCTGATGACATTTTATTTCATTAATTAATTAATTAATTAATTTTTGGCTGTGTTGGGTCTTCGTTTTTTTCTGTGCGAGGGCTTTCTCTAGCCGTGGCAAGCGGGGGCCACTCTTCATCACAGTGCGCGGGCCTCTCACCATCGCGGCCTCTCTTGTTGCGGAGCACAGGCTCCAGTCACGCAGGCTCAGTAGTTGTGGCTCACGGGCCTAGTTGCTCCGCGGCATGTGGGATCCTCCCAGACCAGGGCTCGAACCCGTGTCCCCTGCATTGGCAGGCAGACTCTCAACCACTGCGCCACCAGGGAAGCCCTGCCTATTCATTTTTGTTTGGTTGGTTTTTTTAATAGATTTTACTGTCCACCCCACCTCTAGCTTTATTGAGGTATGATTGACAGATTTAAAGCTGTATATATTACAGTGTATACCTGTTTCTTTAAGGAGGAAATAAACCCCTGCCCTCCTTTTCTTACAAATAAAATGATTTTATTTGTTTGCGAGATTTATTTATATGTTTGGTTTTGTTTGAGAGAGATTAAGTCACTAAGTTAAGGTATTCCTCACTTCCCAGTCTTCTGTTCTTTGGTGTTTACCATTTCTCATTTTTGTAGCTCAAGATAAGGTACTTACTTATGTCTTATACAAACAAAAAGCATATGTATTTACTACATAAAATCATAAAATAAGACAAATTAAAAGTAGAACACTCTGCTTTCTCCTACCCCTGTTCTATCCTCCCAGAGATGATGTGGACATGATTTTAAGTCTTTGTTTACATAGTCCTCCATAAACAGGTGTGTTTTTTACAAAAACGAGATCATTCTACAAATGCTATTTACTTATGTTTTGTATTCTGCTTTTTTTGCTTATTATACATGGACATTTTCCCATGTTACTGATCATATTTTACATCATTTTTAGTGGTTTGTAGACATAACTGTATGTGATTGCTTCATAATTATTTAGCCTTTCTCTTCCTGTATGGACCTTAAAGTTGTTTCTGCTCTTTTTCCAAATAATGGTTATAAGGAGGATCCTTGTAGCTAAATCTTTGATCTCTAGTTGAGGTGACATTTTTTTCATTACGCTTAGCCATTTGGAATTGCTTTTTCATGGAGTGTGTATCTTTTTTCAATGTGTTATCTTTTCCACATTGATTTTTTAAAGTCTTTTATAATTAACTAAAGGTATTAATTCATTTAATACCCCTTCATTTCATTAATAGTTATTTTCCCTATTATTTTCCTTTTGATTTCATTTGACTTCTTGATTCATAGAAGTTCGCATTTCCTTATGTAGTGAGTTCTATCCATTTTCTCTCAATGGTATCTTTTTTTAAAAAATAATAAATTTATTTATTTATTTATTTTGGGCTGCATTGGGTCTTCGTTGCTGTGTGTGGGCTTTCTCTAGTTGCGGAGAGTGGGGGCTACTCTTTGTCGCGGTGCGCCGGCTTCTCATTGCGGTGGCTTCTCTTGTTGCGGAGCATAGGCTCTAGGTGCTCGGGCTTCAGTAGTTGTGGCATGCAGGCTCAGTAGTTTTGGCTCGCGGGCTCTAGAGCACAGGCTCAGTAGTTGTGGTCACGGGCTTAGTTGCTCTGTGGCATGTGGGATCTTCCTGGACCAGGGCTCGAACCCGTGTCCCCTGCATTGGCAGTCGGATTCTTAACCACTGCGCCACCGGGGAAGTCCCTCTCCCAATGATCTCTTTAGTGGCACACCTAGAAAATTGTGCTTCACTTCAAAGTTATATAAAATTCACTTTTATTTTCTACTTTAATGGCAATGGTTTGGTTAAACATAAGAGTGTGGGGATCAAACACCAGAACAATTCATCCTTTCCTTACTGTTATGAAATGTTGCCTTTATCATATACTAAATTTTATATGTCTGTATGCCTTTTTCTGTTTCTGGACTTACTTTGTATATACAATGATTGGATATTTACTTTTGTTCCTCTGCCATACTGCTTTAATGGTGTTTTTAAAATTTAATCAAAAGCAACATAGGTGAGATGACAATTTGCTTGAAAATTACTATCCTAGACTTAAATGTTTTCGAATATTGATGCATCATGGGAGATGGCCTTTTGTTTATCTTTATTATAATAATGAAACTAAGGGTTCAGTAAATGTTAGCTTTCTATCAAGCCCTATGCTGAGTACTTTATTTGTATTATCTAATTTGATAATTTAACCCTTACATGCTTTATAATTTATCATAACTTTTATATTTAAAATTTCCCAACTGTTTTGCTGTTGTAATAACAGCACAGGAAATACTAGTTGAAAATGAATAAAATAGAATTCAAAAATGGGAAAACTACAATAATAAAAGAGAACAGAATCATCATATATATGACCTCATATAAATAACCTCAAGATGCAATTTTGTTTTCATTATATTGCTTGGTTTAAATTATAGTACCTTTAAAAGATTTTATTACAGAAATTTTTAGGTATACACTAAAGTAAAATTGATTAATGAGCTCTCATGTACCCATGTACCATCCATCTTGGACAAATATCAACACATTGCTGTTCCCATTTGATCTTCTCCCTCTCCCTCCCCCTTCAAGGGAGTGAGTTACTGTTATATTTTAATGCAGATCTCAGATATGATCTTATTAGAGTAGTCCAATGTGTATGTCTAATAGATAAGATCCTCTAAAAAAAAAAATTGTCATTATATAGTTACCATACTCAACAAACAGTAACTCTTAATCTCATTGAATACCTAGTCCATGCTCAGTTTTCCCTAATTGTGTCTAAATGTCTTCTTACAGTTGCCTTGTTCAAATCAAAATCTAAACAAGAACTAGCTATACATTACATTTAGTTAATATGTCTCTTAAGTCTTTACTTATTTATTTGGGTGCCATTTATTGAAAGGACTAGATCATTAGGCTTGTAGAATTTTCCAGAGTCTAGATTTGGCTGATAGTATTTTAGTGATGTTGTTTATCTCATTCCTTCATCCCCTTTAGACAATTAAATCTAGAGGCTTGGTAATATTCATGTTCAGTGTTTTTGGCAAGAATACCTCTTAGATGCTGCTGTGTATTTCCTATTGCATCTTATCAGGAGGCATATAATGGAATGACCCATCATAATACATTGTAATATATGATAAATCAGTCCTTGGTTTTTAGGATCTCTCTTCTGGAACCCTTCTTTTAAAAACTATGACTTACTGTTTCAATACATTAGTTTTGTCACTTGTATTCTTCCGTATTCCCTTCATTAATAAAAGACTAATAGATTAAATTCTATTTTATAGATGAACCATAGGCTGTGGAAAATTGCAGTTTATCTAAGGCCATAGACTTTCAGTTATATAGCCCAGAAGATGGCAGATTTTTCTTAGAGTTTTGTGAGTCACAGATAACTTTGAAAATATAATGAAAACTGTAAACCTTCTCCCAGGAACATATGCTTGTGTGCACAAATGAAATTTGGCAGTTTCATTTCAAGAGGTTTAAAGATGCCTTCTGTCTGTGCTCATTCATGAACTGCAGATAAAGACCTCCTACCTTGGCTTATTCTTTCATTCTTATTCTTTCCTCCTACCTTGACTTATGCTTTCTTCTCATTTCTGTCATCCTGGCTATCCAAGATGATTTTTTTCACTTGAACTGTTTCTTGTAATGAGTAAAATTTGGAGTATATCTAGAACTTCTGTATATCTCCATCAGATAACCCAGCCTCTAGTATAGGGTGGTCAAATTAAGTGCCTCATCTTTTAGTCTAGTTCAGTTGATACACCTGAATGTTCCAAAAAAATATTTTTTATGTTGAGGTTGTGTTATTGGATAGATCATCTGACTTCTCATTATGTTCCTCTTTGCAGCAGTCTGCAGAGCGCTGTGTAAGCACATTGCTTGATCTCATCCAAACCAAAGTAAATTATGTGGTCCAAGAGGCGATTGTGGTCATCAGGGATATCTTCCGCAAATACCCCAACAAGTATGTCCAAATACTTCTGCCCTTCTTCCTCAGATCATTTAGGAAATGTTTAAGTAAGGCACTTTGAGGTTGGCTAGGTAAGAATTAGTCTTTGTAAAGTAACTGGTCATAATTGAATACTTTATTAAAAATCAGAAGCATATAAGTTGGTTAGCACAAGGATTAAAATCTGATTTTTCACCCTGCTTTATCACTTTTAGAAGAATTGAAGCTCTGTCTGAATATGCATTGTCAATTGGCATATATTAAAGTTAGCCAGATTCTTTGGTGACGAAGTTACTATTAAATAAGGATACCCGTATATTCCAGGTTGTCTGGGCATAATCCATTTTACACCTCTTACCAGGCATAATTAATAATTGTGTCCCTTTTCACTCTCAGAAACGTCTCAGTTTGAACAATAAATTATATGGTCACCTTATTGTAAAAGCCAGGGAGGTGACAGCTTCACTATTCACTTAGTATGTTACCTAGTACTTGTAGAAAATTATAGAACATAATTACTATATGTTTTTATAGAACATAATTACTATATGTTACTATATAGCAACAATAAATTGTCAGAGTTTCAGGCTTTTTCTGAAGTATTGTAGCTGCTTCCATTAAGATATACAAAATCTACATTTTCACTCCACAAAAATTTTCACATTGAAGCCTCTTAGTTATGAAACAAAAATACTTTTTCAGATTTGCTTTTGAAGGCAAACAATTAAGGAATCTGAAAGAGTGAAATAAGAGCAGATCTTATAAGCATCCTAAATCTCATTTTACCTTATAATCATAGAGATGAACTGTACTAAGGCTTCTGATTATCGTTAAAGATAATGTGAGGGGCTTCCCTGGTGGCGCAGTGGTTGAGAGTCTGCCTGCTAATGCAGCGGACATGGGTTCGAGCCCTGGTCTGGGAAGATCCCACATGCCACGGAGCAACTAGGCCCGTGAGCCACAACTGCTGAGCCTGCGCGTCTGGAGCCTGTGCTCCGCAACGAGAGAGGCCGCGATAGTGAGAGGCCCGCGCATCGCGATGAAGAGTGGGCCCCGCTTGCCACAATTAGAGAAAGCCCTCGCACAGAAACGACGACCCAACACAGCCAAAAATAAATAAATTAATTAATTAATAAAACCAAGTAGCTGGAACAAAAGATTGCTATAAAAAAAAAAAAAAGATAATGTGAAATGAAGTGACTTGCAGTTAGTTAGCTTAGTGGTGGACTCAGAATTAGAAGAAATATTTTAATAAGGTAGTGGTTTATTAAGCATTATATATACTATATATATTTATTTGTTTATTTATTTATTTATTTTTAATTCTAGAAATGGTATTTTTGGAAAAAGAATCATATAATTTTACCACTCTCCCAGGAAAGAGGAGGGTTGGGTTTCTAAACTTCTTGATTAAGTGTGGAGGTGTATATCTTAATATGCTTGGTAAAGAAATGTGTCCATTTCTGGTTTGTATTACTGAGGGATTATGATAGTTTAATTTTCAGAAAACATTATCGAGAACCTGGTTTAATCAGTGGAAATAGGGCAAACAATTAAGTGTATTATTCAGTTGTCCATATCTCATTTATTATCCAATTTCATTCTGATGTTTAAAACTACATTAGCCAAGGAGATGGATTTAACATGGTAAAGAATGAGAGCTATAGACCTGTAAAAATAAATACTTGAATTGCTTATTTCTTTAGAGAAACACGTCATTAGTGTGGGTGCCTTGGGAGGAAGGAACATAAAGATCTCTACAGAAAGCAGAGATAGGTGGATAAGAGACAGAATTACTGTTTCTGGATGCTATTGTTGTCTGACTCCATTTTCCTAATAGTAAAGTGGAATTTCTGTTCCTCTACGATGAAGGTAAAATGAAGTAATAGGAAAATTCTCTGATCTAGTTATGAGAAAGACTGTGAGAAATGTAAGGTAGTGGTATTATCTTACACCATAGGTTAGTTTTTCCTTGTGAAAAGAATATCTGATAAGCTTTTATAAAGATTTATGGTCTAGTTATTAAAACATAATTGAAGGAAAATTGAAGGCATTTATAATTTTCTGGCTTTAAAGCCTGTACATTCTCTTGACTAAAAGTCTTTGTAGTTTGGTGGTGGTTTAGGGTACCTTGTCCATGGTTTTTTGCTTTTAGGCTTCATTGTTAAATACACTTCTCAGTTTTGCCTTCAGTAACCGTAGTCCATTTTGTTTTATCAGATATGAAAGTATCATTGCCACTTTGTGTGAGAACTTAGACTCACTGGATGAGCCAGATGCTCGAGCAGCTATGATTTGGATTGTGGGAGAATATGCTGAAAGAATTGACAATGCAGATGAGTTACTAGAGAGCTTCCTGGAAGGTTTTCATGATGAAAGCACCCAGGTAAGTTCCCATCTATATCTATGTATTGGATGTTTTGGGGACGATTTCAGGAAAGGTAAAGGTTAGGCAGTTTCGTGGGTGCGAATTTATATACACATATAGTATGTTCATTTTTCTCCCAAAAGGGGTGACCTTTTTCAGTTGTGCTAACTTCTGTTGGAACAAGCCTGCCTAATTTAGACAATGGTTCTCAAACTTTAATGAGCCTTAGAAGCACCTAAGCACTGGTGTTTAACCTGTGTTAAAGGACAGGTTGCTGGGCCCCACCCCTAGAGTTTCTGAGTCAGTAGGTCTGAGATGGGCCTAAGCATGTTCATTTCTTACAAGGTTGAGGGTGGTGTTGCTATTGCTGCTGCTGGTCCAGAACCGCACTTTGACAACTACTGACTTAGAGCAGTAGTTATTACTTTTTCATTTTCTGTCACCTAAAGATGATTACCCATTACTGTTAGTAATGGTTGTGGCTCAGTTGCAGCTGGGGTTTTTGTCTGGGGTGAAGGCTGGCATGTGCAGTTTGAAAAGATTCTTTGTGGGTGGTTAGACTCCTTCCCATCTTCTGTCTGTCTTCTACCAAAACTGAGAGACCTTCGAGTCAAAGGCCCAGAGAAGCAGATAAATTATTAAACCTTTTTCCCCGGCATTTGTACTCACTGCAAATTGTTCATGTGTGTAATCTATCATAGTAATTTTAATAGGCCCTACAAGGAACATATACCAGCCAGTAGTTTCATGGTTCGGCAGGCGACTCTTTTTTTTTTTTTTTTTTAATTATTATTTTTAAAATTTTATTCTTTTTTTTTTTAATAGATTTGTTTTATTTATTTATTTATCTATTTTTGGCTGTATTGGGTCTTCCGTTGCTGTGCGCGGGCTTTCTCTAGTTACCGCGAGCAGGGGCCACTCTTCGTTGCGGTGCGAGGGCTTCTCATTGTGGTGGCTTCTCTTGTTGTGGAGCACAGGCTCTAGGCGTGCAGGCTTCAGTAGTTGTGGCACATGGGCTTAGTTGCTCCACGGCATGTGGGATCTTCCTGGACCAGGGCTCAAACCCGTGTCCCCTGCATTGGCAGGCGGATTCTTAACCACTGCGCCACCAGGGAAGCCCTAGCATGCCACTCTTAATTGGTTGTGATCTGGCATAATTCTACTGTCTTGGCTCTTGCCTCAGTATGATAAATGATTCCCTAATTCCCTAGAAGTTGTAGCTTTTGGTGGAAGTAAATAATAAAGAATTTGGTCAGGAACCAGTTTTATTGCCATCAGTATGTTAGCATGTACTTTAAGAAATACAGGTGATTATCTGGGCCAGAAACAAACCAGCAGTTTTTGATGCCAAAAAGTTCAATTTGGAGATAGGAGGCTAGTGAGTTTTCAGTTGATGAAAACCTTTTACTGCTATTGTTGATATTGGCTGAGTTTTAACCTTTGTTTCTTAATCAAAATCAGAAAGACCTCATAGTAAGTCATATTTGGGAAAATACCACTTTGGAATTCATGGTGTGGAATAATGCAAATGCCTTTCACTACCTATTACATTACATTTGCTTAGGTACAGCTCACTCTGCTTACTGCCATAGTGAAGCTGTTTCTCAAGAAACCATCAGAAACGCAGGAGCTGGTACAGCAGGTCTTGAGTTTGGCAACACAGGTAAGAAATCTGAAAAAAGCATGGAGTTGATTTGTCTTGCTTTAAATTCTAGGAAATTGTGTAACTTCTCCCAAGAAGGTTCATTTGCAGAGATTTTAAACGGAAGGACTGCAGTCTTTAGATTCTGTTAAAAAAAATAAAAACAGTGCCTCTTTTACATATTCTACTGAATTAGAACTGGTTGTATGGCTTGTAAATGAATTGACTGACTCCAGTTTTAATGATAATTCATGAAAATTGAACTTAGACTCTTTAGTGTTAATGAAGGACATGACTTTGTGAAAATGACATTGAGTCTCACAGTATCTCCTTCTGGGGACTTAATTTCAGCTTTCAAATGAAAGTACCCTGTAGAGATGGTAAATGCTTTGATAAATATCTCGTGTGCTGTTCTACCTTCTAGACAAGTTGCCTTTCTCTTTAAGTAATTTTAAAGTGCTAATGCTGCTTCCTTAATTATTTAGTATTTTTGGTCCTTTTAGGGAGGGTTCTGATTTCAGGAATGTGGCAACCAGCTGGATACACAGAAATCAAAGTAATTGCTTTTTCTGATGTAACTAGTATAATGATCAGTCCATCATGATCCAGTAATGTTCTTAATTGAATTTGAGAACAGGCTGGCTTTAGCAGGCTGTCAAGAGTTACGATGTGTGTTTACACATGGAATGTGATTCAGATATTCAATTTACCATTTTCCTCTTTCATCTCTTTATAGTTGTATATTAACAAAATTTGAACTCTTTTATAGTTCTTTAACCTAGTTCTGAGCTGTCATCTTTCCTTTTTTTTTTTTTGCTCTGGAGAGCTTTATTTCATATCAATAATGAGCACAATTGGAGGACTAAATATGGTAAATCCTGTAATTAATTAGTACAGTTGGGGTGTGCACTTAGTACACTTCTTGAAACCCAGTTCCAAACTGAGACCACAAATGTGAACCTTGAATAGTTGGCAATACATCATCTGTTAAGTGGTCAAAGCGCATCATTTGGTACATGATAAATGCAAAGTTCTTCTTTCCTCTGACAGTATTTAATTTTAGAAATGCCAGGAATCCATTTTAAGGAAAAGAAGTTTGACAGGCAGATAAGGCATTTGAATACTTAATGGAATACTATAAAGCAGACAACATAATTAAATTGTTTATAGAATATGCTATACAACTCTGAAAAAAAATACAGCCAAGAAAACTGCTAGAGTCAAAGGCTATTTTCTGACACTTGATTCAAGTACAGATGTTTTACAATCAATGAACTCAAATGTGAAGAAGACCGGAAACTAAAAATTAAGGTAATTGTCTTGTCTGATTACTGATACACGTAAACATTACTGAGAATTATCGCTTGATTATCTTTTAAGAAGCAGTTGACCAACAGTAGTTGAGTTAAAGGATGTCAGAAAATTCACTTCACAGAAAATTGAGGTGTCCCACTCCACCCCTTGTACCTCAGTTTTCTCCATTTCTCCAACAAATAATGAATGAACTTTTTTAATGTGCTATTTCCCCAAGTCTCTAAACCTTCACTTGACCCCATTATGGTTAGTGTGAAGAAGCATCCATATGAGTATGTGGAGTCAAGGGCAGGCCATGGCTCACCATCTGTCCATGAAAAGTGGACTGGGAGGTTGTCATCACTGATGAGGCGTGTCTTGGCACTAAGAGCAGAAATTGGTCATCTTCTGAATCAAAGTAGTTTAGGTTAGATGTTAATTTTCACGTTAATGTTTAATAGGTCATCTACAGGGGGCCATTTTGAATAGAAATTGCCCCTTCTTAATTATGTAGTGCTTATTACAGACTCTGTAGGGTGATTGCCATTAAATTAGCCATGTATTTGACTTCATCTTAGGGCCTTGAAGTTCATTTCTGTCTTTTGCTACAGGCCCTGGAGCCTCTCTGCTTTGTATGAAAGAAAGAGCTCTGTATAAATTAACCAGATTCAAAGAAGTCTTGTGTTTATTCTAGATGGTAATATAGTAAACTTGATTTTAACGAGGCCTATGTACTAACACTTCAGAAAACTCCCTAAACACAGATAAATACATATTTATAGTCTCTTAGCTTTCTCAGAAATCTCATTTTCTTCAAGAATCATGGGATTTCTGTTTATTAAAGTATCCCAAATTTTTTACTCTCCCCTGACGGCCACGTTTCAAAGCGTCAGCAATATTTGGCCCTCCGTGAAAGTTACCACAAGAAGTAGAAAATAAGAAGGAAAGAGAAAAAGTAGAGATGGGAGTGCTGGGTGGTGACCTAGAATCACTCAGCAGGTAAGAGACTGTCTCGGCTTACATTGTGTGACAGATTCATGCCTCAGCCAAACTGAAGATTCTGTGTTTATGTATGTGTGGAATAGTCAAAATCATCTTAACTGCTGAGAGGCCACTTGACATTCATCCACATTGGAAAATAGATACACCTTTCCTATTATTAATTTTACATCTTTTAAAATTTATTTTTTAGAGCTCTTTGAAGTGTTTTTTGTAAAACTTCCCTTTGCCTGAAGCAAAGCAATTTCCATAACCATCAAGGCAATGGTTATTTAATATTATCTATATTGAGCATTCTAGATTTCCTAGTCTAGACCCTTGATTACCCATTTGTATCTCTGTTAAGATGGAGTCAGAACAGTTTTCTAAAAAGAATCTTGGCTTTGCTCCTTCTCTACTCACTTTTTAAATTTAATTATTTATTTATTTACTTTTGGCTGCATCGGGTCTTAGTTGCTGCACGCGGGCTTTGTCTAGTTGCGGCGAGCTGGGGCTACTCTTCGTTGCGGTGCACAGGCTTCTCATTGCGGTGGCTTCTCTTGTTGCGGAGCACGGGCTCTAGGCGCACGGGCTTCAGTAGTTGTGGCACGTGGGCTTCAGTAGTTGTGGCACATGGGCTTAGTTGCTCTGCGACATGTGGGATCTTCCCAGACCAGGGCTCAAACCCGTGTCCCCTGCATTGGCAGGCAGATTCTTAACCACCGTGCCACCAGGGAAGTCCTGTCTACTCACTTCTGAATAGATGAGGCTAGCCTCATAATCAAGTGAGTGTCTTTGGTAGATTCCATTGTATTCACAGGTTCTGAACCCTGCCTTCATCTCCATTGTCTCTTAAGGCCTCTGTATCTGTATTTAACAGGCAGCATAGGAGAGCTGTGTTTTAGGTTCTTGTCAGAGTTCAAACTCACTCTTATTACAGTATTTGCCTGAGATAAAGTGTTTAGGGAGGATTCCCTATGTTCTTATAGATGTTGAAATTTACCACTGAATCAAGCCAGATGAGTAGAGAGCTGGGGATCTAGACTGCATTGTATTTGACCCTTATTAGAATTGTTTTTACTGAATTACACTAATATCGTCCTGTAGTAAGGGTTGTCATGAGATACTATCCTCTTTAGATCTGTTATGAAAGTATTTATTCCATTATATATTTTTTTCTTTATGAAACCCCATAAACAAATTCCTAACCAGTTTTGGATTCTCTTGTGCATTAGTGTGTAATTAACTGCCCCTCTGAATGGCTTATCTGACTAGACTTGTTTTTCATATCAGATGTTTGAAACCTTAGAATCAAATTTAAGGATCTCCTGTAGAAAATGTGTGGGTCATTGTGGCTTGCATTTTTCTGCCTTTGCTTCTAATTTATGTTCTCTAGCCTTAGATGTATTTTTATAGGCTTTGCTAAATCCTTTTCTAGAACAGGGCAGGGTATAAATAAACCATCAGACGTTCCTAATTCTAGATTTTCTGTATAAGGACTAATAGAGAATCTTAGTAACAACAATCATCTGTATAGTGCTTACTATGTGCCAGGCTTTCAGTAAGGGTTAATACTGTTACTCTTCCCATTTTATAGGTGAGGAAACTGAGACATAGAGAGGCCGGCCCAGTTAGTATCGGGTGGAACTAGGACTCAAACCCAAGTAGCCTGGCTCCAGAGTCTTTGCCCTTTTCTACTCTGTTAATGCTGCTTCTCAAGTCTGAAAGTTAAGAATGACTTTTGAGAATATGCATTCCCTGTCTTCCCTGCCTGAAGCATTGTTGTGCATAAGCCAGTATAAATAAGTGAACTTAGAGGTTTTAAGATTATTGTGGATGATTATTTCATATTTGGCTATAAATAATTAATAAACAGTTTCTCTAGACTGGCCTTTTCTGTCCAGTTAATGAAATCTGAGGCATTAGCATAATAGAATAAGCACATTTATATAAGTCTTTTCCACTGGAATTTTCCTCTGGAATTTCTTTCTGAAGTTCGTGAAATAAGAACCTAATTTAATATTTATGTTACCAGCCATAAATATTTAAGTTGAGGGCAGCATGATCTGCTGAGTTATGTTAATTTGAATTGGGTGGTGGGGTTCTGTTTCTGCTACATCCACTGGTTCAGGACGTGACTGGGCAAATTTCTCTGTCATACTACTGTTCTGTCTTTATAGTAGACTTAATCCTATTGTTTATTTATTCTGAGAATTCAGTGAAGGATATGTGAAATCTTTGTGCTTCTAATTTTAAATAAAATGGTGGTATAATTAGAAATATTATTAGGGGAAAAGAAAACCAACCCTTGAATCCATGGCTTTATTTCAAAGATTTGTCTTTTTCGCTTTGATAGTTTTAGAGGAATTAGTAAAGAATACACATAAAAGTGTCCAAACTTTAGTAATTACTCTTTTTAGTACATGGAAAAGAAGTCTTCACCTTAGTTTTTCCATCTGTGAACTAGAGACCGTCATCATCAAAATCACCTGTGCTGCTTGTTAAAAATAAAAGTTCCTGGGCCCCACTTCTGACATAATGAATCAGAAACTCTGGAATCTTCACTTTCAGTGGCTTTCCTGGTGTGTTAAAATGTTGATGCACATTATAGTTTGAGAATTACTGTTTCAGAGCTTGCCTGGTAAGAATTGTTTTGGAAGCTCTCAAATTTTTGGAAATACACTATTTTCTTGAGATCCTTACGGGGGCCTATCAGACTAGCAGTACAATAGATCCGAAACCAAATTTTCTGAGTCACCAAACACATAATGGCACCTTAAAGTCATAAAAAGTTTCTATTTTCTTGTCATTAGCCTTGTCTGGGCCTGATTTATCGTGGTCTCCATGTGAATAGTGAGGCAGTGAAAGCCAGCTGATAGTAGTCCTAACAGGTCACCCCTCAGGATAACTGAGTTTGGACAGTGGAGATCCTTGCCCACTCTTCACTTCCAGTCCTGGAAAATTTGCATTTTCTCATTTCTCATAGGACTAAATTTTTAAGTCAGTGTCTGTTAAGATTTACAGTACATATACCCTTTGATCCAGTGATTCTATCTCCAGAAGTTTGTCCTGTTGCAGTGTTTTGAATTTGTGGGGGGACTCAAGCTTTTTTCACAGAAGTATATATTTTGTGAATCCCCACAGGAATTTTTTTTTTGGCGATTTGGTTAAATATGTACCGGCTATATGAGAGAAATAATTTGAAGTAAAAAAAAAATAATTTTGATAAGTATATTACTAAGCTGTATTATATAGTTTATTTTAATATGTTTAACAACTTTACTACTATATAAAGGCAAATTAAGTTTTCCCAGTTAAGTGATGTGTAGTGTTCATTTTCATTGTGTAATAAAAAGCATAGTCTACAAATTTTAAATGACATGCTTTGGGGACTGAATATACAGATTAAAATTTAACTTTAATTTAAATATCAATAAAAGCTGGGCAGAGGATTGCTTTCCTGATATGATACTTGGAGAAACTTATATTCTGCTCTTTTAAAAAATCAACTTGTTTATGTTTCATAATATTCAAGCTTTGTTTCCGAATGAAAATCTAAGTGAGGAGGTTTCAGGCTGCTATTTATAAACACTTCCTCAGGAGCAAATTAGCCCCCCTCCCAAGAAGCAACAAAACAAACTCATTTAAATTGGATAGTATCACTGTTTCCTTTTTTTAACCCTGGCATTTCAAATACTACAAACATTTTGATATAAATAATACATGTATATGTGCATTTCTATTAGAATAATGTAACCTATGAATGTGATAAAGATTATCTTGAGGTAAAATTTACCATTTTTATACTGTATTAGCTTGTATCTCAGTGTTCTTTATGCTTTTTTGTTTTTAACCAGCACTCCATTTTGAGTGCAAATTAAATAATACATGATTAAGAAAATCTATGTAAAACCATCAGGGTCACTTCCGGTATTGAGCTGAATGATACATGCCTTAAATGGCTAAATTATAAACCAGTTCATCTGCTTATGTAGAAACTCATGGGAAAAACCCTGGCCTAGTTTAAAGAAAATATTTTTGTATGTGTTTTAAATACAGAAATTGAAATGGGACTGATTGTTGCCTTTAATAACATGATACCACTGGAACAATTCATGCATGAATGAATGCCACTATATAGACATTCTGAGAGGTGGATACCAGGATATTTATTGCCACTTTGTAATGATTGCAAAAATAAATGGTAGGAAGGAGGGAGAAAGAGGCAGCAGTCTAAATGTTCATCAGTAGGACACTAGTAAATAATGATGCAGTGCTGCATATACAGTGGAAAATGCCAGCTGTATGTGCCAATATGGAAAGCAGCTTGAGGAGCAGTATATATACTATGAAACTGGTTTTGTATAAAATAAATATATGTATGTGTGGGAGCTCTCTGGTAAGATATATAGTGCACTGTTAATATGGCTATTTTGGGGATGGGGAGTTAAGGTGGGGTAGGGTTGGATGATAGGGGGAGACTTATTGTTATATTATACATTTCTGAATTGTGATGTGTCATTGATAATAAATTTTTCTTAGCCATGACCATGTATAAAATTATTTTTAAACAGCCACAAAAAAAAACGAGACCACTAAATTCAAGTGTCACCCGTTTTAGAAGCACTTAGTTATGTGCTCTCTTTAACAGTTTTTTTTATTATTTAGGTAATAGTACCTCTCATACTATATTGTAATAATTAGCTTATTGAAGTCAGGCACTGAGCTGAGCTCATTGAAGTCAGACACTGTGTTGTTGTCTCTTTATTTCCAGGGCCTAGCCAGTGTCTCCATAGGAGATACTTAATAAATATTTGAATGAAGAAAGAAGGTATGGGTGAAATATATGTAAGATGTGTTTCATGAATAATCCTGCTAATATTAAAGCAGTTAAAAACATTATTTTTATGTCCTGAGGCCATCATAAGCAGTTGATTTTTACTGGCTTAAACTTTATTTTCCTTTTCCCAACTTCATTTTGAATTTGAGTCTTAGAACTAACCCACTTCAATTTATATTTAAATTCTTTGAAACATTAGAGATTACAGAATTATGACTATATTAACAATATATGGAGTCTAAATATCTTCTTAACGGCCAACTCTACGTAAATCACTTCAGCATTGCCTTGATAATAAATCCAGCAGTTTGGCTTTCTGTATGGAGAAAGGTTACATTTAAACCTTCTTGCCATTGCCTTTTCATTAGGATTCTGATAATCCTGACCTTCGAGACCGAGGCTATATTTATTGGCGCCTTCTCTCAACTGATCCTGTCACAGCCAAAGAAGTAGTCTTGTCTGAGAAGCCACTGATCTCTGAGGAGACAGATCTTATTGAGCCAACTCTGTTGGATGAGCTCATCTGCCACATTGGTTCTTTGGCCTCAGTATACCATAAGCCGCCCAATGCTTTTGTGGAAGGAAGTCATGGAATCCATCGCAAACACTTGCCAATACATCATGGGAGGTAAGCAGGTAAACTAGGTTTGAGTGAGAAGTGATTCTCTGTTTAGACGAAGTTGGTCTTCCTCAAGCTTTTATAGCCTAGAAAAATTTGCTATGCATTTGGCAAACCTACTCTACTGCCCTGGAGGCTTCATCTGAATACTAGTGACCACACACAATGGGTTAAAAGGCCCCTCTGTGTTCTAATCTCAGGGTAGGTAAGGTTATGCCTTTAGAAAATTGTGGTGAAGATTTTCTAAATGGATAAAGTTTGAAAGTTGCTTAAGTCTCCAGAAAGATGAGGCTAGAAAATTTCCCAGAGTTGAAAACTTGGTAAAAAGCCTGTACAGGCATACCACAAGATAGTGCACTTCAGTTCCAGACCACTGCGATGAAGTGTCATGAATTTTTTTGTTGTTATTTTTTCAGTGCATATAAAAGTTATGTCTATACTATACTGTAGTCTATTAAATGTGCAATAGTATTATGTCTTAAAAAAAAGTCTACATACCTTAATTTAAAAATACTGTATTGCTAAAAAATACTTATCATCATCTGACAATGCAGGGTTGCCACAAACTTTGAATTTGTAAAGACTGCAATATCTGCAAAGTGCAATAAAATGAGGTCCGCCCATGTATACATTTAGCTATTTTTATCCTTTACTGTAACTTTGGTTCAAGCTTATGGATGAAGTTAGCAGATACTGCTTCTCTTATGCTGTAAAGCTAGCTGTTAATGAAATAATGTTTGCAGGATTGTTTTATAAGAGCAGCCTAGATTCTGTGTAGACATAGTTGTTCAGTTGCCTGTACCTTTTTTACCAGAATAAATTGCTCCATATCAGTAAGGAAATGCTATTATGAACAGACTGTCAGGTAACATGGAACTCTTGCTTTATAGATAACCTTAAAATTTTAATTTGGGAGGAGCAGTACTCTAATAAACTCTTATAATGGGTATCTTGGAATCTTTTCAGAATCTCCTTCCTTCATTAATTATAATAAACCTCAAATCTAAGTAGAATTTATCTCTGAGTGTTCAGAGTATCTGCACTTCCACCGTTTATGAGTGTCTCATATTGTCTAATATATATTGCTGTTTAAGTGGTTCATGAATAGCCAGAGTGTAGGATTTATTGCTTTACAAATTAGTGTAGTCAACGTTTATAATACTGTAGCTCTGTTTTAACAGACTATGGACACAGATAAACAAAAAGAAAAGGGCAGTACCCAAGAAAATGATTATTAATCTTTCATTAGCCCTTGAGTTGAATCTTTGGTTTTAGGGCAGTGCTGTGATTTTCACCCAAAGGAAACTTGTGGTTTCATGAGAATCAGGCCTCGTTACAGCGTGTTTGACCTCATAGGCAAGCATATTTAACATTTGCTAGATATGACCATTTAACTTCTAAGTACATCTCCCAGTCTGTGCTTCAAGTTTTGATAAATAGATACGGACTTTCTGTTGTTTGCCATTTAAATTACCTTTCTCCTGATAACTTTGACCCTCAAATGGGATGGGGAAAGTGAAACAAATCAACAAACAAAAACAACTCTTCCTAGAACACAAAGAGAGAACCAATATTTGAACTATGTAAAAAGAAGCACAGTCTCTTACCTAAAGTCTTTATCAGATTAATAGCCTTCAATTTGTTACCTTCACAATTCCTTATGTGGTTCCTTTTTGGATGACCTTTTTGTCCATTTGTGCTTGTTTTTTGTTTTTAAAAAAGAAACACAAGTGCAGAAAAATCCCCTTTGAAATAAATATGGGTATGTTGCCGCAATGGCATGTCTGTAAGAGTACTGACATCACCTAGCTTTCTTCTGCGTCCTAAAGGCAATAAGTGATATGCCTCTGACATGAAATACATTTGCACCATAAAACCTTAGAGGCTTAAAAATGCTTACTTCATGAGGTCTTTTAAAATCACTTGGGAAAGGGAAAAGTGCTTTTTAGTTGAGTATTGCTTACTATACTTGTCAGCTGCTCTGTGGGCGTGAGATGGTAAATAGTTGTCTAACTTGGAAATATCTCACCTTTTAAAAATACTGCTTTGATGACAGTTTTATGCAGTTATTTCCCATGCCTTCACAATGGGGAAAGATTTTCATGTTAGTTTTCTTGTGTCTTCCGTTTAGAAAAAATACATAATAATGATTTATCATGTTCTTAATTTGTAGAAGCTGTAAGATCATTTACTTCTTTTCATCTAACTCACTTTTGTCTTCTCATAATACTCTTACCTGTCTATTAGAGTGGAGGAAAATATGTGCCTATTCTGCCTTCTATTTAAAGGTGCTGATAAATCCATGTGTTTTGTCACATTTCCCAAACGGTACATGTTGAGAGATGATAGAATTTCATGGGCAGAGGATACCCTTTATGGAGATTTCATATATTTCTTGCTAGGTGTATATGAAATTGTTTCCCCTTTTGACTTCCTTATTAATTTTTGGCTTTATTTGTACCCACCCTCTCCCCAATCTAGATACGTCTCCTTTTGGCTTCCTTGACACTTTTTCCTCCTAAGTCCTCTTTTTTTTAGATTGTTTTTCTCTCTTTAATCTTTGCAGTTTTGTGTTCCTTCTCTTCTCTGGTTGTATCACAAGGCTCCTTCTGAACCTTCTCTGTGTATTCCCTTAGGCGGTTTATCTTCTAAGCACAGTTACCACTGATATATTCTGTTAATTTTGTTTTGTTAATTTTATTGGTGAGGAAGCTTTGTCTCAGAGAGGTTGTCACTTGCCCAAGGTGATGCATGCAAGTGGTAATTAGTGGAGCCAGCGCTTGGTCCTAGTCGTCTTATTCTAGACGCCCTGCTCTTACCACAGCACCCTGGTGTTACTCTGCTCATTTCACCTGAGGTGTGTGTGTGAATTTCTTCCCAAGTTTACTTCTGTAACTCTGACTGCCAGTCCCTTTTCCTTAGCTGTCTGTTGGACTTCCCTACTTGTTTTTCTCACTTGAAACTTAACAGAATTGAAAGCAGCATATTATTTTCCCCATCATCCCTCCAGGTTCCTCTTATAAGGAGCATCACTAGTCTTTCGCTTCTTCGTTTTTGTTTTTTCTGAGTTTGATTCTTCATTCTTCTTTGTTCAAGCGTTGTCAGAACCTACCTAGGGTTTTCATTTTTTAAGAAAGCATTTGTTTATTAATGGAATTTTTATAGGGGTTTTTTAGTTTTTAAAAAATTATATAAATCTTAGGAAACATAGAAGATAGAATGGTATAACAAACACGTGTACTCATCACTCAGCTTCAACAGTCATCAGTATTTTGCCAATCTTGTTTCATTTATCACCCCCACAAATTTTTTTTTTTGAGGGAGCTGGAGTATTTTAAATTAAATTCCAGACCTCATATCACTTCACCAATAAGTACTTTACTTGGTATCTCTCAAAGATAAGGACTTTAAAAAAAATCACAATATATTATCAAGCCAAAATTAGGGGTAATTCCTTAACATTCAATAAAACTGAACTACTTCAGATTTTTTCAATTGTCATTCTCTATTCTACTTTAAAGTTTATCTAAGATTGGTTTTACTTTTTGCTTAAATGTTTGGAATAATTCACAGTGAAGCCATCTGAACCTGAAATTTTCTTTGTTTTTTTTTTCACTTTTTAAATTAATATGTCATTTATAATAATCTTAGTATTAGTGCACTAATCTTTAGTGTATAGCTCAATAGATTTTTATGTGTGCATACACTCATATAACCGCCACTCTGATCAGATACAGGATATTTCCAGCACCCCAGAAGACTCCTCATGCCATTTTGCTGTTATATCCACCCTCCAGAGATAACCACTGTTTTGATTTCTATCACTGTAGATTAGTTTTGCCTCTTCTTGAACATCATGTAAATGGAACCATACAGCATTTGCTCTTCTGTGTCTAGCTTTTTTGCACAGTATAATATCTGAGACTACTCTAATGCCGTGTTATCAGTTGTGTGTTCCTATTTATTAGTGCATAGTATCCCATTGCCTGCATATGCCACAATTTATTTATATCTGCTGTTGATGTATCTTTGGGTTGTTTCCAGTTTGGGGCTCTTATGGAGAAAGCTGCTATGAATATTCCTATATATTTCTGTTGGTAGACCTATATACTCATTTCTCTTGTGTGTACACTTAGTGGAATTGCTGGGTTATAGAATAGATGAATATTTAGCTATAGGAGATACTGCCAGTTTTCCCAAGTGATTGTACCAGTGCACACTCCTTCCAGAAATATATAAGAGTTCTAGGTGATCCACATCCTTAGCAGCACTTGGTATTGTCAGTCATTTTAATTTTAGCCATTCTGGTTGATTTGTAGTGGTGTCTCATAGTTTTAATTTGCATTTTCCTGATGAGTAAAGATGCAAGTACCTTTTCATGTTTATAGACTGCTAGTATATCTTTTTTTGTGTCATGCCTGATCTTTTCCTTATTTTATAATGAGTTATCATCTTTGTAGGAATTCTATGTGTAATGATCGAATGATTTGTAGGAATTATATATAATTTGGATACAGGTCTTTTGTCAGATGGATATTTTGCAAACTTCTCCCAGTCTGTGGAGAATACCTTTTCTCACTCTCTCTTAATGGTGTCATTTGAAGAAGAAATGTTCTTAATTTTAATGAAGTCCAGTTCATCACTTTTTTTCTTTTATGGTTAGAGCTTTTTGTAGAAACTTTTGTCTTCTCCAAGGTCATAGAAATCCTCTTGGTTTTCCCCTTCACATTTATGTCTGATTTATCTCTAATTTTTATTTATGTTGTGAGGTGTAGGAGTCAAGGCTCATTTTTGTCCCACGCAGCTATTCAGTTGACCCAGCACCATCTATTAAGATCATTTCCCCCTGCCTAGTCCATTTAACATCTCTTGGAACTCACCACTTCGTTTTTATTTTTACAGTGTGATGGCAGTAGCAGTTTAGGTCACTCTTAGCTCATCTTCATGTCCATTCTCCCAACTTCAGTCCATTATACACACAGCTGCTTGGGTAATGTTCCTCTAAATGTTAATTTTAGTTCTTTGTTCAACAAATAAAAGTGATTCTGCATTGCCTATCATATAAAAATTAACTCTCCAGACCTGTTTTCAGAGTTGTATTTCCCTCATCTTCACTTCCCCCAAATCTTACCAATTACAGTGTCTGCTCCTGCCAGTATAATTTTTTCACCACCCCTGAAGTCAAATTGTTCATTTCTGTGCCTTTGCACAAGCTATCCTTTCTTTTTCTGAAGGTCTGTCCCTGGTAGTTCCTCATAACTATGCTGTTTTTGAAAATCTAGCCATAAAACCATTCTCAGAAGCTTTTGGGATCAGGCCCACCTGGTTCTGTTTTGCTTCTCATCTGTATCCTTTCAGTGTGCAGACACACAATAGTCATTTCTGCTTTTACACAGTGAGTGTGCTTTTCACTTGTTTTGTGAATGCTGGTTTTTTGTTTGTTTGTTTGAGTGTAAGTTATTTGAGGACAGGAAATATATTTCCTTTTTTTAAAAGAAAAAAAAGATATATTTCCCCAGAGTTCTCATTACAGTGCTCCCTTATAGAGTAGGTGCTCAATTAAAATTGATTGACTGATGAAGTTATGTAGTATAAGAGTTTTTTCCCCCTCCCGTTTTTGTATATCTGACCTTCACCCATTGCCTTGTTACTATGTCCCAGGTGAAACTGACTTTTCTCTTTTCCCCTCTTTCTGTGTGTGACTTGCAGCACTGATGCGGGTGACAGCCCTGTTGGCACCACCACTGCCACCAACCTGGAACAGCCTCAGGTTATCCCCTCTCAAGGTGACCTTCTGGGGGATCTTTTAAACCTTGACCTTGGTCCCCCAGTCAATGTGCCACAGGTATCCTCCATGCAGATGGGAGCAGTGGATCTCTTGGGAGGAGGACTAGATAGTCTGGTAAGCATCTTTCTTCTTTCTTTTGGTTATTTTAAATTTTTTATTTTTAAATTTCTGGGGTTATTTTTAATTCTTGATATGCTGAAGAACTTTAAATTATTCCGCTTTTTAGAACTAGACCTTTCCTTGACGAGCAGAGCAATGTCCTTTGATAAAGGACAGGATTATTTTTTCTAGAGATTTAATTGATACTGTTCATCATTGGTATGAGATATGTCTACAAGTGTACAGGATTATTTTGTTGTCCTGCCTCTGAATAGAACTTTTGATGTTTAACCAACCTAGTCACCTTTCCAGAGCTTATTATTGCTCTTGCTGCTTAACTCTGGATAGCCCCTGTAATTCCCCTTTTGACCTGAACATCATTCAAATGACCTCATAGTGATCATCCTATTTTGAGGCTTTCAAACTTTTGCCTTTTTTGTATTTTATTGACTTATGCCTTGTCTAATTCCAAAAGGTTCATTTGAGCCATTTGTGTTTTTTTAAAAAATGTATCTTTCTTATAGTTGAGAAGTACTTCTTGATTGGTTCTTTTTTCCCCTTTTCCATCCACACCCCCCCACTCCACCCTGTCATACTTCCAATTTAATTAGCTTCCAGGATTCTAATACTAAAAGGCTCCAATGTCCAGAGTATCTGAATATGTGCCACCAGTGGAAGCCAATTAGTTACTGTTGCTGTAAAAGATAAATGAGAAATATTAAGGATGACCTTCCATCTGTGTAGAGAAGGCCAGAAAAATAACAGGTCTCATCACACGGCTCCCTGCAAATTAGATGCTTAACTGTGGTGTAATTAGAGGAGCTTTTTTAGCTGAACACTTGAAAATAAGTTGTTCATCACCTGATGACTATAAGTATGCCCAACAAACTGATTTATTTCCCAGCATCAGAAATTGGAAGGCAATGCCATAGATACAAAAATATATATTCTCAGAGATTACATAAACAAAACGACCTTACTTTCTACTTCATACATTGGCATTTTCTCTTCTACTTTATGAGCAGTATTATGTCTGGGATTTATGCCAGCTGGTACAGGTACATTTACTTTTGGCTGACAGAGAGCCTAAGGAGATAGGGTTACCGTCATATCTTTGTGGGTGATGCGTTTTACTAATGGAAGTCACTGCTTCCAGAGTCTATACACTGACCAAGCTCTGGACTCTAGCTAATGGTGACACAAATGAGCACTGCTTTTGTCTTCCTTGGGAATAAAAGCATTTGCTTTTCATTTTCATATCTCTAATGAATAGAGTTGACTGAATAGCTTCCTCGTGTGATATCCTGCGTTGCTGTATAACCTCCTTTATAGACTCAGGAGACTGACAAATGAATATTGAAATATTCATGGAGACTCTCAGAAATCCCTTATAAACATTGAAATAGCTCATCCTATTCTGTTGACACATGAGCTACAAGTTAAATGTTACATCCTCCTCACGGTTATGCCTTAACAACCCTGCTTATTTCCCTAGTGGTTTACAACATAGTGGACTCGCTGAACTTAAGAAGACAAAGAAATTAAGTTTGAAGGATGGAGGGGAGAAAGAGGCTCTATATTTTGATGTTGCCTGGCCCAGGATTCTGTCCTCTTGTTTCTTAACCCACTTTAGCATGGAAGGGAAAGAAACATGTTATTTCCATTTGGCTTTGTATCAGCTCTTGCTGGCCCTTAACACTAGTGAGTTTTCTCCTTATATTTTACACAGCTAATCCAGTCATGTGTCAGAATTCTGGCAAGCTTACATCAGATAGAAAAACAATTAGAACTTTCTCAGATTGTAGTAGCCCAAGTTACACATGGGCCTTTTTTCATTTTCTTTTTTTGCAAAGGATATTCTCTTTGGGGTGGAGAATAAATTGTTTTTATAATTGGATTTCTAAATATTATACAGCCTTTGCTAGGTAGGCCCAGTAACGTTCCTGTGTAACTCTAAATTTTAACTTATTCTGACTTTGGGATTTAAAATGGTATAATTGGTGCTATAGCCCCAGAAAGTGTTTACATGCAGGTTTCTTCAGCTTATTCTGTGATATAAATATGTCCCAGAAATCAAAATGAGGAGTAAAAGCCCTTCTTTTTGCTTTGGATCTGTATGTAGTTAAATATATATCACTCAAAGAACCAAGATTCCTTTTAAGAGAACATCACAAGGAAGAGGCCTAAATCTGGCTGTGTGGAAGACTAGTTTCTGTGGCAGCAGTAGTCTATGCCATTTTTAAAATGCTTTTATTATTCTTACGTAAATTATCTAATTTAAAGAGGAAAATAGTTCTCAAAGTTTTTACTTAGTCTATACAGATAGTGCTGTTTCTTGAATGAATTGTTGCCTTACAGCAGTGCTTCTCAAGCTAATGTGTACATAAATCAACTGGAGATCTTGTACAAGACAGATTCTTGTTGCTCTGGGGTGAGACCTAGGAGTCTGCGTTTCTAACGAACACCCAGGTCTGCGGACCACATTTTGCATAGTAAAGACATAGAATATCTGTGATCACTGTGAACCACTTCACTTTAGTGTTTGAATAGCTGTTGGTAAACCCAGATGCCTTTTTCTCTTGACTTCAGTAGTAAACACACTCCTGGAAAGAGGGCTCCTACTCTGCCTCAGATTGAGAGAGGGCAAGAAACTCTTGAAATTATTTTGTTAAAGGTCTGTCTTTCACTCTCTAGGAAGAGGAATATTGCTGGGTGTGGTAGAATTTGACCCAGGTCCCCATTTAAAATATGGCCTGGATTAGAGTTATGTGATTGTCTGGCAAGCAGCACTCAGGTTACGTGGGTGTTCATCTCAGAACGGCTATCAGCAGCGTTTTTGCTGCTTTTTTTTTTAACATCTTTATTGGAGTATAATTGCTTTACAACGGTGTGTTAGTTTCTGCTTTATAACAAAGTGAATCAGTTATACATATACATATGTTCCCATATCTTTTCCCTCTTGCGTCTCCCTCCCTCCCACCCTCCCTATCCCACCCCTCTAGGTGGTCACAAAGCACCGAGCTGATCTCCCTGTGCTATGCTCTCCCTGTGCTATGCGGCTGCTTCCCACTAGCTATCTGTTTTACATTTGGGTCACTGGTTTCTAACAGAACCTTACCCATAGAGGTCAGTGGTGTGCTGCTAATGAAGCGTGGCAGCTACTAACCTTTTATTTCAAGCTTTGGTGGTTCTCAACTCTAGCTGCATAATTGGTATTTAAAAATATATATTGTCAGCGTTTGGACCCAACCCTAGAGCAATTAAACAGAATTTCTGGGAGACAGGACCTTAGACATTGGTATTTTTTTTAAAAAATCGAAGTTATTTTAATTTTGCAGCCAAGATTGAGAACATTGAGCCAAATGAAGCTCCAGATGAAGTTAGGTAGAGACGTTAAAAAATTGATCTTTAAGCCAAGGCAGTGATTACCACAGAAGAATTATATTTTGGTGAGCCTCTGGCACCTCCTACAAAACAGACCTCTCTGACTTTACCTTTGTTCTGCCTTCTGCCCCTCCACACCCTCACCCCCTGACCCCAGGACATTTTCCTGTTGTGATTTGCTGTTAGGTGATCCAGCCTACCAGAAATTGGCCAGGAGTTGAATTTGACCGATTTAGATTTAGTTGCTCATTCCCAGGGTTCTTCTCACCCTTGCTCATGTTCCATAATTGGAGACTGAAAATTGTCTTGTATTTTGGATTATCTACCCATTTTCTGTTCCTCTGTTTTAAAACTTGATATTCACTAGAGGATAGTATTACTCTTCCATTTTCACATCCTGGTGACCCTCCCTTTAGATCTTGTTTGCTCTCTTTCATCATTGCACTTGTGAAATTTTGAGATTTAGTGAATTGTGACTTTTCTAGAACTATCATTCAGGAAATACTTATCAATTTATTTATTCATTATTATTATTTGTCACAAGCTACCTGAAGGCTCCAGCCTTCTTCCATCAATAATCGTGACTCATATATAACAGCTGTGATTCTTTTTTTTTTTTTTTTAAATTTCATTTATTTATTTATTTATTTATTTATGGCTGTGTTGGGTCTTCGTTTCTGTGCGAGGGCTTTCTCTAGTTGCGGCAAGTGGGGGCCACTCCTCATCGCGGTGCGCGGGCCTCTCACTATCGTGCCTCTCTGGCTGCGGAGCACAGGCTCCAGACGCACAGGCTCAGCAATTGTGGCTCACGGGCCTAGTTGCTCCGTGGCATGTGGGATCTTCCCAGACCAGGCCTCGAACCCGTGTCCCCTGCATTGGCAGGCAGGTTCTCAACCACTGCACCACCAGGGAAGCCCAACAGCTGTGATTCTTAAACCAAAGAGAGTGAGGTAGGTATATTGCTGTGATGTAAAAAACACACACACGTGCACACCATTCCCAGGTGACTTTTAGATGGTGTTTTCGTTGTTTGGTTTTTTGTTTGTTTGTTTTTGGAGACAGGTGCCTTTGAAAATCATTGATGTAGGCAGAGCTTCAGATTTTTTGAAATGATACTTCTTCATCACAAAACTCAAATCAAAATGGATTTCCTACATACTCTTCACTTTCCTCCTTAGTTTTTGCTTGCCCTTTAGCGTATTCTCTTTTGCCTAAACGTAGATAGTTTCCTCCTTCTGTTAGTGTAAACTTAACTGTCACCTTGATGTGGAATGAATTCAGGTA
Organism: Balaenoptera musculus; assembly: GCF_009873245.2. Taxonomy (NCBI): domain Eukaryota; kingdom Metazoa; phylum Chordata; class Mammalia; order Artiodactyla; family Balaenopteridae; genus Balaenoptera; species Balaenoptera musculus. The sequence goes on along the minus strand of NC_045804.1, from coordinate 38,958,639 downwards.
ATGAAACTTTAATCTATGTATAGAGCAAGATAGTATACTATTTAGATGTTATTGGGGTTTTTGTTTCTTTGTTTTAGAAGCAGTATAGGTGTCTTTTTATGCCCCTGCTACCAAATCTAAGAAACTGCTCATCTTGGGTAGTGTGACATTTCTGACGGTGGTGCAGATCCTTCTGGTTTGGTGTAGTGTGAGAGGTGACCCGACACCCAAGTATGTAAATCTTGCATACATGTTATAAAGATACACCATCTGCTAATGAGTCTGACGTGGCTGAGGATCGCTAGAGTAATAATTGAATCTCAATTATTTGTTGCCATTACTTTTAGACTGTCAGCAGACTGTCAGGCCTTGGCTAAATTACGGCCTTCTGTTTATTCAAGGTGCTGTGCATTATTCTATTTAGAAAACTGGTGCTATTGTGCATCAAGAATAGAAAGGAAGCATTATCCAGATTGTCCTTTCTCTGTGCTGACGAAGAGTTTCCTGCCAGAGATAATGTGCTTCAGTGTGCCCAGCTAGGATGGAGTAGAAGAGAGGAGAAACTGCCTTTTCTTGACTCCGGTGTATGTTTTTCAGAACCTCCTACCCTGTTTCTTACAGGTTTTTACCTTTCAGATATTTCAACTCATGAACTATTGTAGTAATGATTTTGAGGTTTTTTTAGCCCATGGGAAATCCATTGTACATACTAGTTTTGCATCTTCATATCTCTTCCTCTGGAAGAGATTTGCTGTGATTTAAGAGCTTAAGTTTTAGAGTTGGTAGTCTTGTGAAGACAGTTTTGTAAATTGTAGCCTAATTTTGTCTGATAAATTCTTCAGTGGCTTTTGTAACCACTGTCTTTTTATCAATGCATAGATTTAGTGAAGACTGGCCTCAGGCAGTGTTGGGAATAATTACCAAATACTGAGTGCCTATTTCTGTGCCAGTCTCTGTGGTAGAACTTTTATAATTCCTAATCCTCAAAATAAGTGTGCAAGGTAATTGGTATTGGGTCCCATTTTACAAAAAACTGAAGGTTGCATAGCAAGTAAGACTCAGAGTCAGGATTTTGAACCCAGATTTCTTCAAAAGTTTAAAGTTTATACGCACTTTTCCACTGTCCTGTGATTCCTCCAGTTTTTTTGTTATTGTCATTTTCCAGAATAGAGTTCAGTCTCACTTAACTTTGGTCCTTCTCAGACTAGGGTACACAGTCTCTGGAGTACACAGCAGAGTACAGGGTGCATTTGAAGCTGCAGGATAAACCTGGTTCATCATCCTGCAGTGTCAGTCTTACTTGATGGTAAGGAATGTAAACACACTGTATTAAGGCTTAGAATGTAAAATTGCATGAATGTTTAAGATAAAACACAAGGCTTGTTTGCCCTAGGCCTCTCCATGCTATACCTCCCAGATGCCCTGTGTGTGAGTTTGGGCTAGCTCATCATTAGGAGGCACTTGAAAGTTTGAGAAAGACTTTAGAAGTTTATTCATTAATGAGGAGAGGGATTGGATAAGTTTATACATCTATCTGGACAGCAAAAGGAATAAGATTGCTTTCAAGTAGAGCCACAAAATCCTGTGTTCCCATCTATTTGGTGGTGAATTGTGATATAAAGCAAGTACTTTGAAGGCAAATAAATGATGCACAGGACATTCTTGTGCTGAAAACTGGCAATCAAAACCACTCAGACAGGGCTTCCCTGGTGGCGCAGTGGTTGAGAATCTGCCTGCTAATGCAGGGGACACGGGTTCGAGCCCTGGTCTGGGAAGATCCCACATGCCACGGAGCAGCTGGGCCCGTGAGCCACAACTACTGAGCCTGCGCGTCTGGAGCCTGTGCCCCGCAACGGGAGGGGCCGCGATAGTGAAAGGCCTGCGCACCGCGATGAAGAGCGGTCCCCGCACCGCGATGAAGAGCGGCCCCCACTTGCCGCAACTAGAGAAAGCCCTCGCACGAACCGAAGACCCAGCACAGCCAAAAATAAATAAATAAAAATTTTAAAAAAGTAGCTATAAAATTTAAAAAAAAAAAAACCACTCAGACAATACATTTCCTTTCTAGAAAGAGCTTTGGCCTTGGGGTGGGAACGGAGGGGGTGGGGTCATTTTTCCCCCAATTGGTTGTATTCATATGTGTTGGCAGTGTTGATGCAGATATGGTGCTCTAGGTCAGTTGGGGAAACAATTTTGTCAGCCTTCTGTCCATTTTGTGATAATTTTCACCAATAAAATGATTCATTTCCAAATTGTCTCCCCAAGAAATAATACTGCCATAGTGGTGCTTATATGGAAATTCATTCACTCAGTAAATATTTGAGTGCTTATTCCTTGTCAGGCTCTATTCTGTGTACTGGGAATATAGTTGTGGCGAGTCCTTACAAACATACATTCTAGTGAGGGGAGACGAATGACAAACAAGTACATAGGTAGTAATTACTGCAAAGGAAAATGAGACAGGATGCGGAGCTTCTCCTGTGGATTTTTACTGCATTGAACATTGAGTTATATCTGAACTAAGAGACCAGTAGTGGCCATTCTAAGGACTTTCTGTCACGTTCTATTCCCTGTCCCATCTCAGGAAGTAATCTATTATATCTCCCTATTTTTCTGTTGATGAAGAATTTTTTTCCTTCAAGTTAAGGAGTCTTCTGATGATTTTGTATGATCTCAACTCATTTATGCTATTCCACATCAAATCTATTCTCACCATGAGTTTGTCTAATAGCTTTTGCATGGTTACAGATTCTTTCACCAGTTTGATTAGTTATATTTTATGGTGCTTTTCTAAATAGCTCTTTGAAGATTAAATTAAAATTTGTAGCCCAACAGCTGGAAAACCATACTTTTACCTAGGAGATAGTGTGTGCCTTCTAAAATCTAAAAACTAATAGGAAAAACACAGACTGATGTTTTTGACACCAGTAGGATTTTGGTATAAGTTTTGTTTGTGATGGGAATCATTGTGTACTATTTTTACATCATTCTGTTTTGACTCCTGACTAGCAGAGCTATCGGTAAGCTATATGACCTGAAGCATTCCTTAGACTCCCTTCAATTAAATCAGTTCTGGAAAGTGTCAAATAAAGGAGGTGATAATTCTAGACAGGAGTAAAGAAATGTGTGAGCTTAAGATCTACACCTCTAATTAAGAGAATGTCTTCAGATACTCAGCTCCAGTTTCAGAAGCAGACAGGTATATTTTAGACTGGTCAGATGGACCTCAAAGGGGCTGACCCAGAGCAGTGATTGTGAACATTTGTGGGGGTTTTGGGGTTTTGCATTTAATTTTATTTTTACTTGTTTATTTATTTTTGGCTGCCTTGGGTCTTCGTTGCTGCGCAGGGACTTTCTCTAGTTGTGGCGAGTGGGGGCTACTCTTCGTTGTGGTACGCGGGCTTCTCACTGCGGTGGCTTCTTTTGTTGCGGAGCACGGGCTCTAGGCTTGCGGGCTTCAGTAGTTGTGGCACTTGGGCTCAGTAGTTGTAGCTCGCGGGCTGTAGAGCACAGGCTCAGTAGTTGTGGCACACGCGCTTAGTTGCTCCGTGGCATGTGGGATCTTCCCGGACCAGGGATTGAACCTGTGTCCCCTGCGTTGGCAGGCGGATTCTTAACCACTGCGCCACCAGGGAAATCCCATGTGGGGTTTTTTTTTTTGTTCTTGTTTTGTTTTCGGTCTGCTTGGTGGCCATGTCAAGACTTTTCCTTTTCTTGTAGTCAGGCAGACTTGGTCCCTTACAGAACCTCAGTCTTGAGTTCTTTCTCTGTACTTCTGCTTTTGTAGCATGTTGCCATTGGATGAAGGTATTTCCTTTTGGTATGCAGACTCAGCTCTCAAACTTTCGACTCAACCTGGTTCTGCAGCAGAGCTCATGCAACCGTGCTGAAATCCCTTTAGCCCGTAAAATAAGTCACCATGAAATCACTACTTTCCATCCAATTACTGAATGAACAGTGCAGCGACACATTATTTTGTAGTTCAACATGAACTGAGCCTACTTCAGTACTACTTCAGGCATGATAAAGCACCCACTCTGTGGCGGTAGCCAAATGTTAATGTTATTCTTAGTGCCATTTAATGTGATTTAGATTGGGGGCTGGGGAAGCTTTACCACTAGCAGAAATTTTAGACTTGGGTATCAGCTATGGACCTTTAGGAAAATTCTGCTCAATTTTCAGCATTTGAAGTGTTCTTTTCCTGAAATTGGCACCTCTCCTTCATCTTCCTGTATCCTGATTTAGTTGGTCTGTAGTTGACATTATTTCCTTCATGGAGAAAATAGCCTCATTAAGGCAGTCCTGGGAATAACGGGAAATGGACAGCTCCAAAAGACACTTAAAACGTACACAGTATTTAGACACCTAAGATTGAGATTAAAGCCATGCCTTATGCCTCTGGCACTTTTCACTCACCTCTCCCAACTTACTGGATAACAGATATCACTGAATTTTTACAAGTCCAGTTTGACTGATTTTGTACTCTACCTGATGAGTAAGTATTACCAAACAGATGACTCTTGTCTGACTCCAGATGATATCAGCAACCGAACTGAAATGGTTAGTGGCTAGTTCAGACCAACATGACAACGACATTGCTGTGTTTTGTTCAGCTTTCTAGCCTTCCCCCCGCTTCCTCGATTAATATCTGCATCATCCTGCTTGTCGCTGTAGATAGGAGAGGCCCTCACTGGGGAATTGGCTCCCATCCTTGCTGACATCTCCCTGTTAGTTACTCTTGCCCAACACTGTGCTGTCACCTGTGTCATATTTTCAGAGAGGAAGATGATAACCTCCCTTAGAAACTTTTCAGTCAAAAGGAAGGATGCTGAATAAAGTCTGAGTAAGCTATAGTTTTGCTAGTTAGAAAACATATTGAAATTGTCCTTTCCTTTTGCTCTCTGGACATAGCACAGTTATGTGAACCTTTATATTTCTGGCTACATGTCTCTAACACCCTTTGGATTCAGTCTCTGTAAGATCAAGAGTTCTTGATTCTGGGTTGCAGCTGAGTTGTATTTGATAAGCTGAACATAAACAAAGGAGTATCAGAATTACTTTTCAGTTTCTCTTACATGTTTTTGAATAAAATTGACAAGCAGCAAGGTGGGGAGGAGTGGGGGGAGTACATTTAGATCCTGTCCAGCTAAGATAATATTCATATAATACTCAAATATAATAAGAATGAAATCTAAGAAAATAAGGGCTATAAATGGGCTTTATTTCCTTTGGAAATAACCACTAGTGAGTGCCTTTTCTCAATGCCTTTTATTGAATGTAGCATATTTGATAATACTGCCATTTCTCTTCCAGTGTGTTTTTTTCTTTCTTGCCATCGAGTGCCAGCAAGGTCCATAAAGAATTCCATCTCTTTCAAGCTTCAGTTGTGAGATAGGCCAGAAGGGAGGAGAGTGGCTGGGGGGAGGATATATAAGCCCATCAGAAAGTCATAAAACTAAATCAAAACCAGCATCAGGACAAGATGACAAGAGACATTCTGCATCATTCCCTTCCTTAGAAAGGATTTTTCTTGGACTTCCCTGGTGGCACAGTGGTTAAGAATCCTCCTGCCAATGCAGGGGACACAAGTTCGAGCCCTGGCCCAGGAAGATCCCACATACCGCAGAGCAACTAAGCCCGTGCGCCACAACTACTGAGCCTGCGCTCTAGAGCCCATGTGCCTGGAGCCCGTGTGCCTAGAGCCCGTGCTTCACAACAAGAGAAGCCACCACAATGAGAAGCCCGCGCACCACAACGAAGACCCAACGCAGCCAAAAATAAATAACTAAATTAATTTATTTATAAAAAATAAATAAATAAAAGGAGTTTTCTTTCTGCTTAAGTTCTAGCTTCCTTTTCAATTCAGGAGTTAGCTCCAAAGTAATTCCTGAACATATATTCTTGTCTGATTCCAGATCATAGTTAATTCTCTAAGGCAGTGGTTTTCAACCTTGTCTGTACATTAGAATCACTAGGGCAGCTTTTAAAAATTCTGATGTCCAGGCTACAACTCAGAACAATTAAGTCACTATGGCTGGGATTGAGACTCGGGCATCAGTACTTTTAAAAATCCCCTTCCCCTCCACAGTTATACACACACAGGTGGTTTATTCCATGTATCTAAGGTTGAAAACCGTAGCTAATAGAACACAATTGAAGTAGTTATTAGTAATCTTAGAAAGATTGAATCTTACCTAAGAAACCTCCAGGTTTTTGTGATGGAGGAATTGAAAACTAAAGACTTACCATAATCAGTTTGCCTTTGCAAACTTATTTTCTGAGACTTTTTTTTTGTTTTTAACACATATCTACCCTGTGCTCCAGTCTAATTAGACTACTCATTCTTCTTTTTAAAAAAAAAAAAAATTATTTATTTATTTATTTATTTGGCTACACAGGATCTTCATTGCCGCATGCGGGATCTTTGTTGTGGCACATGGGATCTTCGTTGTGGCATGAGGGAATCTTTTAGTTGCGGTGTGCGAGATCTTTAGTTGCAGCATGCAAACTCTTAGTTGCGGCATGCGGGATCTAGTTCCCTGACCAGGGATCGAACCTGGATTCCCTGCATGGGGATCATGGAGTCTTAGCCACTGGACCACCAGGGAAGTCCCTACTCATCCTTCTTGATCATGCTTTTATTCCTACTTCTTCAGCCTTTGTTCAGGCTATTTGAGAAATAACTTCCCCCATTTTTGCATTCTATAATTTCACACTACCATGTCTTTGAAGCTTCTTTTCATTATCCTTCAGCCAAAAGGAGGCTCTTCTATTCAGAACTTTCTTTTTTTGCTTTAGTATATTCTGTATGGTTTTTGCATTCGTGTTTTGTTTTTTTGCCAGTTTGCAAAGCCTGGATCTTGTTCATCTATGTTTTCCCCTCATCGCCCGGCATCTTTATAGTCCCCATAGTACCTTATGTCCAGCAAATGTGAGTGTGTGTTTGAATAAAAGGAATCTCATGCTTTTCAGATGTCATGCTATGGATGTTTGTTATTCTAGAAACAGGGAGAAGGTAGGTGTGTAATATCTTTTCTATTTGCTGTCATTCTTTTCCAGTTATTTGAATTCTTGGTTGTGATGACCTTTTTATCTGTACGCCTGTGATTTCTCGCCCCACATCCAACCAGTAAATAGTCTTCAGGAACCAGACTTTGTAAATGTTGGTTCTTTGAGGTTTGGAGTGTTCTGTAGCTTAGTGCAGAACATGCTTATTCATGCCAGTTATGAAACACCTGCCTGGGGTTTTTGTTCTGTCGTGGTGGAAATAAGTCCCATTATTTTTCAGTATATATATTATTTTTGAGATTTTGGCAACCCAGTTTTATATATCTGTCCATTGAGAAGGTAATAAATCCCCTCTCTCAAATCCTGAAGACAAATACAATTTTTTTTTTTTAACACAACCACAGCCTAGAGCTCTCCAAGTTTCTACCACTAAATGACAGACAATAAAGGAAACAGTGTTTTGTAAAGCAGACAAGGCATTTGGTGATTCAGAGGGGAATGTTAGATGCACAGTGAGAGCTAGGGAAGTAGCAGTATAGAATCGTAGCACAAAAACGTATTGTTTGCTTTCTGAATAGCACCATTAGTTGTGGGTATATACGTTTTATGTTTTTTCATGGTAGCTGTTTTCAGCTTCAGTTCTTCTTTAATGCTTTTGTCCTGGAATTCAGGGTGAATTATATCAGAGCCCTGACGGGAAAAAGAGGCAGAAGTAAGACCATGTGGAATTATTTTCCTGTCACCTAGCTAATTGCGTTAGTCTAATTCTCCAATAGTTAGCATCCTTTTAAATGATCTACTCCAGATAAATCACAGCATTTCTCCTTAGCTGTATTGACTGTGGGAGAGATTTGAAGAATTGCATGCCGTCGCATTTCCTACCCAGATAGGATATCTTCCTAACCCAGCCGTTTGCTTTCTTAGGAAAGTTCTAAACTCTAAAAATCACTCTTATTCAAGCTATAATTTTTGAAGCTTGAAATTGCAGCTCACTACTGGTTTGGTTCCCACTTTCTCAGTGGGGTGGCAAGTTTTGTAGTTCAAAGCACAGTTTAGTTTTTCTTTTTTTTTTCCCCCCTTAAATTTCCTTTTAAAGAAAAAATAAACATATTCAGAACATTACGACTTAGAGATATAGCTTCTTGGAATATGTAAACTCTTTAAATCCTGTTTGGGTTTGTGCCTATGTACCCCAGTGGAAAGACTGGATCTGAAACATCCCTGAGATGTCCCAGCTCCATCTTCTTTCCACGTTTTCTCAAAACTCCCACACACCATCACTTCCCCTACTCAGTTCCCCTAGGTTATATTTCTTTGCAATCTAGAATTTCTTTAGGCTTTGGGAGTCAAGTTGAATAACATGTATTCCCCGCAACTTGGTAGAGCAATTTACAGATTCTATATGGGCATCTAGTACTTAGCTAAATGAACTCTACCTTTCTCTCCTCTCTCTCCTTTCTCTCTTTCAGCTTGGCAGTGACCTTGGCGGGGGCATTGGAGGAAGTCCGGCAGTAAGTGCCATCGGTTTTTTTCACCATGGGATGCACTGCCCCCTGTTTGATGCCTTTCCTATGCACACGTTCTCAGACCAGCCACCGCTGCTATCTAGCCCTGTACACCAGAACCTCTGTAGCAGTGTATGAAGAGTAGAAAGTAGCGTAGGGTTACTTGGAATCTTTGGGACCATACACCACATGTGGTGTAGGGGTCTCTTTAGGGATTGGCGCTCTGGTGTCTACAGAGTTCTTTGTCTTCCTGACATTAAAGGGCTAAAGGAAATGGAACCTCCCATCTTGACGAGAGAATACTCTTTTCTCTTCTGTCGTCTAGAAAGAGCTTGAGCGTCAGCTGGACTCAGAGTGAGACTCACCTCGTACGTGAGTTAGGGGGGTGTGAGTATCCATCTCCCCCAGGAGAGTTTCCTACTAGATATTTATGCCTAAATGGGGAAATAAGACTTGCCTGGGCCCAAGTGGAAATGGAACTGCTGTCTAAGTTGGATGCTTCTCCTTCTTTCTGTAGAAACAGATTCCCCCTTCATTAGGGTACCTGTAGGCCTTTTGCACAGAATCATGGAAGCTAAAATTGGAAACAAACAAAAAACTTTGGATCACTGTGTTCCTGATCCTACTGATTACTCTCTTGATAGAACTTCTAAAGAGTGTGTGTATCTTTTCAATGATGAAAAATAACCATGATGATTTGAAGGACAAAGAAAATATGAATTAAACGCCTAAGAATACTGTAATTATGGTGTGTTCTTATTGATTTATCAATACTATTAAAATATATAGCAACATTTTAAGGACGATTAATCAGTTCTTCCTGATCTCCCTGCTCCCCTTCCCTTTTATTCCCTGCAGGTGGGACAATCCTTCATCCCATCATCAGTGCCTGCAACCTTTGCTCCTTCACCTACTCCTGCCGTGGTCAGCAGTGGTCTGAATGACCTGTTTGAACTCTCCACGGGGATAGGCATGGCACCTGGTGGATATGTGGCTCCTAAGGCTGTAAGTAAAACAACACTTTCTTAGTGGGCAGGACCTAAATTATTTAGCATCTGACATTTGTGTTACTCTCACTGATAATAAATCCAAGGTTGGGGCTCTTTTTCTAGAGGATTTATGAGGAAGATGAAAGGCGGCCTCAAACCTAGCAATAAGAAGCACCATAGCATCCTTATTAACCATTTGTATAATTAGACTTTAAATTGGAAATACTAAGTATTTAGGTTTTGTTCTCTAGTTTAGAAATACTGCCTAGCTTGTCAACACTGAAGTCAGTCTAGTGTAGATCTGATAATACAGAGCAACAGCAGGAGGAAAAAGACATAATAGAGAAGTAACATTTTACTTTGCATTCTTTCCACTCTCCTTTTTCCATTGGTACTGCATATGGATTCTAGAGTGCCATTGCTCAGATTTGGTTGTCATGCATTTTACTACACCTTTTTAGAGTTTTGATTTAGCTTTGTGTCATTGGTGTCCCTCTAGTCTCAGCCTCACTTGATGTCATGCTCAGATTGAAATTCAAAAGGGGAAGGGGAAACTCCTTGTAAATGAAGCACATTTCGGCCCTTGGGAATAGTGCCTTCCAGGCTAAGCTAGGTTTCTTTTAATTTTGCCTTTCTGAGGGGCAGCATGCCTGGTTGCTTTCTGAATTCTCTGCCTGCTCATCCAGCTCAGTGTGGGGAATCCCTGCTGCAGATAGTAAACCAGTTGTCCATCCCAGGAGTCTTGTCTTTGTGTACACACCCATTACATAGAGTAACCAGAAATATGATTCAAAACTGATCTATAGTGTTTTGGCACAACTTAGTAGCTTTGTTGTAAGGTTACTGCGTTGGATATTATCCCCACAGACTTTTAATTGATTAAGAGGTTATCTAAGAGGTAACAAGAGGTACTTGTTTACTAACATTACAGTAATACCTAGAAATGACAAATTTAAATAATGTTGAAAGATCAGGTGGAAAATTAAGTTTCCCTCTGTCCCCACTTCCCCATAAGTAGCCACTATTAACTTTCTTCTGTGTCCTCTCAGAAGAAAAAAAGATCATGCATATACCTGTATGTTTGTATCCTTTAAATACCGTCAGTGGGATATACTGTTTTGCACCTTGTTTTTTCTCTACCACAGTCTTTTGAATGGCTGTATCCACTTTATTGATGTGTACCACAACATATTTAATCTTTCTCCTGGTGATGGACATTTAGGTTATTCATCTAGTCCTATCCCCGCCCCCTTTTTTGTTATTATGATGTTACCATGAACATTCTTGTTTATGTGTATCATGGTATATTTTTGTAAGCATATCTATAGGATAAACTTGGAATGTGCTTGATCATTTAAGCATTTAAAAATAGACATTACAGGGACTTCCCCAGTGGTCCAGTGGTAAAGAATCCGCCTTCCAATGCAGGGGTCGCAGGTTCAATCCTTGGTTGGGGAACTAAGATCCCATATGCCGCCGGGCAACTAATCCCACGCACCACAACTACTGAGCCTGCATGCAACAACTACTGAGCCCGCGCGCCTCAACTAGAGAGCCCATGTGCCACAAACTACAGAGCCCATGCGCTCTGGAGCCTGTGCGCCACAATGAGAGAGAGAAATCCACACACCACAACTAGACAGAAGCCCACGTGCCACAGCGAAGAGCCCACGCAGGAACAAAAAGATCCTGCGTGCTGCAACGAAGATCCTGTGTGCTGCAACTAAGACCCAACGCAGACAAAAATAAAACAATAAATTATTTTTTTAAAAAAAGACATTACCAACTTACCCTCCAAAAAGGTGACATCAAATTATATTCTCCAAAGCAGAATGTAATAGTGCCAGATTCCTTATATTCTCCTTCATTATTACTGACTTTTTGAATTTTTGACCCTCTGATAGATGAAAAATAGTATCTTGTACTATTAAATAGTGTCATTTTCTTCTTTTCTTTTTCCTTTTTTTCCTGTAATGTGGTTGAGTATATTCTCTTGTTTACTAGCCACCCACTGGCTAATGGGTATTCTGTCTTTAGTCAGGACAGTTCATGAATTCCTGTTGGTTTTATTTTATATATATATATAAACTGGTACAGTCCAGGAGTATTACAGATTCTGGGGCCAGAGGTGGGTCACGAATGAATTATATAGAGAGAATAGGCATTCAGATTACTTAAACGACATCTGAATACTTAACTATTTCCCAGAGACTATAACGAAGGTTAAAAATATACATAAGACATGGTCCTTGCCCTTAACAGATTACTGATAAGGAATTTGGTAATGATTTTTAAAAGTCTTCAAATATTGTAAACATGCGATTTTCATTAGATCAGTTTTTCCCTTTTAAGCCTTTTACCAAAGCTACTAACCAAAGAAACCCCATGTTATGCTCATTGGAATTTCTCCTTTCGCCATGGTTACCCAGAGACTATTTTGGGGTTTGTTTTTCTTTTTTTGTTTGTTTTTGGCTTTGGTTTTGGGTTGGGTTTTTGTTTTGTTTGGTTGGGGTTTTTTTGTTTGTTTTTTGATTTTTGGTGGGGTTTTTTTGGTTCTTAAATAGTTGAGAATGATCTCAAAATTCAGCAAATATGACTTTATCCAGAGCCTTTTGCATTTGGCTTGGTATTTATGGTATAAAAATCACCTTAGTTGCCTAAGGAAGTGAAATCTTAATTTCATCTTTATTCAGAAGCGTCCTGTCTGGTTTCATTGGGCTTTATACTGTGTTTCAGGTCTGGCTGCCTGCAGTAAAGGCTAAGGGCCTGGAGATTTCGGGAACGTTTACTCACCGCCAGGGGCACATCTATATGGAAATGAACTTCACCAACAAAGCTCTGCAGCACATGACAGACTTTGCAATTCAGTTTAACAAGAATAGGTAAGAAATCTGAGTTCCCCAGCGCGATCCTGAGACAGCAGTGTACTTTGTGTCCAACAAGAGAGTGTTCCATTTAGCAGTGGGTAAAAACTCTCGTGTTGGCAGATGCCTGATGTAGAGTGAGCGGAGGCTCTTGCACATCTGTTCCGTGGTCAGCTTCAACACTGGAGGCCCTAGGGAATTTTGCTGGGAAAACTCATCCATATAGAATAAGAAAACTGTCTTTGCCGTTATAATCATACCTTTTCTATAATGTTTTGTAAATGAAATCACATAGTATGGAGTCTTTTGCATTTGATTTCTTTCACTTAGCATAACGCTTTGAGATGTTTCAGCAGTCTGTTCTGTTTTATTGAGTAGTACTCCATCGATGCTTATACCGTGATTTGTTAACACTTTCGCCAGTTGGTGGAACTGGGGGTTGTTTCCAGTTTTATCTTTTATGACTAAAGTGCCTGTGAACATTCACGTACAGGTCTTTGTGTGGATGTATGTTTTCATTTTTCCTGGATAAATACCTAGCAGTGGTATTGCTGGGTCATATGGTAATAAGTGTGAATGTTCCAGCTGTTCCATATTCTTACCAATGCCAGCCATGCTTATACATGTATAGTAGTATCTCATTTTAACTTGAATTTCCCTAATGACTAGTGATATTGGGCATTCTTTTCATAATCTTATTGACCATTCTTATATCTTCTTTGGTGAAGTATCTGCTCAGATTGTTCCTTTTTCTTTTTTTCTTTTTAATTGATTATCTTATTATCAAGTAATAAAGTATTTTATATATTCTGGTTACAAGTCCTTTGTCAGATATGACTTGCAAATATTTTCTCCCAGTTTGTGGCTTGCCTTTATTTTCTTAACAGTGTTTTTCAAAGAACAAGTTTTTTATTTTTTGTTTTATTTATTTATTTTTTTAAGGGAGATTGCGATTGACACATATACACTGTTTTTTTTTTTTGGCTGCGTGGGGTCTTCGTTGCTGCGTGCCAGCTTTCTCTAGTTGCCGTGAGCAGGGGCTGCTACTCTTCGTTGAGGTGCGCGGGCTTCTCATTGCAGTGGCTTCTCTTGTTGCGGAGCACGGGCTCTAGGCGCGTGGGCTTCAGTAGTTGTGGCATGTGGGCTCAGTAGTTGTGGTGTGGCTCTCAGACTCTAGAGTGCAGGCTCAGTAGTTGTGGCGCACGGGCTTAGTTGTTCCGCAGCATGTGGGATCTCATCGGACCAGGGCTCAAACCCGTGTTCCCTGCACTGGGAGGTGGATTCTTAACCACTGCGCCACCAGGGAAGCACAAGTTTTTTATTTAAATAAAGTTTACTTTACAATTTTTTCCTTTTTATGTCTTTTGCTTTTTGTGTTCTGTTTAACAAATCTTTGCCTGACCCACAGTTACAATTTTTTTAAATGTTTTTTAATAGAAGTGTTAATAGATTTAGCTCCTTTACCTTTTAGAATTCATTTTGAGGTAATTTTAGTGAGATAATATGTGTAAAGTAAGAGTCAAAGTAAACTTTTTTTTCCGTAGTAAGTCTTGAAGTTAGATAGTATAAACCCTCCTACTATGTATGTTCTTTTTCAAAAATTGTTTTGGCAGTTCTAGGTCTTTTGCCTGCTGGAATTTTGCTTGAGAGTGCAGTGAATGTGCAGATCAGTTTGAGGGAGAATTGGCATCAAACGATATTGAGTCTTCTCATCCATTAGCATAGCATATCTCCCCATTTATCTAGGTCGTCTTTAACTTCTCTCTGCAGTGTTTTATAATTTTTCGTGTACAGATCTTGCACATCTTTAGTCACATTTAAGTGCTTTATAGTTTTGATGTTATAGTAAGTAGCATATTTTAGTTTTTGGTTGTTGCTAGTATATAGAAATACATCTGATTTTTGTACATTGAACTTGTATCTTAAAACTTCATTAAACTTACTTATTAGTTCTAGTAGCCTTTTTTTAGATTCCTTATGGTTTTCCACATAGATAAATCATGAGAGCAAGATAAAAAGGGCAAAAGGGTTTTTTGACCCATAAATGTTGATACCAAAATGAGTGATGTGTCTACTCAAAATCATTTCTTTATTACATTTGGGACTCTAAAGTGTAGTTTATCTACAAAAAGGAAAATGTTTCTTCTGATAGTCTGTGACTCTTGAAATTGATACTACCTATATAAACTCAATAATTATTTTATAAATAATAAAATCCCATCTTCCTTCCTGAGGCACATTAGAACATAAATTCATTATAAATTTATATCATTAAGTTGTTTATTTGTTATACCTAAGGGCCTACTTTTCCCTTTCTGCTCCATCTTTTTAAAATTGTATTCTTATGTTTCTGAGATGTAAGACATGTCTGTCTTCCCTCATATATTTTTGGGTTTTTTTGTAACTTGAGACTCAGGCTTTTCCCATCTCTTTACTATTCTTGTATTATTATTAGGCAGGCTTCTCTGAGAAGTCAAACTGGTGAGTACTCACTGCCTGCCTTAGGTGAAGAAAGTGGCCAGATTTGAGTCTATAACTTATCCTTTGGGGTGTTGTTTGGAATGTTTAAGCCAATCAACTCTGCTTTACTTAGACTGGCTCTTTCCCAATGATTGTATCCTGTGTAAGTAAATAAAGAAGAAAGAAAATGAGAGTTACCAGTAAATCATCCTCTGGTCTGATCAGGCAGGTTGTCAAGCAAGTGCAATAATATCATTATACTTTACAGGGTGGGTATTCTTAAGTGTTCTTTCTCCCAAAGATTATCTAAAGAAAGATGTATTTAAAAAAGATGCTTATCAAACCTGTCCCTCTAGTGGCATGATAAACATAAGAAACTTTCAGAATCAGAGCATTAGCAAACCAGTTTTGTACTTGTGAATGTTTTCTCCTTCCTCAAATCTTTTTAATGGAAAAAAGAGGTTATGTTGTAACTAGTGTTACAGCAAATTAGAATTGGGCACTTTAGTGCCTGCTATTCCTTATGTTTCCTTCAAATGGAGTAAAGAGCCATTGAAACCTAAAGACGTGGCTAAATGCTGCCTCCTGATTAACCTCTGGGATTTCTTCATCCTCTCTCCTAGCTTTGGTGTCATCCCCAGCACTCCTCTGGCCATCCACACACCACTGATGCCAAACCAGAGCATTGACGTCTCCCTGCCTCTCAACACCTTGGGCCCAGTCATGAAGATGGAGCCTCTGAACAACCTGCAGGTTAGACTTTTACTTCACTCAGGGGGTACAGGTTTATATCTTGCCAATTTTATCTGTAAAGCAACCCCTCTCTTTCTTATATTAGATTTGGTCATGGAATAGGGTTTGAAATAAATCTGTGGAGAAGACTGTTATTTTTCATTAAAAATACACACAAAAGTCACGCATTGACACGGAAAGTTATTTTCTTTTTACTCAACAAAAAAACGTTTCAAGGTGTTACGTACAAACTTTTTTTTTTTCTTAAGACTTTCATAGAGAATTTGAATGTCACAAGAATAGATTTCAGTAGAGCTGTGTGGAGGTCATCTTTGAACACACAGCCATAAATAGTTGGGTTATCTGGATTTAAATATGATAAGTGTGTGGTGAGTGTAGCAGCATCTTAGAGGAGCTCAGAACTTTATCAAGTTTATAAGAGCCTCTCCATCTTGAAAATACTGAATTTTTAGAATGCTTAAGGTCCTAGCTTAGAGTATCATTTTGTTTTCACCACTTTGAATTTCTCTTTGAAATATAAGCCTTTTGGGGTTCAAGCAACATGAAGGCAGAGTAGTAAGCATGTAAGCTGAAGCTGTAGCAACCCTCAAGGGATAAAATACAGATATAAGCCCAAGAAGTTGAGGGTTTTAGTGCTCACAAGGACAGAAGAGACCACCTTGGGCTGACCTGAGATGGGGAACTGTAACTGATCCCTGCACAAAGCTGAGACCCTGGAAGGGCAAGTCCCTCAATGAAAGGGGAACGAGAAAAACATTTCCAAAGGGGCAAGTGATGAGAGAGTTCTCTTTGACCTGGGTTCTGGGCGACCTCTTGTGAGAAATCCAGGGCCTGAATTTATACTGTGTACGTGAAGAATTCTCCAAACCAGTAAATTAATGTAAAATTGGACCAGAACTGGTGAAACCCAGGGTACCTGGCAGAAGCAAATGCAAAACGGCCTTTTTGCAATGGTTTTGAACTTTAAGGCCATCAGGACTCCCATCTGAGAAGAAAATCTCTACTGAAAGTCAGCTCACAATTTAACCAAAAAAAAAAAACGAGGGAAAGATGCACTGTGACTGACAGTCAGAAGATGCAACAAAGAGGATTGGTATCCCCTTCTATCGAGAACTTGAAACGATAGAATAGTATGAATGAGACTATAAGATATGTTTTAAATGATGAGCAAAAAATATCAACCTTCCACTTTCCAATCAAGACAGGTGGGATCCCATTGCTCAATCTCCTGGAAATACCAGTGTGGGATACTAGTACTTAATGGTGAGACATCAACAATAAAATTACTTAGAGTTAAAAGTAACATTCTCCAATAGTTTAAATACCAGCGCACCAAGCCTGCTTGCCAGTTGACTAACTACCTTGCTGCCTCAGCAGTTGACTGCTTCTTTCTCAGCAAAGGGTGTAATGATTTAGAGTGACAATGAGTGAGTCACAATATAACTTGGCTCAGTCTAGAAGAACAAAACAAGGATTTCTGTGCAGAAGGAATTGGCTGTGTTGCTATAATGAGACTAATGTGTTAAGGGGCTTTTCCAGCACAGAATCCTAAAAGAAACTAACTAACCCAAATTTACATCTCCTCTCTTTTCATTGAAATCTAACCTCTTGTTGGCCCACAGAGCCTCAAGCCAAATATTTGAGGACAGTCAGCATGGGTGCGAGGATGCTTTACTTTAGAATTAGGAAAGGGAATTTGGGTCACAGAAATGAGGGCAAATTTCCTACTCTTAAAACCAAAAGGAAACAGTAAATAAATAAATGTCCGTTTACTTCGCTATTTGCATTTGCATTTCACATTCAGTGAAATGAACATCCCAAATAGGAACCCTCATAAAAGAAATTGAATCTTAGTCCAAACCCCTCCCTCAAAAGTATTGATATATTAGGACTAGCAAGTTTTCATTTTCACAAACGTGACATTATAAAAAACAATCTTAAAATTTTTCTATCTAAGCAGAATGTAATAAAGCAGTTCAGCTTCTCTAGGGAAAACAAAATTTCCATCTGTAGTCAACTATTGATTCTCCATGTTTTCCCCATGGATTCTTTTCTTGCAAGGATGTCATAATAATGGCTATTTTCTCATTAATTGGCATTGCCCAATGGAGAAGATAAGCAAAAACTTGAAAAAAGGTGAAGTTTTTTTTCCCCCTATGAGCAGCTCTATTTAATGTCTGCTAGTGCAAGGTGAAACTAATGACTAGCTTAAAGTGGTGGGCTACTTTAGATTTCAGCTTCCATTCTGCTCTTGTCCTAGTATGAACAGAAAGAATCAGATCTTAACTTCAACAAGCTTAGACCATAAAGATCCAGATAAAGCCAGGTAAAGATTGATTGGCATTTAAATGTTATGCAAACATAATGTTTAAATTCAAGAGCTCATGCAGGAAAAATTAGTACTTTTCTAGTACTCCAGACCATAAAATCAGGAAAGAAAAAATGGGGGTTTAGGAAATGAAAATTTGAAAGCAGTGTGGGTTGTAGCTATTTTGGCTAATTTGATATCAACATAGGACGGATAAATCAAACCTAGCCGCCAAAACTGTAATGTAACATTTAGTACAAAAACTTTTCATTAAAAACATCGTCAAACTACTTATTGGCTTATAGTCTTTTTGAAACATTATTGAAAGACACTGTTCCCTCTTAAAATGTAAAATAGGTTATACCTTAGATACCTACTAGAAATTTGAACCTAGAAAATTTTTTCTACTGTACTAATAATGTTGGTCGTAAAAGCCTTTGTGAATTCAGCTTATCAATATTACACAAAGTAAAGCTTAGCTTGCCCCCGTTGGGAGCCTCTCTTGAGTTTATTTATATCATATAATTATATTCCTTAAAAAAAAAAGAAAATTGATTCCCTCTATTTAAATAAAACAAAAACCTTAACAAATGTCTAAATGAATTTTCTCTGAGTTTTCTCTGACTTTGATATCCTTGTTTTTCATTTCATCTGTGTCAGTTGCTTAGAAACATTTTCCCAATATACTCCTTCAAACTTGATACCTGGCAGGTGACTGCTTCTTCAAGTCAGTGTCTGCAAAAAGACAGTAGAACAATGATATAACACGTGTTCATCCCAATCTTTGTATAGATGCTGTAGTGTTCTCACAGCTGCTTGGCCTCCTTTTTCACCAGGCTGTAAACTCTTGTGAGAACATGGATAGCACCATTCTTTCAAGTTTTAATTTTATCGGGATTATAAAAATACAGTTTAGAGTCAACTAGTTCTATAGTTAGCTAAGAAAAACCCAGTCCCCAGCCTTCTCTCCCCACTTATGGCCGTCATCTACATACATATTTCCAATCCTCCTATTTTCCTGATAGAGCTGTCTTAGAATTTGCTTTAATCAGTGTTCATTGTTTATGTTATTATGATTATATATACTCCTCCTAGCTGAGCTATATAGTGTGATTATTTTTTTCTCCATAAAATTTTTTATAAGTAATTAGATATTTACCCATTAATACCTGTCTTTTTATTTGTTTAATTTTTTTTTTCTTTTTAATGAGATCAGTTTATGGATTATAGTATGCGACAGACTGGGAAGGTGCCAGGACCTATAGTGATGAGCTTCTCAGGAATAGACCAACAAACAGACAGGAGTGGCCCAGACAGACAGACAGACAGAAGGACAGGGAAACAAAGCCAAATGGGTAAGAGGCCTAGGCCCAGCCTAGCAGCTGTGTCTGGCCTCCAGATCCAGCTCTGCCCTGGGGACGTGGGGGATGAGCAGGGCTGGCAGGGGCCTGCGTTCTTGTAGGGACCCCTCTCCTCACTCCCTCCGACCCTCACCAGCAGGCTGGGACCTTTGACGGGTGTTGTTTCTGGGGCTAGGGAATGGTTGGTCTGGAGTCGGGGACAGAGGGTCAAGGCTCTTGGAGGCTCCCTGGGGAGGTGGAGGCCTGGGTAGTATGGGGATAGCAGCAGCACTGGGGGGAATCTGGTCAGGCACCAGGCGCCTGGGGTGGGGCACCGCTCAGCAGGGCCCCTATATCTAGGGCAGGCCCCCCACCCTGCCCACCACACCAACATGGTGCAATAAATAAAGTTTCAAGTAGTAAGTCAGTGTCAGGTAGGAGATCTGGGGGCTGGCAGACAGGCAGGGGCTTGAGAGAGGCCCCAGTCGGCCCACCAAGTGTTCTCAGTGGGCTCCAGCTATATCAAGTCTGTCTGTGTGGACTGGAGTGGGGACCTGGCCCCTGTGTCCATGTAGGGGCTCAGCCCCTCAGACCAGTGCCAAAGCCTGCTCAGTGGGGCAGAAGCAGGGCAGCCTGGTGCCTACAGCATCCACGATGGCTGTCAGGTGCTCGTCCTGTGCCTGGGGCCCACAGAGCTGCCTGAAGTCTGCCAGGCGCAGCAGGTACTCAAGGCTGTGGCCAGAGAAGCCTCGGCAGGCCAGGATCTGCGTAGCGATGGCCTCCTCAGGCGCAGGGCCCAGGTAACCAGGGTTCTGCAGGGTGGCCACGTAGGCCAGTGCCTTGAGTGGTTGGTCAGGGGCATCTTGAGGGCAGAAGATGACCTCCTTGGTATCATAGCCGCCAAGCACTGCCTCCCACACGTTCAAGTACTTCAGGGCCTCATTGACCTGCTCACCTTGCACCTGGTACGCCACACCCCCAAGTGCAGCCCTCACGATCTTCAGGGAGGATCACCACACGACCAGGCATCTTGTCGCTGCCCCGATGGAAGGTGTCTCCCTCCCAGAGGTGGCGGCTGTAGCGGTGCATGAAGCCCACACAGCTGTCGCTGTAGGTGAAGTCGGGCCTCCACACCAGGGAGCTGTACCCGGAAATCCACAGCGCTTGGGGGCCGCCGTCGTCCTGGGGGGGCGGGGTGTTCTGGGCTGCCAACTCCTGCTTCATGGTGCCGGCCACAGGGACGGGCCCGGGCCGCCTCCAGGGCTGGTCTCCGGCGAGGGCACGGCAGGACCGACGGACGTACCCACCTGGCCTGGCACCGCTTGGCCGCTCCTGTTTGTTTAATTTTTTGTGTTAACTGTAATTCATTCCCAAATTGCAGTGAGATCAGACCCTTCAAAATAGTCTTAATCGGTTTCACTTTCTTAAAGTCTCCTTTTGGAGTCTTTTGACTGCGTCAGTCTGAACTGACTTCCTTCAACACCTGGAACTGTCATCCTGGGATCTCCCTTCATAATAGCCCTGGGGATTCATTCCCTTCACCTGTCTGGTATGTTGGGTCTCCTATTGTATTTTTCTTTCCTTGTTTTACTCCTTCATTTTGATGAAAAACATCCTCTAGTAGCTTCCTAAGAATAGGTATGTAGAGAATAAAGTTTTTGAGACTTCACATGTTTTAAAATGTCTTTTTTATCTTCACACTTGTCTGATGGTTTCTGTATATCATTCTAGGTTAGGAAAATAATTTGCTTCCTAGTATGAAGCCATTCTGATTCTTGATCCTTTTCTGTGCCATGTTCTTTCTCAGTGAAAGCTTGCACGATCCTTTCTTTATCCTCCATGTTCTGAAATTTCACAGTGATGTTCCTTGGTGTGTGTGTGTCTCTTTTTTTTTTTTTTAAATTTATTTATTTAATTTTGGCTGCGTTGGGTCTTCGTTGCTGCGCGTGGGCTTTCTCTAGTTGCGGCAAGCGAGGGCTACTCTTTGTTGCAGTGCGTGGGCTTCTCATTGCTGTGGCTTCTCTTGTTGCAGAGCACGGGCTCTAGGCGTGCGGACTTCAGTAGTTGTGGCACGTGGGCTCAGTAGTTGTGGCTCACGGGCTCTAGAGCGCAGGCTCAGTAGTTGTGGCGCAGGAGCTTAGTTGCTCTGCGGTATGTGGGATCTTCCTGGACCAGGGCTTGAACCCATGTCCCCTGCATTGGCAGGCGGATTCTTAACCACTGTGCCACCAAGGAAGCCCATGGTGTGTGTGTCTCTTTTCACCCATTTTACTAGGTACTTTTTGGGCTCTTTCAATGTAGAGACTTGTATCCTTCAGTTCTGGGAGTTTTTCTTTTTTATAGATCTCCCTCCATTTTCTCTGTCTCTCTTATTGGAAGTCTTGCTATTTGAATGTTGACCCTCTTGGACCGATCTCCCTTTTTTTATTCTATTTTCCATCTCTTTCTCCTTTTGCTCTACTTTCTAAAAACATTTTATGGAAAATTTTTAACTCTACAAAAGTAAACAAAATAGTGTAATGAGTCCCTGTATGCCCATCATCTAGCTTCAATAATTATCAACCCATAGTTAATATTGTTTCATATATACCCCTGTCCACAGCATATTGTTTTGACGCCAATCTTAGACATATATATCATTTCATCTGTAAGTATTTCAATATATATGTTTAAAACAGATGGTGTCTTATTAAAAACGTAACCACAATAACTATGTGCACATTAAAAAATTAACAAGAATTCATTAACATCAAATATCCAGTCAGTTCTCAAGTTTCTAATTATCTCCATATCTTAAACTTTTGTTTGTTTTTATTATTACTGTTTGTTTGAATCAGTGAAGTGCACATATTATGATGGGTTAATATCTCATAAGGCTCCTTAGCTACACTGTTCAGTATGATAGCCACTAGCCACTTATGGCTATATAAATTGAAATTAATTAAAATTAAATAAAATAAAAAATTCATTTCCTCAGTTGCATCAGCCACATTTCAAATGTTCACATGGCTGGTGGTTACTAGATTGGGCAGTGCAGAAGTAGAACATTTCCATCATTACAAAAAGTTCTGTTGGACAGTGCTGATCTATGGGCACCCTCTCTTTTTCTTTTATGTTTGGTTTTCAGCAGCTTGACTGTTATGTACCTAGGTGTTTTCATTGTATTTATCTGGCTTTGGGTTCACTGAGCTTGGATCTGTAAATTGATAGTTTCTCCCAAATTTGGGAAATTTTTTTTCCATTATTTCTTTAAATTTTTTTCCGCCCCAGCATCTCTATTCCCTCCTTTCAGACCTCCACTTACACATATGTGTAACCACTCGATATTGTCACTCAGATAACTAAGGGTGGTTTTTAGTTGTTCTTGTTTTCTTCCTTTCTGTTCTTCAGATGGGGTGATACCTGTTGATCTGTCTTCAAGTATACAGACTCTCCTTTTATAGGCTCCAGTGTTCTGTTACATCCATTCAGTATAACTTTCATTTCAGATATTGTACTTTTCAGGACTTCCCTGGCAGTCCAGTGGTTAAGACTCTGCACTTCCACTGCAGGGGGCACAGGTTCAGTCCCTGGTCTGGGAACTAAGATCCCACAGGCCGCATGGCACGGCCAAAAAAAACCGAACAAACAACAACAGATACTGTACTTTTCAGTTCTAGGACTTCCATTTGGTTCTTTGCTAAAATTCTCCATCTGTTCACTCAGGAGTGCAACTGAAGAATCCTGTTTCACAGCCTACTCTTCCTTTATTCAACTTCCACCCTTTGGCCATCCCTTGGGCCTAAGGATATGCTTACTGACCCTCAGGAAAAGTGACCAGTAGAAGTATCTCAAGCAGGCCCTGGAAACAGTGTTAGGGCTTTTTAGCCAGGAAATTCTGTGTGTTCTACCTGGGCATGTCTCTTTGGCCGTGTGGATTCTTCTATACAGGGGTTCCGAGGAGGCCAGAGGAAGATCAGAGTATGGCCCTCTAAACCATGAGGGCCAGGTTAGGAGCTCCAGTTACCCATCACTGAGGGTAGCTGGAATCCTCTATGTCAGTACTTTCATGTCTTTCTTTAGGGGCTGGCTTAATTTTTCAAAAAATTATCCTTGCCTCTCCTGTTTAGAATATAAAGAGTTTCTACCAGCCTCCTGGGAGCTAAATTGGGAAAGAGGGCTGGAGAGTCTCAGCATTCAGTATATGCATAAATTCACTTACTTCACCACCCCTCAGCCATGCCTGGCATCCCCTTCAAAGTGCCATCTATCTTACTATTTTATTTTATTTTTTATATATTTATTTATTTTTGGCTGAATTGGATCTTCGTTGCTGCGCACAGGCTTTCTCTAGTTGTGGCGAGAGGGGGCTACTCTTTGTCGGGGTACACGGGCTTCTCATTGCGGTGGCTTCTCTTGTTGCGGAGCACAAGGTGTGCGGGCTTCGGTAGTTGTGGCACGTGGGCTCAGTAGTTGTGGCTCGCGGGCTCTAGAGCACAGGCTCGGTAGTTGTGGTGCACAGGCTTAGCTGCTCCGCGGCATGTGGGATCTTCCCGGACCAGGGCTTGAACCCGTGTCCCCTGCATTGGCAGGCGGATTCTTAACCACTGCGCCACCAGGGAAGTCCCAAAGTGCCATCTATCTTATTTTCTCTGAAAGAATCAATCTTTCAGTTTTATTCAGGGGCTGAGGGGCTGAGGTAGCTTAGAATGGTGGGGGGATCTAGGGCTGTAACAGTTTCTTGATCCTCTTTCTTTTAACATCCCCTCCCCCCATTTCCCCTCCATACAGTTCCAGAGGCGCTACCAGTCCTGAGCCTTTGAGAATTCTGTGGTGTTTTTGCTAACACCATTTGTTTCACAGTTACCAAGATTTTGTTGCAGTTGTATTTTCTCTTCCCCGTCTTTATGAATTTATACCTTTAAATTTTTTTCCTTTAATTATGGCAGAATTTCTTCCAAGAGAAAGAAAATATAAATGTGATTTTCAGTCTATCTTTACCTGAAAGTCTGATGGCACCTTCATAAAAATTCTTCTTTCCTACTATACTACTTTATGGTTAGAGATTAACCTATGGATAAAGACTTGGTCCTTTAGTATATATGGTATTTATTATCTATCTTTGTATCCCCTTTATACCCCCACATAAGTGTTGTTTAATAAGAGGGTGGATATTAATTAGGGAAAAGCCATAATGTCTTGTTTTTTTCTTTGAATGTCTCTTCTAAAACAAGGCAGTGTTCATCAACTGTGTTCATTTAACCTTTGAATGATTAGGGCAGGAAGTGCTGAGGATGCTAGCTGCAAAGGACACAGTCTTACAATCCCGTTTATTCACATCTTTAAGATCTTTGTCAGCCAAAAGGGTTTTTTTGTTCGTTTTGTTTGGCTGCATCAGGTCTTAGTTGCGGCGCCCGGGCGCTAGAGTGCGGGCTTAGTTGCCCCGCAGCGTGTGGGATCTTAGTTCCCTGACCAGGGATCAAACCCACATCCCCTGCATTGGAAGGCGGATTCTTAACCACTGGACCATCAGGGAAGTCCCCAAAAGGGTTTTTTTTTTTGCCAGTGTATGGCCCTGAGAAAAGTCTGTCCCTTGCTCCTCCTACATTGCAGTCCCAGCCTGTGAGACAGTCACTTGCAGATGGTGCCTGTCCCTGATATTTCATGTCTTACATATGTCTGTTCACACTCAGAAAGCCCACAGCTGTAGCTATTGTACCAGAAAAACTGGTAAATGCTTCCAAATGGAAGACCTTTTCAGCAGCTTCCATCAAAGGAAGCAAACCAGCTTGGCATTTACTGACTTTTCTTGACTGTTGTGCAAGCCAAACAACCACAGTATTAAAGCCTCCTTTGGTCTTCCGGGATCCACAGTTGAGGACTGTGCACTCTGATTGCTTTTATGGAACCACATGCTGCTTGAATAGACGTTGAGTCCTTGAAGTGGTGGATCTTAGGAGAACTCTAAGAGATTCCCAGGTCACAGATAGATCCAATGCTGAAAATAACCCCTGTAGACAGGACAGAATCTGAAATATTCCATTAGCAGTATGTAGGTAATGGTTATGAAAGATGAAAATATTTTACCACCAAAGAAAAAATTGTTTTTTCTGATTGCTGCTTCAAATTTGATATATTTTTCATGTCACATCAGGACTATAAATGTTTCTTTTAATCTCATCTGAGAAATAGGATATCTTATATACTAGATGTTCCTTTTTCACTAGGTTGGCCTTAGTAAGAACCCTCTATCCTTTTTGTCTGGATAATCAAGATTCTGCTAGACAGTATCTTTTGTCTTTCTATAACTGGAACTCAACTACTGGCTTCTGGGACTCTCTTTTAGGATATGTTTGGTTTTTAATTTTTATCTATTTATTTATTTTGGCTGCGTTGGGTCTTTGTTGCTGCGCACGGGCTTTCTCTAGTTGTGGCGAGCAGGGGCTACTCTTCGTTGTACTGCACAGGTTTCTCATTGCGGTGGCTTCTCTTGTTGTGGAGCATGGGCTCTAGGCGCACGGGCTTCAGTAGTTGCGGCATGCAGACTCAGTAGTTGTGGCTTGCAGGCTCTAGAGCGCAGGCTCAGTAGTTGTAGCACACGGGCTTAGTTGCTCCTCAACATGTGGGATCTTCCCGGACCAGGGAATGAACCTGTGTCCCCTGCATTGGCAGGCGGATTGTTTTCCACTGCGCCGGCAGGGAAGTCCCAGGAATATGTTTGTTAATAGCAACGGCCCTGCTTGAATAACCACACATAAGCAGTAGATAAGAATTCTGTATTCTAAGGGACTTCCGTGGCAGTCCAGTGGTTAAGACTCTGTGCTTTCACTGCAGGGGGTGCGGGTTCGATCCCTGGTTGGGGAACTAAGATCCCACATGCTGCGTGTGTGGCCAAAAATAATCTGCCCTCAGTGGTAGGAGACAGTTGTTCCTGAAACCCAGAATTCAGTTCGTAAAACACCCAAGCTTGGGAGCTAGTCCCTCATTGAAAAGAGCCTGTGAGCTAAGGTACTCAAGTAACAGAAGCCCATGCTGAGAATCTTGAGCAAATGGTAATAAATTTCACTAAGTAGTTCTACAGGGTAATATAAGTGATTTGTGTGTTTTCATCTATTAAAATCTCAGCCATCGGGCTTCCCCGGTGGTGCAGTGGTTGAGAATCTGCCTGCTAATGCAGGGGACATGGGCCCATATCGAGCCCTGGTCTGGGAAGATCCCACATGCCGCAGAGCAACTAAGCCCGTGCGCCACAACTACTGAGCCTGCGCGTCTGGAGCCTGTGCTCCGCAACAAGAGAGGCCGCGATGGTGAGAGGCCCGCGCACCGCGATGAAGAGCGACCCCCACTTGCCGCAACTGGAGAAAGCCCTCGCACAGAAAGGAAGACCCAACACAGCCAAAAATAAATAAATAAATAAATAAATAAATTAAAAAAAAATTCTCAGCCATCTTTATATCATGATAGTAAGTCAGGAGTTGATGATGAAAAATGGAATTAGTTTTGTATTTCTGGTTTGATAAATGATTTGAAAATAGATTGAACCATGTGATCTTTTTTGCAGTAGGGGACTTTAAATTCTGAATAAAAAGTAGGTACTTGTTTCTAGTACTTATGTTCTCATTATGGCTAATAATTTTTACGCAAAGCCTTAGGGTGTATTATAGGTTGGAATTAAAGGAAACACCCTGGGATTTTCCTGAGCTGGATTGAAGTCCACTTGAGAGCCATATCTTGCCCTCATTCATGTTGCTGTCTTTATATTGCTATTTTGCTATGGTGTCATGTTCAGTGAGATAGGAAAAGAATTTCTTTTATTCACAATTTTTTAATATAGAGGTTATACATAGGTTTCATGGTATTGAGGTTCATACATGTTGAAAATAAAACTTGAGAAAAGCTTTGAGCTGTATGAGTGTGCAGACAGAAAGAATGTAAAATCTCCTGGTTGTAAGGATGACCTTTAATATTGTCTGTTTCAAACCCTATTTCTGATGGAATTTGCCTTGTATTAGCTGTGATTGGAGCCTCAGCATCTACATGAATACTACTAGTGATTTACTACCCTAAAATGGCCCGTTCCATCTTCCTAAAACTCTCTTAGGAAGTTATTTATATTGAACTAAAATTTGTCTTTCTTTAAATTCTATCTGTAGATCCTAATTCTACAGTTTGAGGTTTTATAGAACAAGTTTCTCTCTGAATCAAGGTTCATACGGCCTGAAAATCAGTCAGGTGGGCCTATAATGAAAATATACTCAGTTTGAATTCATTTTCCCTTTTATTCCACTTCAGGAAAGCCTAAATTGATGGAAGGACGTATGTTTGTGTGTTCTGCAAATAGATATCAGTTTTATTGTTCTAATTAAAAAAAAAAAAAACGGTTAGAAGTGGAGACACTGGGCTTCCCTGGTGGCACAGTGGTTAAGAATCCGCCTGCCAGTGCAGGGGACACGGGTTCGAGCCCTGGTCTGGGAATATCCCACATGCCGCGGAGCAACTAAGCCCGTGAGCCACAACTACTGAGCCTGTGCTCTAGAGCCCGTGAGCCACAACTAGTGATCCTGCGAGCCACAACTGCTGAAGCCCGCGTGCCTAGAGCGCGTGCTCCACAACAAGAGAAGCCATCGCAATAAGCCTGCACACCGCAACGAAGAGTAGCCCCTGCTCACCGCAACTAGAGAAAGCCCGTGCGCAGCAACGAAGACCCAATGCAGCCAAAATAGATAAATAATATAATATAATATTAAAAAAAAAAAAAGAAGTGGAGACACTGGTAAATGTACTTAGACTCAGTTACAGTTTGGAGACAAAGGAAAACATTATTTAATTATTTTTGAAAAGTGTGTGAATGAATGGTGGTCCTTAGCTTAGTGGCAACAATCCTTTCCCGGAGCCATTGAGGGAGATGGAAGGCAGATACTCCAAATATGAAAGCACCAAACTTCTCAATTCCATAGCTCACGCTGTGCTCCTGACAATAGTTTCTGCCCCTTCTGTATATGACCTGATTCCCCAGTAAAATTGCCCAGAGATAGCATCTGTGCACAGTGGCCTACCCACGTACCCAGTCATCTTGACAGCCACGTGTGCCTGCCTTTTTGTCCATGTTGAAGTTAAATAATATAGTGGGCAGTACATAGGCACACCTGTGAACCCTCTTGATTTCTAACTTGCTATGAACTAATCTGTGTGTTTACCACCTAGAACCTAGATTAGATTCTAGATCAGTTTTACCTCAGGATTTTAAAATGAATAATATTCATTCACTCTCATTACTGAAGTCTGTTCTTCTGTTGAGTTTTCACTGGGTCTTCAGTCCCATGATATACCAGACTGGGGTGTGGAATAGCTAATAACTTTAACTGATAGTTTATTAGTCCTGCCTTCACCATTTTGTGATTCAGTACTGTATGTACAAAATGTATTTTAAAGTTTAACAGTAAGCCCTGCATAACAAATAGTTCATGCTGTTGATGTATTCTATGTACTCGTATTCTGTGTATTCATAGTATTCTATGGTGCAACAGCTGCAACCAAGGGCACGTCACCCAGTCCTAGCAAGGTACACAAATCTGTCATTAAAGGGAAAAAGAAAGATCGTGCCTTTAGGGTGGGAGCCTATGTAGGTCGGGCAGAACCTGTTTAAGGTAACACCTTGGGTTTGGGGAACTTATCTGTCTGTCAGGCTGAAAGGCCTGTGAAAATATTGCTGGCTCTTTCTGGCAGCTGAAACTGCATAGAGTAATTCTGTTGTAGGCTGCTGGAGGAGGAGAGCATTTGGGGCTTGTGATGAATTTGGTTAGCATTTGGTTACTTACGGGTAGTAACCAGATTGGTCAGTATAGCACGGCAGGTGGGTTCTGTATTGACAGAAAGAGATCGAGTATGCTTTTTGCTGTAAGTTTCTGATTTATTTTGCCTAACATGTAAAACTTTGAGGAAGCTGCCTGGAGCAGGAACGGATGCAGTATATCTTAGCATTATTTTCCCTTGACCCTGTGTTCCTTTTTAGGCACACAGCTGCCAGTGAACCTCTCTACCTAGGTATGGTCCTATCAGAGTTGTGGCAGTTGCTTAATTCTTGCTGTACCACTGCCCTGTTATACATGGGTTTACATCGCCAGTGTGGAAGAACTTGCATTGGTATTTTTTCTAAGTGGAAAAGCCCAAGTCCTAACAATGGTCTACAAGTCCCTGTATGATCTAGCCATGCCTTCCGCCTCCCCCTTACCTCATTGACTTGATCTGCTTCTCCTCCCCTCACTCCACTGTAGCCACACTGGCTTCCTCGTGGATCCTCAAACAGGTATGCTGCCCCCTCAGGGCCTTTGAATTGGCTGTTTCCCATGTCTGGAATGTTCTTTCTCCCAATTGCCATATCTGCATGGCTCATTGCCTCCTTCAGGCCTTTGCTAAAGTAGGACCTTTTTGATAAGGCCACCTCACTCTACTCCCAGTATTCTTTTTTTTTTTTTTAAAGAAATTCATGTTCTTTTATTTATTTATTTATTTATTTATGACTGTGTTGAGTCTTCGTTTCTGTGCGAGGGCTTTCTCTAGTTGCGGCAAGTGGGGACCACTCTTCATCGCGGTGCGCGGGCCTCTCACCATCGCGGCCTCTCTTGTTGCGGAGCACAGGCTCCAGATGCGCAGGCTCAGTAATTGTGGCTCACGGGCCCAGTTGCTCCGTGGCATGTGGGATCTTCCCAGACCAGGGCTCGAACCCGTGTCCCCTGCATTGGCAGGCAGATTCTCAACCACTGCGCCACCAGGGAAGCCCTACTCCCAGTATTCTTGATCCCCTTTACCCTTACTCTCCCCCAGAGCACTTATCCATTTTAAATACTGTTTATTGTACTTATTCATTTTCACCTCCTGCCGCCCCGTCACTGGACCGCAGACTCCAAAAGGGCAACAATTTTTGTCTTAGTCTTTTTTCTGCACTGATTTATCTCCTAGTGCCTGGAACAATGCCTGGCACACAATAGGTGCTTAATAAATATTTGTTGTTGAATGACTCTTTTTGCTTTCATTTAAGAAAGTGTTTACAAATATCAGGTGCATCTGGTTCTTGAACCAAACTCAGCAAGGCCATCTCCTCATCTTAGCAAACAGGGTATCCCTAAACACTCTGTCTGCCAGTTGTTTCTTAGTGGCCTTGCAGTCTACCCCCTGCCCATTTCAATACCCTTTTACTTGGGTGGGTCTGGTCCTGATCCCAAGTTTAATCTGAGAACCTACAGTCACAGATTCATTTTCTCTCAAATGGGCAGAACAAACATTAGAAGCTGCTGCTTCCATTACTCTGTTCATTGATATTTGAAAAGGCAAGATCACAGCATGTTAATGGACCCTCTTTCCAAGGCTGGCGATAACTAGGAAAATAGAACATGTGACTATTCTAACGTTTGGGGAACTTTTTCTGTTACTAACCTATGTCTGTGTGCCACTTCAAAATAAAAACAAATTGTCACCACACAACTATTAAACCATTATCCTAATTCCCTCCGACTATTTTGTTTCATATTCTCAGAGTAAATTTGGAAGCTTAAGGATGCTCTGTGTGTCTTGGAGCCCCAGGGAAAACCACAATCATTTAGCTGTCTGACAGGAAATGGAGCTGAGCAAGCCCCTTTTTCTATGAGACCAGAAAGAAGCCTGACTTTTTTTCTAATTCTGATGGATATGAAGTGATGAGAAGGCAAGCTTTAAAAGGAAGGGCAAAGGGGTTTGCCTTCTGCCAGTAGATGATCATTGTATCTTGTCGCTCAGTTCTTTGCTTTCAGAAAACAGTTTTTTCAAATAATACTCAAAACAGTCTAACTTTTGCCTTTAAAAGGGAAAAAAAATTTTTTTTATTTAAAAAGGTAATGGTCTAGCACGTCCCAGTTCCAGGTTTTTCCACTCTTGCTATCAGTAGCGTTTGCTTTGGTGGGAATGGGTGTGATTGTTTATAAGTTCAGAGGTAAGCAGTAAAAAGGGTGGGACTTGTAAACTGAAATTCACTCTGGGGTGAGGTGTCACAATGCTGGCACTGGAGGTTGTGCTGGGACTTTAAGGGTGTGAGTTCAGGCTGACTCTCTGCAGTTCAGATGGCTTTAGTGGTGGCTATGGATGGGCTTCAAAAAGAAGCTTCATCAAAGACCGCCTCTGTCCACAGAGGCAGTCTTTCATGAAAATTGTGACCTTTCCACTTTTTTTTCCAAATGGCTTTGACGGAGAGGGGGAATTCTTTTTTAAAGCAATACTTGAGAGTCTAGCTTAAGTTGCAGAAGAATTACAGAATTTGATTCCAGTAGTTCTAACCCTACTGTGCTTTAGGGTTCTTCCAGTGTACAGCCTTGGAGACTATCATTCTGATATACTCCTTCCTCTTCTAAACTAACGTCTGTGTGTACCACTTTACAATGTTAATCTTCTCTTTGGTGTTCTGGAGATTTAATCTGCCTACATTCTAATTCATGGTGTCAACTCTGTGGGAGGTTTCTGAGATTGAGATTAAGCAAATCGCATGACCGAATGGGGACTCCAGGAGGAGTCATAGTTACATCAGTTTTAGTATCTTTTAGTTTCTCTTCGCCTTTCAAAACAGGGCCCACCAAGAGAGCTTGTCTCTTAGGTTCTCATTGCCATTCTTTTTTTTTTTTTTTTTAATATTTATTTTATGTATTTGTTTTTTGGCCGTGCCGTGTCTTAATTGAGGCATGCAGGATCTTCATTGCAACATGCAGGCTCGGGCTTCTTAGTTGTGGCGTGCGGACTTCTTAGTTGTGGCATGCATGCAGGATCTAGTTCCCTGACCAGGGATCAAACCCGGGCCCCCTGTATTGGGAGCGCAGAGTCTTACCCACTGGACCAGCAGGGAAAGCCCCCTCATTGGCATTCTAAAACCCAGTAATTATGTGTACCACTAGAAGATTTAAGTTTAAGAGATCATCTGAGGGTCTGTTCAGAGCTTTCCTTTCCATTCTGAGAGCCACTTAAACGTGGAAATTTCAGATGCTGAAGTGCATGTTGTTGCCCAAGGGGAAATTAGCTTAGGGACATGGAGCTACTGCTTTTATCAGGAAGAGAGGAACCTGTCAAGTTTTCCGTATAAGAGGTTCCACCGTCCACATGCTCTTAACAATGAAAATCAACAAGTGTGGCTTTTATCTATAATGACAGCAGATTGTCAGTGTTTGAGGGCTGCTCAGCTGCCATGCAATCCATCTGATCTGTTGGGTGAACTAAGAAAGAAAATAGAGGCTTCTTGTTTGAATCTTAGCCATGGAAGTAAACTAAAGATGGCTGTTCAAGTTAAAATGTTATTAGCATTGGAAGGAAAGTAAATTGACATTTTCTATGGTGGGTTGCATGACTTATTTCTGCTATATTTTTAACTGTATTCAGACATTGTCAAATATTATAGATAGCCCTGTTTTGTCAGGATGTCTCTGAGAAGTCTCAGATAATTTATTGGTCAATAGGGTTTGAAATGGAAGACCATATTTAAACTAAAGATGGTAGATATTTTTTGGCATTGACTAGGAATGCAGAACTACAGGTACATTTAACTCCAGCAGCTAGTAGAGAGTCTCTTCTGCTTGAGTCTCAGATGACATATCACACAGTTGGAGTCAGTGTCATTAAAAACCTGTCACTCAGAGCCATTCCCCTAGGCTCTGTTGACCAGGTGGTGTGGTGCTTAACACACATCTGAATCATCATTCCTCAGACAACTGGCGATGGTTGGCGTCACTGCCTGGTCCTGGCTTGGACCAGCCTGCAAATAATCTTTCTAAAAGCTAAATGGAGAGGAGGAAAAAAAAAATTCCTCAGAGACTTGGAAAGGTCACAAGTGACGTCACGGAAGAGTAGATGATATACTCTCAAAGGTGAGCTATATACCACTTGCCTTGAATTTTCTTGTGGCGGTGCCTCCTGTGGTGATCTGTGGGGAGAGGCCGCATTTGCCAGAGTGCAGACTGAGTTCATCTCATACCTTTTTATAGTACTTTTGAGCACACTGAAACAAGGTTAGAATATTAATTCAGCCTGCTCCTCTCCAGCTGTGCCACCGTAAAGAGGCTGCAGCTCCTGCAGCAGGCTTCCTATACTATGGAAAGAAACTAATTGCCGGTTACAGGCTGAAGCTGACAGGCTGCTCTTTCCCCGGCAGCCACTGAAAGTAACTTTTAAAAATCATTATTATTATTAAGCATTTATAGCCCGCTTTTGTGTTTTCCAAGTGCCTCATAATCATTTCTATTTGCTCTTCTTATTGATGTCCCTGAGAGGCAAGTTAATATTGTTATGTCCGCATGTCACACGTGACAGACCAGAGGAACAGAGGATTAGGTAATCAGCTCCTTGGTACCATCTGTGATCTGCTTTAGGCATCCTCAAAGCAGAAACTGAGGTGTGCACTCTGTTCCTAAGCTCACTGAGCCCATTTCCTCACTGCTTCCTTTTTACTTTGGTGTATGAGTATTATGGTTTTTATACTTTTTTGACTGCAATTTACAGTAAGAGATATATTTTACATAGTGTATACACACAATACATAAAACTGAAAGTTTCAGGAAACATTACTTACTCTTCATGAGACGCACTATGACATTTTCTATTCTATTTTTTATGCCAGTTTCATCCCACTAAATTAATTTTAAGAAACACCAGTTGGTCGTGACCCACGGCTTTTAAAACCACCATGTGTTAGGAGGTACTTGAGGCTGAAGAATACACATGGTGTGTTCGCCTGGAGCATCAGTTTTATTTAAAGGAAAATGGAGAAACACATTTTCATATTAAAACACGTGGATTCATTATGGAATAGCATGGAACTTCAAAGAAATTTTGTTCTTATGATGGGCTACTTCATATTATGCCCCTAATCCTGATCCTCACCCCTACCTCCACCCCACTATATATGTCCATTCTTTCCTCCTCTGTTAAGGGAAGTACACTGGAAAAAACTTGAGAAGTCCTGTCCTTTTGGAAACTTTAGACCAAGTTCATATCTTGTCTAAACCCAAATGGCTGTCAGGAACTTTGAGTAGTGTATTTTACAGTCATTATGCTTATTGAGCCCTTACTCTGTGCCAGTCACTGTTTTAGAAACTGAGAATACAGTAGTGAACAAGAGACAAAAATCCCTTCCCTTGTGAAACTTACATTTTACTCGAGGTGAATTATGTGGCACAGGGACAGGCAGTGCACCAACAAATAAGTAAAATAATATGTTAGATAAGAGCAGTGGAGAAAAAGCAGAGGTTGGGATAGGGAGTCCTAGAGTTGGGGGTTGGGTGGTATAATTTTATAAATACGTTGGTCATGGAAGACCTACGTGAGAAGATAATATTTGATTTAAAGCAAAGACCTAAAGGAGGCCAGAATGGGCCTTGCACATTTCTGGTGGAAGAGAATTCCAAGCAGAAGAAACAACAAAGGCAAAAAGCTATGAGATAGGAGCATGCCTGGTATGTGCAGGGCACAACAGCAGGCTCCTGTGGCTGACGGGAGAGTCATAGCATATGACAACAGAGAGGTAAGGGACATCCAACTATAGGCAGTTGTAAGTTTGGGAAGTCATTGGAAGTTTGAGCAGGGAAGTATTTATGAATTGATCTACATTTTAAGATCACTCTGCCGTGTTGACAGTAGACTGGGAAGCTAGGTGGGGAGGGTGGGGAGAGACAAGTGCAGAAGCAGGGACACCATAAAAAGCTTGGCAGTGTTTCATATTACTGAGTTTGGAAAGTCAGCAGGAGGTTCCATTTAGGGATGAGATGGGGAGATCAAGAATTTGGTTTTGGACATGTTCATTTTCAAATATCTGTTAGTAGTTATCCAAGTAGAGATACTAAGTAGGCAGTTGGATATATATGTGATAATTGATTTACCATAGGCAAGCTAGACATTGATGTTAAAGCTCTTGGAAAATACTTCTCCAGCTTGTCTGGATTATGTCTTTCTGTTCTGTACCTGTTGGGATGGTGAATTTCAAAATAAGAAAACAAAGAACTCCCCTCTCTCCCGCTGAAGCGGTCAATATCATACTCTAAGGTTTACTCAATTCTGTTTAAGAGAGCCGCCATCTGGGGACTTGCCTGGTGGCGCAGTGGTTAAGAATCCACCTGCCAATGCAGGGGACACGGGTTCGAGCCCTGGTCCGGGAAGATCCCACATGCCGCGGAGCAGCTAAGCCTGTGCACCACAACTACCGAGCCTGTGCTCTAGAGCCCGCGAGCCACAACTACTGAGCCCACGTGCCACAACTACTGAAGCCCCTGCACCATAACTACCGAGCCTGTGCTCTAGAGCCCGTGAGCCACAACTACTGAGCCCACGTGCCACAACTACTGAAGACTGCGCACCTAGAGCCCGTGCTCTGCAACAAGAGAAGCCACCGCAATGAGAAGCCTGCACACTGCAACGAAGAGTAGCCCCGGCTCGCCGCAACTAGAGAAAGCCTGCGCGCAGCAAGGAAGACCCAACGCAGCCCAAAATAAATAAATAAAACTTTAAAAAGAGAGAGAGCTGCTGTCTGGATTGGAATTGGACTGGCTTCATACTGTATTTTCCTTGAATCTTTTTTGCTGAGACTCCCGAAGAGTTATTGGCATATCCTTGGAGAATCTAATATTCTTTGGGTTGCGATCTACTGCCTATGTTACTCTTCCTCAACATCTAAATATTATTTTAGCCCAGTGAATTTGAAACCAGAAGAGCCCACGTATCATTCTGTCCCCCAATCCTTGCCTCATCAAGTATCTGTGTGCCTAATGAACCATGTTACTGGTGAAATTATGGGGTTTTTTAAATAAATTTATTTATTTGTTTATTTATTTATGGCTGCGTTGGGTCTTCGTTGCTGCGCGCAGGCTTTCTCTAATTGCGTCGAGTGGGGGCTACTCTTGGTTGCGGTGCGCGGGCTTATTCCGGTGGCTTTTCTTGTTGCGGGGCATGGGCTCTAGGCACATGGGCTTCAGTAGTTGTGGCACGTGGGCTCAGTATTTGTGGCACACGGGCTTCAGTAGTTGTGGCTCGTGGGCTCTAGAGCGCAGGCTCAGTAGTTGCGGCGCATGGGCTTAGTTGCTCCGCGGCATGTGGGATCTTCCCGGACCAGGGCTCGAACCCGTGTCCCCTGCATTGGCAGGTGGATTCTTAACCACTGTGCCACCAGGGAAGTCCCTGAAATTATGTTTTGCATATGAACGATGTACAGGTTAAAAAGAAAAGAAAAAAAAAAAGGTTGAGAAACCAGTGTTTCCTTCCATTAGCTCAACTTCTTCCCCTTAAATTTCATGCAGCAAATACTTATTGAGTCACTAGTATGCGAGTGAAGATGAGAGCCCCTGTACTGAGAGATCATTGTGTTGTGGGTGAGGCAGAGATAAACAGTTATTTATTCTATATAGAGGTGCATGGAGTGGGTGCTACGGAGAGGAACTAGAGCCTTCCTGAGAAATCCTTGTCAAGCTTGAACTAAATCTTCAGATTAAATAGATATTTTCCAGACAGATAAAGTTTTAGGAGAAGAACATATTAAGCAGAAAGAACAACATCTGACAAGAAACAGCGTGTCAGTTTCAGTGTTTGGGGAGCAAGAAGTAATTCTGATGTGCTTAAAGTTAAGGAAATAGGCTGGAGAGGTAGGCAGGGCCCAGATCCAAGGGAACCATATATATTTGAAATAAATGCAGTCCTAGCCAAGAGTAAAAGTTTGAGAGCTGCAAAATGCAGATTTTGAAAATCTAATGTAAAAGAGATGAAATGCTTCTTCACTGATCTCTTGTTAGCATAGTTGTAATACTACATTTGAGCATGTGTAAGATGTCAGTTAAGTCTAATATGGTTTTCCTTAATTATGAAAAATTCTGAGTAAAAAGGTAAAGCAGAAAATGGTGAAAGAAGAGGGAACTTTTCTTTGAGAAACATTTGTTAATAGTACTTAATTGTAAGTCAGGCACCATTATAAGTGCTTTGCAAACATTTACTCGTTAGCCTCATAACAACCCCGTGCATTTGGTCCTGTTGTTATCTCCATCCTTCAGACCGGAGAGTGAGCTGAGTACTACTGCCTAAAGTCACACAGCTAGTAAGTAACAGAGTCAGCATTTGAAATCAGGTGGTCTGGTCTGGTTCCCAGGTCCGTGTTCAGAACCACTGTGTCTGCTGCCTCTGATTTGGGTGTCCCAGCTTCTCAGAGAATTATTCTAGAGCAGAAGTCCAGGGATAGTCTTCAGGGTGTCCTGAAACCCTGAAGTTTTTGTGGAAACGTTGCATGTACGGTTTTCAGAAAGAAGGTCCCTGACTTTCATCTGTTTGTCAAAAGGGTCCTTGGGGCAGAATGGTTTTAGCACTGCTGACCTAGAAGAGCTTTTCATGTCTTTTCCATTGTTAAAGGGCTTCAGTTGGAATAAGGATTCCCTCAGAAGAACGATCTATTTATAAGCCCACGCAGACTTCTTAGGTAACATTGTTCTAAATTAATTACTTGTCTGGTTGATCTTCCTAGGAACTTTTTCCAAAATATATAGGATGGAGTCCCGGATTCTGTTTTGAGAAATCTCTCCAGATGATTCTAATATAAGTCTTTGGTTGAGAACCACTAATATTATCTCTTGGAGGACATGTGACCCACACTAGCCCACTTGAACCACTTCCAGTTTTCACTTCTAAATGCCCTTTACAGAGCCTGGCACTCCCTCAAGGTCTTCTTGGTGCCCTTATTTGAAATAAGAGTTCCCGTTCTCTCATTGCTGAGTACCAGATGAATTAGAAAATACCTTCTTCCCAGAAGCCCACAGCTGGTATAGATCTTTTGAAGTGGTGCTCTAGTACATCTTAAAGAATGTCTAAGGTCCCTCTTTCCTGAGGTTAGTTACTCTGCTTGTATTCACCAGACTCTAGCTTTTTGAGACTCCTGCTGTCTCAGCATTTTGGGCATCTGATTATGTGATATAGGTCAGAAACTCCTGGGTGTGGGTCATTGAAAGGTTAAATGTACAAGTTACAAGGAAAGTAATTTGATGAATTCTTATAGGAAAGAGGGCAGAAAGATATCAAGTAGACATACCCAAATCAAATTTTGGAAGATGAAATAAAGGTACTATTTTAGGTGGGGAAGGGACTTCCCTGGTGGCGCAGTGGTTAAGAAACCACCTGCCAATGCAGGGGACATGGGTTCGGGCCCTGGTCTGGGAAGATCCCACATGCCACAGAGAATCTAAGCCCGTGCACCACAACTACTGAGCCTGCGCTCTAGAGCCCACGTGCCTAGAGCTCATGCTCCGCAACGAAGAGAAGCCCGCCCACCACAACGAAGAGTAGCCCCCGCTTGCCGCAACTAGAGAAGGCCCATGCGCAGCAACGAAGACCCAATGCAGACAAAAAAAAAAAAAGGTGGGGAAGATGAGTTGATAACAAATGTAAAAGAACTGGAAGTACTTCGGAAAGAGGATATTTCAATCTCAATGTGCTGTTGAAGTATAGACATTTGCCCCAAGAAGGGGCGGGGAGAGAATAGTGGTGCTGGATAAGCACTTTTTACCTTTATTTTCTTAGAGAGAAATAGACATGGTTACTGATTATAAAACTCACCTAGAGAAATGGTTTTCTGCAGTGCCAAGAGCATAGATAGGAAAGTCACCAGTGACAGAAACCAGTGGGAAGTGGTAGTTTCGAGCAGTTCTTCTACTCTCCCCTCTTACAGTATATGGCTCTTATAATCTGCCACAGTGGAGTCTGCCTGTTTCTGAATAGAGAAACCAATCAGTGTTGCCCCTGAACACAAGTACTTATTATAGCTTTTTAAAAAATATGAACAGCATGCTCTGGATTGAATGGGCCATGGTAGAATCACAGCCTGCCCAAATCCAGAAGTTTGTATTGTGAGAAGAAAACTCATTTCTTCATTTGTTCAAAGACTTTTCCTTCCGAGAGTCATCAGATTTACGAGTGTTTGACCCAACAAGCTTTTCCAGCCTTATGACTTAGGAAAGTAAGATTTTATAAAAGAAAGCGCTTTAAAACTGATATCTGAAAAAAGATAAGAGGCAGTATGCCACCAGTTATTGTGGAGAGAAAAAAACCAAGGTTTAGAGTCAATTTTGCATTTGCATCCCAGTTCTTCTGTGTACTGACAGTGTGATACTGGATGTTACTTAAGCTTTCTGAACCTCAGTTCCTTATCTGTAAAATGAGAGGGGAGTAACAGTACTTTGTTTGGGATAGTTATAATGAGGATTAGAAATATTGTCATTAATAGGTACTTAGTAAGTGGTAGCAGAAACTACTATTAAAACAACTGACTAGATGTCGCAGGTATAGAATTTGTGCCTTGAATTCATCCCTCCTGGGGCCCCTCCTGGAGCAAGGCAGAGTTGCAGGCTGTCCACGGTGCTCTTGACAGTGGAGTGAATAAGGACATGCTTTGCAGTGTATGGGCTGGTATGTCTTGATTTGGGGTTTCCTGCCCTGTCTAAAAGAGGAAGGAGGGACTTCCCTGGCCGTCCAGTGGTTAAGGTTCTGCGCTTCCAATGCAAGGGGCGCGGGTTTGATCCCTGGTCGGGGAACTAAGATCCCACATGACGTGCAGTGAGGCTAAATAAATAAATAAATAAATAAATAACAGATTTTTGGGACTTCCCTGGTGGTCCAGTGACTAAGGCTCCGTGCTCCCAATGCAGGGGGCCCAGGTTTGATCCCTGGTCAGGGAACTAGATCCCACGTGCCGCAACTAACTAAGACCCAGCGCAACCAAATAAATAAATATTTAAAAATAAATAAATAAAAGAGGAAGGAAATTGGGTGATATATTTCTAGACACATAACTGTTCTTTCCCTCCTACCTGGCTTCTTATGATGTCCTAATTTTCCCTTGCTACTTTCCTGGCAGGTGGCTGTGAAAAACAATATTGATGTCTTCTACTTCAGCTGCCTCATCCCACTCAACGTGCTTTTTGTAGAAGATGGCAAAATGGGTAAGTATGTCCTCCTGTCCTGCCAAATATACCTTTGCCCTTCCTCTGAATGTGTCAGGCAGAGCATAGCCCCAGAAGGACAAGTTATTTTGAGGTTTAAAAAAATGGAGGAAGGCTATTCTAAAGCTCTAATAATTGCTAATTATATATTCTCCTGAGTCACAGTTGATCTTGCTTTGCTGTTGGTCTCCAAGTCACAATGCCCATTATCCGAGTAAGCCAGTCACCACAGCATACAGAGTAAGTGGCTTGGTGACAAGTAGATGTGGATTTGAATCTCAGCTTGGCTGTTTACTAGCTATGTGACTGTAGCAAGGTGCTTAATTTTTTTGAGTTTCAGTTTCCAAGTTTACAAAGCAGAAATAGTTTTTATAATGACTTGAGATAATACATGGAAATTCAGCACTTAGCCCTGTCCTGAGTTCTTACTGTCTCAAGATAAGAATTCAATAATTTGTGATAAATCTATTGGTATTCCCCATGTGGTTGTTGATATTTCTCTCTTCCCTTACTTAGGAAACCACCATCTAATAAAACTAGCTTGTAGTGATACATATGAAGTTGTATTGGCACTTAACACTGGTTTCATTCTTACAGTAGCTGTTTGGGTAGGGTAGGAGGATGTAATAATATATGATGAAATTAAGAATCAGAAAGTTCACAAGACTTACCAAAGTCACCCAAATAGGAAAACACTGGAGGCAAAACTAAACCCTAGATGTAGACTCTTTTCCAGTGTATCTTAGTGCTACTCATGAGGGATTAATTGACCTGGAGTGTAGCACCTCTGCATAGCTAAGAGGTGACTCCAGTCCCAGGCTACTGCTGGCTGTACTGCTAGAGCCAGCACTCCAAAGGAGAAATGGTACAAGGGCTTAGATGTCAGAATATTGACAGATTGTACACATCCTTCCTTTCTCTCTGCTTCCCCATACAGAGCGCCAGGTCTTCCTTGCAACATGGAAGGATATTCCCAATGAAAATGAACTTCAGTTTCAGATTAAGGAATGTCATTTAAATGCTGGTGAGTGATGACTCTAAATTTCATTTTCATCTTAGTGCATTAAATTAGATATTTGAAAATTTTGTCTTTTCTTTACCTATCTTTTCACATCTACCTTATTTCTAGTGAGTATATGGTATTACTATGCAAACTTCTCTTTAAAAACTTGGGATGTTTTGATGTAGGTACTAGATTACTTACAAACTAACAGATTTAAGAAAAGAACTAGAATGGATCCACCCACCCAATTCTCTAGTAGTTGAACATGTATGAGTCATGTTACTTGAACATTCTAAGCATTAGGTAATTGAAGTGGCACTTGAAGATATGCACTCTCCCCAAAATTAAAAGGACTGTTTGTCATTTTACATCAGCCTTCAGTAGTGGCTCTTTCTGAGATCCTTATTTGGAATCCTGTGTTTACTAGTAAATAAGACTACATCATAGTTGATTAAAGCCTAGTTGGTAGCCTTTTTCTTTCTTGCCTTGTGTCAGCTTTCATATGGTTATACTGACCTCTTTAATCACCATGAAAAAGCTCCAGCCCCCTTAGTAGTTAGTTTTATTACTGTACTAGAACATCAAACGGGGAACCCAGGAGGAGAAACAATAGCAGCTGACAGTGCCTAGGGCTTTGTTTCACTGAAGCATCCTCAGGAGTGGAAGGAGCCTTCAGCTGTTCAGGGTCTTGCCTTTGTTCCAGTCTCTCTTTAAGGTTAGTATAAGGCCTTATGAAATGAAAGGCATTTGAATGAAAGTGAGCCTTGGTGCTGTTGGGTGCCGCCTCTTTTCCTCTTTTCTTCATTCACCCGTCATTTCCTCCTTCTGGCTGCCGCCCTCCCACTGTAGCTGGAGCATTGAGTGGGGGAAAGAGGCAGTACAGCAGTACAGAAAGAAAAAAAAAAAACAACTCACTGTCTTCTCAGTTCAACTTGTTCTTTAAAAAGTTTTTTTGCGGGGAGTGGGAGTGCTCTATGATGCATTCCTCCTCTGTGTTCAGACAAGTCTTTTCTTACAGGGCTTCTCCTGAGCCCTTGGAGAGGTGTTTGAGGAGATAGTTTTCTGTAATGTCCACTGTCGCTACTAGTTTGTCGATTCTCTTCAGGAATACCACATATCTGCCTTCTTTTGAACATATTCTTGGTCTAGGTTTCTCAGCCTTACTGGTTATGTACCAGATTTTTGCTGAGTTTTCACAAAAAAGTCATACTTAAATTGAGCTGCTTTTTATGCCATATTCTAGGTAGGTGACGGTGTTCTCTCTCTCCTAGGCTTACTGGTTAGTTACCACAAGCCTCATTTGATGAGTTGGGAGGTTGGGCAGTTTTCCGTTGTGTAAGCTGTTTTTCAGGAAGCTTCAGGTGCAGAATCTGCAGTGGTTCATGGCGAGAGTTATAGTCACCCTTGTGTAGTCAGTCCCAGGACATTTCATTTATTATGCTCCTGAGAACACTTGTCCCTCAGAAAAGGGTTCTGTGGTCAAAAAGGTTGGAAAATACAGTGTATGATGTGCCTGTCTTGGGTGAGCACATGAGCACACTAGAAGCTGAGGCTTCCTGCATCGAGGAGACCAGTCTAACTCAACATTAACTGAATTTTTTCACTGTGGAATTTAAAGTCACAAAATGCTTATTATTAACGTCTTATGGAACACCAGTGTTCCTTGAACATGCACGATCTGGGAAACTCTGGCCTATA
The DNA here is from genome assembly GCF_009873245.2 of Balaenoptera musculus. NCBI lineage: Eukaryota > Metazoa > Chordata > Mammalia > Artiodactyla > Balaenopteridae > Balaenoptera > Balaenoptera musculus. The sequence continues at coordinate 38,915,784 of NC_045804.1, read as the reverse complement.
GAGAGCAGAGAAAGGCCAGAGTAATTGGAAAGCAGATTTGGTTTCAGAGGTCTGGTGTGAAAGGGACATGCTTTTTCAGAAAAGAAAATGGAAGTTTGGATGATTGAGGGCTTTACTGTGGCCTGTCAGAGTTATAGAAAAGATCCCCCTGCTTCCAGATTGGGGATTGAACCTTGGTGTACATTTGTGATCTTGCCCAAAGAAGGGGTGTCTGGTCTTGCTCCCAAAGGGTCTTTGTCTTCTGATATAAACTGGAACAGTTTCCCAAAGCAAATTCAGTTTTGATCAGTTCTGCCGTGGCCTCATGCCAGTTCCTCCCTGCCTCGGGTGCTCCAAATACCAGCAAATCAGTTTTCCAGTGACACACAGTGCAGCACGTGGCAGTGCAGCACATGGAGCAGAGGGAAAAACAGCCACTTCGTTTTCTCCAGGAGCCCGAGGCCATCGTTTCCCACACTGAATCATTGCTAATCGCTTACAAGACCACTTCCTGCAACTAATCCTTTCTAGCTTTTCCTCTGCCTCCACCCCAAGGTCTGGAGTACCCTGGCCTTTACATTTCCTTCCAGTCTGAGAGCTCTATTAACATGAACATTTTCAGGTTTAGTGCCTTCTGATTCAACACCCTGGGTCTAGCTGAGAGCTAAAAATACCATCCTTCCCAGCTGATCTGTCCTAATCACAATAGCACCAAGCCTTTAAATAGCTTTTTTGTGCCAGAGTAGACATTTGACAGATGGAGCTAACACTCTGAGGGCAACAGGAAGTCGCAGGCTTAAAGGGCTGACCACCTAGCATTGAGCTTTTACTTTTGCTCTTCCATTTCTTCTAGAGATGAAAGAAGAAAAGAAACCCTCTTCCTAAGCCTTAATCATTTATCAGTTCTTAATAGAAAGGTGTATATGATGGGGTGCTTATGGTGCCACTAGTTGTGTAAATACTAGAAAATATTAGATCAGAAAGGCGCCAATGTATGGGTCTCCCTGCTTCCTAGCACTGGTCATCTCTACTGGCGTCAAGCGGTCTGTATGAATCTGTTTTACAGCTTATATTACAGCTGTATTTGGGCTTAGTACATGTCTGGGACCACTATCTTAAGTATACAAGAAGTAGTTGCATCTCCAGCCATATCCAGAAAGGAATCTTTCTGGCAAGCAGTCTACAAACCTGTTTTTTAAATTAAGTGTTTATTATACTGTGAAAAGCTCAGAGACATGTTGTATCTATATTCACTAGTTGGGCTCTCTAGTAAGGGACAGATATTTCTTCTGCCACAGGGACTAGGTGAGGATGAGTTCTATTTCTTTGTTTTGTCGTGGTTCTCCCCATCCCTCGGAACATTTCATAAATGCAAATGCTTTGCCAGCCAGCACTTAAATATAGTTTGGTTGTTCACATGGTACAAAGTGTTCTTTTCAGCAGGCATAATGGTTTTGAACTTCCTGATGAGTATGTGCCACAGCCAGGACCCATGCATGTACAGATCCCCCTTCCCACTCACTGTGTACCTTCTTCACCCTTACGGCTGCTGGAAGAGGTGCGACCTTAGCTTAAGTAGGAAAATGAAGGGGGGAAGACCACATTCACACCTTCTAAGACTTTAGGCCTCAGGCCCAAAGCCAGATTTGAGGTAGGAGACAAATGAACCAAAAGAAATCACACCTTGATGCAGTTGTAACCATATTTGACCATCTTTTAAAACTCTGTCCTTTAGGGCAAATCTCAGTGTCTTAACATTGCATTGTCATTCTCAAAGTCTCACAACTGTAAGATTCCATCATGTTTCCCAGGAGTTCAGGTATATTTAAAACAACAACAACAACAACAACTACAAAAAACTGACATCTTGTAAAGAAGTCTGTCCCAGTCTGACAAGGAAGCCTCCTTAACATTGGCTCGCATTGCCATTCTTAATAGGTTCATTTAGCAGAGTCTGATTATCCTGCCATCTACATACCCTCTAGCTCAAACCTAATAACGAAGGTTTATGAAAATTGACTCACACATACTTATGTTATAGAACCCTCCTCCCTCCATTCAGTCTTCTGATAGAAATCATGATACAGCCATTTAGTAGGAGCAGAGCCAGGTTCCTAACTGGAATGCTTCCAAACACAGTAAAGTTACATCCATTCAACTTGCTTATTCTACCTGGCTGTTTGCCACATTTTCTAATTCTGGGAGGGTGAGTGTGTATGTGTGTTTGTGAGCTTCCATTTCTTAGCCTATCATCTCTTACTTAGGTGGTAAAATCACGAGACATCTGTAGGCATCTGGGCCTTGCTGTGTATATTGTCTAGAATATGTGCCTATGTAACAAGGTAGATCTTCAACAAAAGCTCCTGCTAGGTGCATGGGCTTCAGTAGTTGTGGCGCGCGGGCTCAGTAGTTGTGGCTCGTGGGCTCTAGAGCACAGGCTCAGTAGTTGTGGCACATGGACTTAGTTGCTCTGCAGCATGTGGGATCTTGCCGGACCAGGGCTCGAACCCGTGTTCCCTGCATTGGCAGGTGGATTCTTAACCACTGCGCCACCAGGGAAGTCCCAGCATTTATTGTTTGTAGACTTTTTAATGATGGCCATTCTGACTGGTGTGAGGTGGCACCTCATTGTAGTTTTGATTTGCATTTCTCTAATAATTAGAAATGTTGAGCATCTTTTCATGTGCCTATTGGTAATCTGTATTTCTTCTTTGGAGAAATGTCTTAAATAGATATTTTTTAATGCCTATGGCATTATGTACATATCGGCGTCTCCAGCACCTGAGTCAGAGGCTTATTCGCAGGTATTGATGGCAGGTATCCATTGTGTCCCAGATACTGTGGGAAATACAGTGATGAAAAACTCTAGGATCCCTATGCTCAGAGAGCTTACTGTCTTGGAGAACAGAAAGACTGTCCATCACAACAGCCTTTTCCTAGAGAGCACAATAGAACATGACAGGTTTTTATGTGGAGAGAATTTCGTCCCTGAGTAATTTGAATTCTCATCAGAAATGAACATAATAAACTATCATCAAAGAAGTAGTGTTTATCATCTGTGTTTTTAAAGTTTCTCTTTCTGTGATGCTGCAACATCTCATGTTAGCAGTCAGAGAACAAGGAGAGAGAAATGACCTTTAATTCTAGAATGTCATGTCTCTCTGATGCTGTAGTCACAAGGAAGACCCCAAACACCAACCTGTTCTTACCCTGTGTTGGTGACTATGAAGTCCTCCACTCTGACCAGCAACGGCAGCCAGGCTTACAGGGCCTTGGAGCGATCATCTTTGCACAACTTCAGTCTTCCTCAGAGTCTTTTGTTGAGACAGTTTGTTTCATTATTAATTTGGGGCATGGTATTCCCCCAAATTAATAATTTAATTTAAGACCTAAGAAATCATTTGCCTGCTTTAAAAAAAAATCTTAAACATCCAGATTAATAAATTTGACTTGCAGGATTTCTGCAACTGGGTGCTTTTCTGATCCTGGCACTTGAGGCCAGAATGGCTCACGGTGAAGTAGTAGCAACTTCCGAGGCAGTGTTTTGCATTTGAGTGTCAGTTTTGTATCCCCGTGAATCTGGGACTAGCGTTGGAGAGATGAATCTGACGTGGCAGTCACTGTGGCACACCCATGTACCTGTTTCTGTCTTTGTCCTCATCAGTGCATTTTTATGTGTCTAGCACCTAGTTTAAGATTACCAACTCCTTAGACCCACCATAATCTCCACAGGTAATTCTTACGCTAATGCTTATTTGCACCTTATTCTGTTTTCTGTCCTGGAATGTGATACACAGGCACTTCAGGAGCTTCTTCCTTACCCTTCGCTCTTGTGGGAGAAGGGCTTTCTGAAATGTGCATGTATGCATGTAACAGTGCTTCTCAGGAGACTTGAGCACACATAACTCATAGTACATTTGTTTGGTATTTTAACTGAAGGTGTTGGATTTTGAATCTGTGTTTCTAGACACTGTTTCCAGCAAGTTGCAAAACAACAATGTTTATACTATTGCGAAGAGGAATGTGGAAGGGCAGGACATGCTGTACCAATCCCTGAAGCTCACTAATGGCATTTGGATTTTGGCCGAGCTACGTATCCAGCCAGGAAACCCCAATTACACGGTAAGACCTTTCTCAGAATGGGTGAGATGGGTTCAAGGAGGGGGGTAAGAGCCCTTTCATTTTTTCTCAGCATCCAGGAAAGACCTGGTAGAGGTGCTTCAGACGCCAGGTATCCAAAACAAGCAGTCAGTAAAGAAGTCCCCAGTTGCCTCCTTAGAAGACCTTCTGTCTGCAGTGTCTGCCCCATCCAGCAGGCACGGTGCCTCGCAGCACGAGTGTCTCAGACTCCTCCTGGTATATACAGAGTTGCTCACAAAACTTGGCAACTTCATCAGTATTGGTTAATACTTAACCTAGCATATCTATGCATGTGGTACTGTAACAAGCTGCTAAGAGGATTGTTTCCGTAGCTCATTTCAAGCTCATTCCTGCTTTTCTTAGGATATCAGAATCCCAGACATATGAGCCTTTTTTAGCAGTGTTGTGTATCCTAAATGGTTGTTGAAAAGTTAAAGCAAAATGGGACATACCTTTCACAGCCTGTAAGGGGACTTTAGTTTAGAAAACTTCATTCATTACCACACTGGACTAAAATTGGAATCCTGGCAGTACTTTTAGGGGAGGAGCCAGTTGCTTTGTTAAACAACAAAGCTTTAATACCCTAGGCACCCGGTGTTTGTTTGCTGTTGTAAAATGCAGTCTCCCAATAGGATGCTGCTTGTCATCTGCATTTTGTCAAGTACAAGAAAAACCCTTGGGATGGGGGAAATATCTTATTCTTCTGTTATGTTTAAGGCTTTTGAATTGAATAACTCTAAGGAAGCTTCATATTCAGTAGATTAAGGGAGCTTTTTAGCCATGTAGCTGAGAAAAGTCTGTGACTCCTTTCCTTAATTTTAAGGCAAGCCTGTTTTCATTAGCATACATCAAGGAAATAATACCACCCAGAACTGAAAATTCTTGGTGTTTCCCCACTAGTTCCCTCCCTTGAAGTAAGCTGGACTAGTGTGTGTGTGTGTGTGAGCTACTGAGTCCCACCAGGCTAGATTTTTGGCCAAGCATTTGTGAGCTGAGAGAGATCAGGCTTCCCTCATAAAGTGTACGCTCCTCTCACCCACCTCCTCCACCACCAGTGCCTTGTCTTTTTTTGTAAGAAACTACCCTGTCATTTTCCTTGAGCTCCCTAAGAAAGGAAAACCCCTCTGTGCTCTTTCTGGAGGGACAGGTTTTCACTGTAAAATCAAGGTCTTGTAAAAGAACTCCATTTGCTTCCCTAGAAATTTCTTCAAAGTATGCATATTTGTGTGTGTGTTTTTTTTAATCATCCATTATTTTATTGTATATAGTATTCCATCTCAGCTAGGTTAAAGAAGCATGATTACCCCCAGACTGCAGGTAAGGAAACCAAGGTTAAGAATGATTAATGACTTGTTCGAGATCACATAAGTTGTTGGTAGGTGAGTGGTGTGTAGAAAACTCAGGTATCTCAACACTTCCTACCATATTCTTTCTATTCATTATAAGGGTAGTGAGAATTTTGAGAAGGACCTCTTAGTAACAACATAGTTTGTTTAAAATTTTTAAAACCTTTTTATTTTGAACTAATTTAAGACTCACAGAAAGTTTTTAAAATGGTACATAGAGTTCCCATGTATCTTTCACCCAGTTTTCCTCATTGAGAACATCTTAACAACCATAGTACATTTTCAAGCAGGAAATTGATATTGGTACAATACTATTAACTAAACTACAGACCTTATTCAGATTTCACCAGGTTCTACATCATTACTCTTACTTTATTTTATTTGGTTAAGGACTATACAGTACTATGAAATCTTATCACACATATAAATTTGTATAATCATCACCACGGTCAGGATACAGAACTGTTCCATCACCACAAAAAAACTCCTTCTTGCTATGTCTTTATAGTTACACATTCACCCAAACCCTAACCCATGGCAACCACTGGTATGTTTGTTCTCCATTACTGTAATTTTGTCATTTCAAGAGTGTTATATAAATTCAATTCCTACAGCCTGTATCCTTTTGAGACTTTTTTTTCACTTAACATAATACCCTTGACATCTATCTAAGTCGTTGCATGTGTTAATAATTTGGTTTTTTTATGACCAAGTAAGTAGTGGTGCACTACATGATAAATCACTTCCGCCAACCCCTTACTGTATTTCATTAAGAAAGTATGTTTATCCCATGAGGAAGAGGCCTCATATCTCTAAGTAGCTCTATCTCACCTGGGAAGATAACTTGTCCCAGGTGAAGAAGTCTGTGTCCCAGGCTATAAACCAGAAGTGGATGTGTAAGTCCTTGGCTTACCTAGGCAGGGGGCGTGAGTCTAGGTGGGTGGCATTCCTGAGTGGTTGGTGTTAAAGATGTGTCACATAAGCAGGCTAGCGGTTCAAAAGTTAAAACCCTGGTAAGGCCTCTTTTCCCTTAGGAGCCATGTAAAATGAGACCCAGAGTCCTAAGTCAGATTTTTTAGCCTCTTTGTTCTTTATGTATGTTTCCCTTTTGCTTTCTTTAGGAATTAGCAACAACAACAAAAAAATTTTTTTTTTTTTTTTTTTTTTTTTTTAATTTATTCTGTCTTGTTTTAGCTGTACTAGTTGGAAAGCAAGGAATGGGTTTAAGTCTAAACTTAACCATTTGTTAAAGGCTGGGATGTCTGGGGGAGGGAGGTGATAGAACAGTCCAGAAAGAGAGATTCTTCCTTCTCTTCCTTCGCCTCCCTCCTCCTTCCCCCTCCAAAGAGCAACTGAAATTCTCAGGGTCCAGGCGTGGTCAGTCCATGACCCCTGCCAGTGCCAACCTTGGCAGATAGGGCTTTTATTGAGGAAGGCAACATTTCCTTATCACTCGTGAACAAAAAAGTGGATCTCCAACTGGTTGGAAGTTCCAGTATTGCTACAAAGATGTGAAAAAATACAGGACAGTATTTTGAAGGGGAGGAACTACCCTCTCTTTAGTCTGGGAGTTAACTCCCTTAGGCAGTTCTTACTCTTTTTAGCTTCCTCTCCTCCTCCTTTTCTGAACCCACATACTCTCCCACGAGAATTTTCTACAACACTGACAGTGAAGAGGCTGTGGAGGAGGAGGTACAGATTGCTTCTATAGGGAGCTTGAAAGTCAGGGAAATGCCTATAGCTGCAACTTTGACCAAAGAAGGGAGCTGTTTTCTACTCGTTTTTTGTTTTTTACTTACTTACTTACTTTACTTATTTATTTATGGCTGTGTTGGGTCTTCGTTGCTGCACGTGGGCTTTCTCTAGTTACGGCGAGCGGGGGCTACTCTTTGTTGCGGTCCATGGGCTTCTCATTGTGATGGCTTCTCTTGTGGAGCATGGGCTCTAGGCACGCGGGCTTCAGTAGTTGTGGCGTGAAGGCTCAGTAGTTGTGGCTTACGGACTCTAGAGCACAGGCTCAGTAGTTGTGGCTCACGGGCTTAGTTGCTCCGCGGCATGTGGGATCTTCCCAGACCAGGGATTGAACCTGTGTCCCCTGCATTGGCAGGTGGATTCTTAACCACTGCACCACCAGGGAAGTCCTCTATTCGTATTTATATTCTTAGTTGTTCATTTGTTTTGTTCTACATTTATCAGAATTGTCTTCCTGATTAATGTCAAGCAGCAATTTTGGAAATGGCTTAGAGACTGAATATTAAAGCTGCAAATAAATAGAGCCTCTTTTGATGTTCTTTTGTTTGGCTTGGTTTTGTTTCGTTTTGCATTTTTAAAATATCACTAAGTTTTGAGGATGTGAGTTTTCTCAAGAAGTTCAGGGTTGACCAATCATCTTCTTGACGTTTTTGCCAAAAACATTCTCACCTTTTGTACTTTGTTAAATCATCCAGAGTCTCTAATAAGAGAATAAAGAGGTAATCTAAAATCTCATGGTGATACATCGTTAAAGACAACTTTTGTTAATCTACCTTAATAGACAAGAGCAATGATGTCAGTAATACAAAAAACAAGTATTAAATTTTCTGGTTCTAAATGCAGTTTGCATGGTTTTGCTGTTATGTTATTGTTAATAGTGTTTTGCCTAATCTAGTACAATTCAGGAGTCCAAATATGGGTTTAAATTTTGCACTTGTTGACCCACAAAGTGAAAATCTCAGTGTTCAACATTGAAATCTTTCTAATGTTTTAATTTTAATTTGGTAATTGTTAGACTAGAAGAAGAGGTGGTGGTAGAGAAGTAGAGTAGTGTCAGAAGTACCTGATAGGCCTGAATAAGAGGCAGAAAATGAAAGATTATGCTGTTGGCATAAATGGCTGTACAGTTACACTCAGTAAATGTCTTTTTGTGTTGGTTCTTGTTTTCCCTCCTTAACAGTGTATACTCTTCTCAGTGTAATAAAGGAAAGACTAGTACCTTGGAGCTAGTATCTAGCTTACGCTTTTATTTTACTTGAATATACATCCTCCTGAATTGGGACCGAGATAACCATCCTTGTCAGACAGAAACTGGAGCAGACAGCTGAAATGACGACCACGTTAAGGGTTTTAACCCTTCCCTTTTCATTTGGTAGTAGTCCTTATGACTCTTAGCAAAGCAGTAGAGTATCTTTTCCCCTACATTTTTTCATATGGATTATTTCCTAACCTCGTAGACCCACATAGAATGTGGGTGGAAACACAGCACAGCTTGACATTGATTAAACTGAAATTCTAAAACCCGTGTAACCTATTAACAGGATCTCTTTGTTTGGCTACTCAGTGGTAGACGCTCTTCTCCCCTTCTATCAGGAAGAGGTGTCCTTGCACTGAGTACTTGGATACCTTTCGAGTTAATGCCATCCTCTGTGCTAATATCTTCCTTCTCCTTTTCCTCCAAACAGCTGTCGCTGAAGTGTAGAGCTCCTGAAGTCTCCCAGTACATCTATCAGGTCTACGACAGCATTTTGAAAAACTAATAGACTAGTCCGATGCCCTCTGGCCACCCTGTGATCGGTGCAAGCCAAGAACTCTTAACTGGAAGAAAATTGTATTGCCGTGTAGAATCTGAACCCAAACACACTGAGGCCACCCACCAAGGTAGTGACTAGTCTAACCTGTGCTAACATTAGGGCACAACCTGTTGGATAGTTTTAGCTTCCTGTGACCATTTGTAACCACTGCTTCAATCACTTCTCACCTCGTGCCACCTGCTGCTATCTGTCCTTACTTGTGGGCTTCTCCATCCTGTGCCAGTGGCTGGCATTTTTGAGTGTAGTTTGATATTTTGTAATCGAGAGCTCGTTTCAAAAGCAGAAAAAGACAAAAAAAAATTAAAGCAAGGAAAAGTGTCACTGAAACGTAAACTGCACTTTATTGTTTTATATTTTTGTACATATGAGAAATTGAGGGAATAGTGTGTAACTGATAAAAAGTGTTAAAACAACCGCACAGTCCTGGAGGAAGAGACGCAGTTTCTTGCCCACCCCATTAGGGGTTTTTTGTCTGTGGCAGCCTTGTCCCTGATCCCTTTTTTTTCTCTCCAAACTCCTTTTCCTTGTGATTCCCCCTGCCCCGTATTATCATCTCCTCTGATGCTCTGCAGTTAGGAATGGTGGTCTTTCTTGAATGGTGCTGCAGAGTGCAGGAAATAGGGCCTGTCAGCATTGAGGCTGAGAAAAATGAGAACTTACTACATTCCTTTCCACTGATCTAATCTATTAATAACACTGATTAAGGAATTTGAGTAGAGATGGGAAACAGGAACCAAAATGCCCTTCCCCCATCTCCTGCTCTGGATTTATTTTAACTCTCAGGTCCAGTTCAGATCTAAAATATTAGTTTTAGAGTTGAAACAGACTTTAAGTAATAACTTACCCAATCTTGTTTTTCTAAAAAGGAAAAAGATAAGAGACAAACAGGATGTTATTGCCTAAGGCCTGTTAACTGATCAGTAGCAGAGGTGGGGGAGTGGGTCTCCTAAATCCTCATCAGTGTTGTCTTCACTGCAGGACCGTCTCCATAATTTTCTTCCTTCAATGCCTTTCTTTTACCTTTTCTGTGCCTGCTTCTTTATGGCTCTTCTCATACTTCATACAGATTTTGGCACTCCATTCATTGGCATCCGGCAGCAGCAGAGTATCTTTCCAGGGACTTGAAGGTAAATCCTGATGCCAGAATGAAGGAGTAGCTAATAGTCTCCTGGAGCCACAGTTCTTGAGGCCAGCAGGATGGGTGCAGGGATGAAGTGAGCTTCGGGATGCCACAGATTCACTTGATCCTTCAGTTCTCTGATCTGTTCTTTACTTGTGTTGCTTAGGCTGCAAGGCAATTGAGATCACCTCAGAGGGCCAAGCAGTTCTTTTCATCTCTCAAAAGATTGGGAGATGTGAGGACCCCCTGCCCCCTGGACACATTGGGTGTGGTCTGTCAAAGAATGCTTCATGCCTGGAACACCAGTCTGTTTAGCAGTGTTCACACTGTTTCATCTGTGGGCACCTGTGCCGACCAGCACCCAGGATTCAGGGTCCGTGACCAAGACTGCTTCTCAGATGCCCCTGCTCAAATCAGAGGCACTTGGGTCCAAAGGCCTCATGTAGGACCCAGACCTAAGAGTGAGTCCAAGAGGAGGAGGAATCATAGAAAACAAGAGCAGAAACTACCCCCCAACCCTGTCACAAGTGAAATGACTCTGATTCATATCAGTTGCAAAGTTTGGGGGTGCAGGTCCCCCAAAGCAGCTTTTTAAACCTTGAGAATCTCCAAGAGCAGAAGTTCTGGGGTGAGGGTCAGGAGCCATGTCCTGCGCTCACCACCCCTCAGGCACGTGGAGAACAGGAAGTAGCACAGGATTGCGTGTGGGAGGGGGGTCAGTTGGTGACAGGTGGGGTAGAAAAGCAGGTGGGTAAAGTCCCCTTTTTGGGAAATCTCTCGTGGAGTCAGTTGGATACAAGCAGTGAAGAAGGTCCACACTACAAGTGCAGTGTTCTCATCTCAAAGCAAACTGCAGTTCCAGAAGGAAGAGCGTGTGTCAGGGTAAGCAGACAAGACAAGTTTGTACCAAGATACGTTCCTCCACCCCTGAAACCAGGCTTCTCTCAGCCTCCCCGTCAGTGAGGGGAAACAGCTGCTGTTCTCAGCTGACCTGACTGAGCCAATCCGCGCGCGAACTCTTCACTCCTTGGAGAGGCTGCCTCCCGGTTTGCCCCTGAGCAGTTAGGGAGGGATTCTGCTCCACGGAAAGGACCTCTCTCCTGAGGAGACAGAGCCTGTTGCCTCCACCACAGCTTCCCTTTGGGCCCATCTCAAGCCTGGCTAGACTGGGGAACGGAGTGGAGATTGCCCTGCATTCCCCTCTCCTCTGCCTCAGTGTGTCTTTGTAACGTCAGCTGGTGTCTTACAAAGGGCAAGGGAACCACACACACACCCAGAACTCTTGCTGGTCAGAGATTCCCTGAGTGTCTGTCCTCGCCCGAGCCCGTTTTGTGTGTCTGTGTTGTGAACCTTGGGACTCTGGAGAGAAGGGGAGGGGGGGTAAACGTTGCCCTGAGAAGGCTTATCATTCTTTTGTTGTTGGGATCTGTTCTTGGGGAGGGTGGGGGTCGGGGGAAGCTTGACTTTGTCTTCGTCAATAAACTCTCATTTACATAAAATGAAGTTTGTGCCTATGTACTTTGTTCCCAGAAGTGACAATCTAGGACAAGACACAGCTGGCCAAGGGAGGGATGGGCATTAATAACCATGCTATTAGAACTTGCCTTTTGGCTGCCCTAGCCCTCCCAGGGATTTAGCCAGATGAAATGTTAAGATTGGCCTGAGGAAGAATCACATGTCTCAGAGGCTCCTCTTAACCAAGCCCCCTGTCACCATCACCACACAGGCATTTCGCCGCAGGCAGGGAGTGCTCGGAGGAGCCCATCCGTCTTCCCTGGCAGGTCCCCTGCTAGGACCCAAAGCAGATGGTCCAGGGGCAGGCGGCCAGCCAGGCACAGGGGCAGAAGGAGCACAGCAGAGCTGCTCATCGGTGTCCTCTTACCCAGGACGTTTCACTAATGAATTTATAAAAGCCTCTCAGATCTGCACTCAGGGCCTGCATGTTCCCAAGTGGATAGAATTAATGCTGCTTTCAAGCAAACTTGCCAGGGAGTTCAGATCTAATCACCTGCATTTGTGTTGCCGGGGACACGTGAGCCAGGTGTGGTCAAGCTAGAGGCCCTGCCCCTGGTTGTGATGAGTGGACAGCGTCTGAAGTCTCCCACAGCCTGGAGTGGGGGAAGGAGGCTGAGGGATCCAATGCCCAGATGCCCTGAGCCTCTCTCACCAGTAGAGTGAGTGTAGGTAAGGTGCTTTGCACCGTGCTCAGCAGAGTAACTGCTTTCATTACACGGATGTCCAAACACCATGAACAAGCTGCCTTTGGCAGCTAGGAACTCTTGGTTGTCTCCACGTGCTGGCTGCAGTTAGCCCGAGCTCTAACTGGAATAACACTTGGGGTGGAGTGGGGTCAGGGTGGTCTTTGCGGAGGTTCAGAGTCAGAGACATGAAGAGGGATGGGCCTGACTGAGGTCTAATTGGGTTCACCAGCTAAGAATGTCAATTTTGGCCAAGAAAATCCTTAGGACAGAAGCTTTCGACTCTTGGGTGCACATTGATATCACCCAAGAGCTTTCACAAAAGGCTGGTGATTCTTGGCCAGTCGGGTGGGGCCTGGGGCAATGTGCATTTCAAAAAACTCCTCAGATGTTTCTAGAAGTGCTGGATTGAGAATCACTGCCAGAGAAGGACTCACACTTGTTTGCCTCCTGCCTCTCCTGCAGTAATGGTGCTCTTGTGGCAGTTGAAAAACGGTAAAGCACTTTCATGCACGAGATGCCTGCCCATTCGTGAATTGAGAGCGTTATCCCCATTTTTCAGGTGAGAGGAGGCAGAGCCACGTCTTCTGATTCCCTCTGCCCTTAACTACTACAGCTTCCCTTCATCTGTGCCACCAGGCCAAAAGCCAGCCTTGCTAAGCCCCTGAGGTCCCAGTGTGTTCAGTCTCCAAAAGCAGGGTATACTGGCCCCCAGACCTCCACCTGAGATTGCACCCTTCTTCTCTGCCCCCACCCCCGCCACCAGTGGCAACTAAGAAATACTGAGATCTCAGGTACATTGTTTCTGAGACCAGAGAACAGCTGAGGACTCCCGGGTTGGAGCCTTCCTACTCCCACCTCATGCATTGATGCTTTTTCTGGTTTTGCTTGGACCCAGATTTCTTTTCCTGCCACCCCCAGCTCCAGGAGGCAAGAGCCTGTTTATTTTAATACCTGGTGTGGCACTTGGGAAAGATCACACCTCCCCCGTTGTTACCCATTTCTGTCTCCTGAACACTAATCCTAGAATCCCCACCAGCCCCCAGACATGTTATTAGCAACAAGGATGTTTCTTGAAAAGTTTCCGAGTTGGCTCCAAACTTGCCATCTCAGTTTCTCATTTAGCTTTTGCCCTGCCGTTCCTGATGCTGCCAACAAGAGGAAGACTAATTTAGGGATTGGTTAGACCCAGATGGACTTAATTTCCGGAATTACCCTTTTGAGACAGGACTGCCCCAACACTCTGGGACTGAGAGAACTCCACTACCCGCCTTCTCCCACCGGGTAGGTGTTAGAGGAGGATGTTCAAGTCTAGCCTAGCCTCTGGCTTTCCCTCCCTTGTTTCATTCACTCTCCACTTACGGTCGAAGGCACCAGGATCTGGCTAGCCAGCTTCTGAAAGCCAGTGGGATCCTCGGCTACGATGGAGCAAGGGCGGCGGAGTGGCAGGTTCGGGTCCTCGTCCTCTCTGTCCCACTCCGTGTCTGGGCTTCAGCTGCTGCAGGTGGACCCATGCATTCCATCCCCTTAAACCTCAGGCGTTCTCAGCCGAACCAGAGGCACAGACAGAGCCTCTCAGGTTTTTTCACCAAGGTAACCCTAATCATAGAAGAGAGTGAACAGGCTCCTAGGGGCGTACATCCTTAGACCAAAGTGACTCTCAGCGAACCAAGATGATTTAACCGAGTCTTAAATTCAAGCACATTTTGCATTTTATGTTAACACTATGGGTTTGTTTTTTATATAAGATATAATGCTTTAAATGACCTATCACTGCAAGCCAGTGTGAGGCCCCGTAATGAACCTGTGGCTTTGTGTTCTCCTAGTATAGCTAAGTTGAGAATTCTGAGAAGCCTGGCCGCAAGGTGTGTGTGAGCATTGCATGATTTCTGGTTTCTAGTCTCCCTTGGGCTGAAATAGAACCAGAATGGCGGGCCATAGCCTGGGGGAGTAGACATAAATTCTGGGATCCTTGGGCGGGGTAAGAATGAAAGATTTTCAAATACAGTGGGGGGGATTGGTAGTGCCCTGGATGATTTAATCAAGTTAGGAGTCTCTTGGTTGACTTGGTTGACTGTTGCGATTCCACAGGGCCAGTAAATCTGATGCCTCCAGAACAAAAGTGGCACTCCAGGAGGGGGCCCCCTGTATCCTTCTCAGCCCTGCATTTGCTTCTAGCTGCCCTGGCCCTTCTCCTCAAAGCCCTACCCAACACCTGGGCGGGAGCCGTCTTAGCATAAATGCAAACGCTTTCCCAAGGTCATGTTCAACCTTCCCTCTGAATGGCTGTGTCTCTAAAACAGAAAAGAAAAACGAAAGGCCACACAGACTCCACGCCAGGCACTGCATTACAGACTCTACACACCACAGGCTCATTTATGCTGTGGGGACAACTGGTCACCTCTTCATTTTACAAATAAGGCATAGAGTTCGGAGCGTTCAGGTAATTTGCCTTCAGTCACATAGTAAGTGGTAGGGGCCAGGGCCTAAGTCCAGATCTGCTTGATTCTGAAGCCCAGGCTCGTAACCACTGTACTGTCTGTCTGGACAGGAGAGGGAAGGGGAGCGAGCGGGAGGGTGCTCAGCCCACTAGTACTAGAAAGAATAGGAAGTCACAGTGCGGGATGCTGGGTCCAGGGGTAAAAGCACTTGGGAGATCTCTCCCAGCTTCCACCTCCTCCTCCCTGCACCTCTGCTTCAAAACCCTTCCAGGCTATCCCAGCCAGACAGGGCTAGATCCCAACTCCTTCCTCAGCAATCAAGGCCTTCGTGACTTAACCTCCACCAACCTCTCAGCCTCCTCTCCCTGTGCTTCCAGCCCCCCGCCCCCACCCCCGTGCCTGTCTGTGTCGTGGACCCCCTTCTCAAACCCCTGTAATTGCTCCCAACTTCTCTCATCTGAACCCTCCTCTTCCACACCCTCCCCCACCCTGGCACCCAAAATCCACTTCTTTCAAGGCTTCTTCCTTGAAAGTTGCCTCCTCTGAAGCCTCCACTGACTCCTCTCACTAGTTGGCCTGCTCCCTCTACCCTTCCCCAGAACCTTGACTCTGCACACAGCACGTATTCGCACCACATGTGTGCTTCTGGCCTCCCTGATGAACTGTGGGCCCCTGGCCAAGTTCGTCAGTGGCTGCCCCGCTTGAGACTCCCAATTTTTGTCTTCCGCATTTTACACTTCAGTAAGACCAGTCACTCAGCCTCTCTCAGCCTCAACTATCTCATCTGTAAAACGGGGGAAACAGAATCTACCTCATAGTATTGTGAGCCTTAACTTTGAAGATGCAGGCGAAGCTGGGAGCACATTGCCTGGCACATACTCATTAAATGTTAGCTACCCGTGAGGAATGACACTGATCACGATTGTTTTAGAATAAATACACGGGCGATTCTGCCCTCTCCCCTGGCAAATGCTGGTATCACCCCGTCTGGAGAGGAGAGGGGAGCAGTCGTTTCAGGGGATGGAGGTCATTCATTGGCCTGGGATGAGCTTTGCTTTGCCAGCCTGCTCTGCTCTTCTTTCCCTGCTGCAGTGAAAGGTGAAAGTGACCACCCTTCGCAGCCCTCCGGTGGAGTGGAGGAGAGGAGTCTGGATGCCTCTCTAGCACACGGTGCAAGGCACACAGTGGGCGCCCGTCCGGTGACTGAACTGGGAAGGGTCAGAAGAGACCTAGAGAGGGAACCTGGGGTGTGTGGCGGGGGTGGGATATGGAGTGAAGCCAAAGGCTTTAGGGCCTTTCCGGTCCCTTTCTCCCAGCCCTCCAGGTTAGAGCTAAAAATACCGCAGGGACAGTCGGGAGGGGTGAAGGTCGAGGCTCGGGATTAAAGAATTTGTCCAGGGCTTCCCAAGTGAATATGGCAGGCTCAGGGACCCAGCGGAACGCCAGCGGGGCACGCCCCCCCCGCCCCCCGCCCCCCGCCCCGCTCCCGCCTCCTCCTCCTCCCAGCGCGAGCGGGCGGCGCGCTCCGGAGGGACAACCGGGCTGGAGGTGTCCTACCCACTCGGCGGCCAGCACCTACCCCCCCCGCGCCCGCCCTGAGCCCGCCCCGACTGCGCAGCCGGGGGCGCTCCCACCTCTCTCCCCCCGGGCCGGGGAGCCGGGGGGCAGCACCGGAGCCCGGGGGGAGCGCGGCCCCACCGGCCGGCCGGCCCGGGCTGGGGGTAGCTAGGACGGCCCCGGGTAAGCGGCGGGAGGCTGGGCGAGCGGGCGGGCCGGGGCCGGGGTGGGTCGGTGGGGGAATGGGGGGGGGGCGACGGGGGCGAGGAGGGAGGAGGGGGCCGGCGGACTGGCTGGGAAGCGGCGCGGGGCGGCCACGTGAGAGCTGGTGCTGGCGGGGTGGGGGGGGGGTGCCTGCGAGGTGCTGGAGGCGGAGAGCAGGCTGGGCTCCGGCATCCCCCTCACCCAGAACTCCCACCAATCAGGTCATAGGGAGCTCAGCATCCTCCGACGCCCGCACCCACCCACTCCCACATGAATGTGATGGGGACAGACAGCGGGCAGACGTGTGACTCGGCCCACGGGACCTGCAAAGCCCCCGCCCTCAGTCTGGGGCTGGGACTCAGGCGTCCAGGTCCAGGGTAGAGGAACCAGAAGCAGGCTTTGGCCCCAGTGTATGTCCCCGGGCGCTGTCTGCAGACTCACTGCAGGGCACAGGCCTTGGGGAGGGAGGCTCAGGGGCCTGGTCCCTGCCTCTCCGGACAGCCCTCTTCCACCCCCACCCAGATGGGGATGTTGCATTAACAAACACTTAGACCCAGGACCCCCGCCTGGGAAGCGGGAGGGGACACCAGTCACCTCTGAGTCAGGGCCTGGTGACTTCCAGGAGGCTGTCCCCAGCCTAGGGGCCTCTCTGGCACCCCCTCCCTGGCTCTAGCGCTGTGCCCCGCTTTTATTTCCCAGCTATTCCCCCAGAAAGGGTTGATTTCAGGGCAGGGAATGGGTTGTCCAGGAGAATCTGCAGGTAGGCTACATCCTAGATCCCTCTAAGTTGCCACACCCAGGGGGAGGCCGGGACGCTTCTGGCATTCTTTGCCTTCTCTTCCTCCCCTAAGGTGCCCCCTCCCCACCTGCTTGTGCTGGTTATGTAATTAACCCAGCTGAGGCTCTCTGCCATGCTGACAGTGTCCAGGGATGCCTGAGGAGCCCAGGGCCCTGGAGGGATTTATGGGGAGGAGGGGCTGGTACTTCCCCCAGTTGGGAGCTCACAGAAATAGAGAAGCACTTGTTGGGGAAAGGACACTGCATGGGACTGGAAGGAGATAAGAGTCCTAGTCTTAGTTGACAGCTCAACTGGCTATGTGGTTTTCACGTCCCTAAATCTGTGGGTTTTTTTTTTTTTTGGTTTTGTTTTTACCTTCAATAAAATGGGGAGAATTGCACGCACGCGTGCACGCACACACAAACACACACTACATGTATGTGAGCAACAGTGCAGTAGTGCAGAGTGACCCATCTGGGATGGCTAGGAGGTCCCATTGTGATCGTGGAAAGCCTTCGATGAGTGAAGGACCCCTGTGCATAACAATGGCCACTGTTTATTGAACACCTACTCTGTGCAGGCACGGCCTCACAACACCCTATGATGTTCCTTGCCCAAGATCACACTTTAGGTGAGTGGCAGAGCGGAGAATCCAACGCTGGTGGATCTCACTCCAGATCCTGCCGTTGGTTTACTATGCTGTATGTGCACATGCCCTGTGGATTGGGTCCTCTGAACCGGGATGGACTGGACTGAGGGACATTCAGCTGTGAGCTGTGAATATGTGGAAAGGGCATGCATCCACAGAGAAAACATGCATATGTGCTGGAAAGCATGGCCCCATCCAAACCCAGCAAACCCATCTGCCTTGGACCCACTTAGCAGGCACTGGTGTCACCCTCCTGGGAGTAGTTCCCAGACAGGAGGTCTCAGGCATGTACCAGCCTCCCTGGTCACCATCCTCAACAGAAAGAGAAGGCACCTGGCTAAGAGGTTTACTTGGATTATCTCAGAAGTAGGGGCTAATGATCCTTCTTTATAAGTGTGCAGAATGTGGCTCAGATCAGGCAGTTGATTTGCCCTCTGACCCACAGCCAGGAAACATCAGAGCTGGGATTTATACCCATGCTCTAAAGTCACTGAAACTGAGCAAGCAAGGCGCTAACGAATCCATGTCAAGGTTCAATCCTGTAGCAGCCCTTTCCCGGGCACCTGTTGCACGCCAGGTCCTCTGAGCTCAAGGGGTTGCCAGATAATCAGACACAGCCCTTGGCCTGTGGCCTTCGCCAGCTAGAATCACTAAACTTGGAAGCTGAAGTACTGCGACATTGTAGAAAGGAGTAGCCGCCTTTCCCAGCTGTGTGCCTGGGCTCGTGTCTCCCTCCCTCTGGGTCTTCTCTCCAAAGTGGGAATACCTATCACCTGGGGATACTGTATCGACTAAGGATAACCACGTGGGCATGCTGACCTAGAGTAACTGCTCCACAAGTGTCGCGCTCCAGAGCCAAAGCCATCGGCCAGTCCAGGGATTCTCAGCAGGGGGTGCTTGGGAAGGTGGGGGGAGCGCATTTTGGGTCATCATGGTCACTAGAGGCTGCTGCTGGCAAGTACCTCCAGGCAGCTGGGGATGTGAAATGCCCTGCTCGATAAAGAATTCTCTCTCCACAAAACACCAGGACTGCCTCCACGGAGACACACTGGCCTGGTCTCACCCCTGAGGACCGGGAGACCAAGACTGCGAGGCGTTGCTGTCTTGCCCCAGGCTCAGTGGGAAGGCTGGGACTTGAAGCCAAGTCTAGTTCTCTTTCCACTCCGCTCTGCGGCCCGCCCGGGTCTGGGAGTCAGACTGGCCAAAAGTCAGGTCATAATACAAGTCAAGAAAGATTGATTCCCACTGATGGGATTGACGGCAGGGAGAATGGAGAGGGAAGGATGGGGAGGTTCTGGATAGATGGGATAAGGGCTCTGGGGAAGGGAAGGCATCCCAAGCGGCAGTAGTAACAGCTCCAGTGACGTCCCCAAGGTGGAAAAGTACAGGATGTGTCCAAGGAGAAGGCAGCCCACCAAGCCCATCTCTTGTTTCCACAGTCCAGGTGGAGGCCGCAGAGGGCCCAGGGCAAGCAGGGGCAGCGATGATTGGTCCTGACGGTGGCTGAGCCCCCAGCCCCTGGAATATGCAGCCCGGGGGAGCCCCAGGCAGCGGCGAGGACGAGGTGGCGGAGCGGGGCGGGAGGCATGGTCTCCACCTACCGGGTGGCCGTGCTGGGGGCGCGAGGCGTGGGCAAGAGTGCCATCGTGCGCCAGTTCCTGTACAACGAGTTCAGCGAGGTCTGCGTGCCCACCACCGCCCGCCGCCTCTACCTGCCTGCTGTCGTCATGAACGGCCACGTGCACGACCTCCAGATCCTCGACTTCCCGCCCATCAGCGCCTTCCCTGTCAACACGCTGCAGGTAGGGGGGCGGGGGGTGGGGGGGACAGGGTGGAGGAGAGCCTGGACCCCAACCCTCTCCTGGCTCCCGCCCTATTGCTGGCTTTGAGAACTCCGCGCTGCACCACGGGCCACCCTACTTAGAGCCGTGCCAGGAATCCATTCATTTGTGCACTGGTTTATTCAACAAATATTTGATGAATGTCTAATGTGTACCAGGCCCTGTGGTGGGCACTGGGGTAGAATGGTGCTCAAAACAGAGCAGTTTGCTCTCAAGGAACTCATAGTCTGGTGAGAAGACAGTCAACTATTACATAGTTCCATGAGTGTCATGATTGCAGGGGATGCGGGGAACTAAGACAGCCCTTAAGGGGCATCTATCCCACGAAGGGGTGTGAGGGTGGGGGTCACAGGAGGTGATGTCTCAGCTAGGTAGGATCTGGGCAGGTAAAGGGCAGTGGAGAGAAAGGCATAGAGCGCCGGATGCCTGTTAATATTCTGGGCACTGCCTCCCATGGCCTCAGACCCACATCGTCTGTAGAAGGGACAGCAGAAGAAAAGGCTGGGACCTGGGAAAGGTGTGTTCTCAGAGATTGGAGACCCCAATCAGATCTCTTGCCCAAGGGCCTTTTCTCTTAAGTGATGCTTTGTCCCCTGACCTCAGGACTGGCCCTCGGGGCAGCCTTTCCTGCAGGGGTTGGATTCAGATGCCCCCAGTGCCCTGGCTTACAGGGTCCAGCCTGCAGACCGGGTCCTTCTTCCTGCTCTCTACCTTTGGCTTGAGCGGGGGTCGGGTGCAGGGGGAAGCTGAACCCTAGACATGTTGGCTCACCAAAGAAGCCCCTGACCAGAGCGCAGAGTTTCTCCAGGAAGGCTAGGCACGGTGGAGGCCCGGAGGGCAGGGGCCACCGCTTGGCCAGTTGTAACTGTGCAAATACAGCAATCTCTCGGGTGGGGCTGGGGGCTGGGGGCTGGGGAAGGGCTCAGGCTCAGCACTGTGTTAGCAACTCCGGGCAGGAGGACCTTCGCCCAACCTCGGGGACACCTGTCTCTCCCGTCCCAGGTGTGGGAGCGTCAGCACCAAAGACAAAAGCCTTAAACACACATCACGCCTTGGAAACAGTGAGGTCAGGGCAGTGGGTCCAAGGTCAGGTGTTCTAGTTCTCCTCCAAAGGAGACTAACAGTAGCCTGAGTGGATGCTCAGATCCCGCTCTGGTCCTGTGCATTGAGCTGGGTTTATTTTTCACATTTTGTTGTGTGTTTAAATTGTAATTTCGATTTTGGAATCGGGAAGATACAATTTAAAAGCCCAAACTTTGTTAAAACAAACAAACAAGAAGTACACCCAAAGAAATCTCAGTCCCACCCCTGCTCTCTTTACCCCAGTTCTTGCCCCATTCTATAGCCATTCTCATTGGTTTTTTTATTCACACTTCCAGTTTTTCTTTACACAAATAAGAAAATGTATTCTTATTCCACTCCCCTTCTTGCATTAAAAAAAAAACAAAAACAAAACTGTTCTGCACCTTTTGTTTGTTTGTTTGGGTTTTTTCTTTGTTTGTTTGTTTTTTTGGCTTGACATTTTAACCTGGAGGTCTTTCCATGTCAGTATCTAGAGGTCTTCTTCATTCTTTTTTCATGGCTACACTGTATTCCATTGGAAAGATGTACTATGAAGTCCCCTCTTGCTGGACAAGTGGGTTGTTTCCAAACTTTTGCTTCAAAACAATGCCACAGTGAATAGCCTTGTAATAGTCATTTTGTACACAGGAAGGCATATCTGTGGGATCGATTTCTGGAAATGGCATTGCTAGGTCAAAGGATAAATGCAACTGGAGTTTGGAAGGTGCCAGATTCCACCCCGCCACCCTCCCCCCCATTAAGGTGCATAGTTTGTGCTCCTGTGAGGGATGTTACATGAGCGCTTGTTTCCCTAAAGCCATCAGAGTGTATTGACAAACTTTTGGATTTTTGACAGTCTGATAGATGAGATAGGATAATCTCAGTGTACTTTTTTTTTTTAATAGGGAGCATTTTCTTTTTTTTTTTAATTAATTAATTAATTAATTTTATTTATGGCTGTGTTGGGTCTTCGTTTCTGTGCGAGGGCTTTCTCTAGTTGTGGCAAGCGGGGGCCACTCTTCATCGCGGTGCGCAGGCCTCTCACCATCGCGGCCTCTCTTGTTGCGGAGCACAGGCTCCAGACGCGCAGGCTCAGTAATTGTGGCTCACGGGCCCAGTTGCTCCGCGGCATGTGGGGTCTTCCCAGACCAGGGCTCGAACCTATGTCCCCTGCATTGGCAGGCAGATTCTCAACCACTGCGCCACCAGGGAAGCCCTCAGTGTACTTTTTATTTACATCTCTGATTATGAGTGAAGTTGAGCATCTTTTCATATGTTTGAGGGCCTTTGCCTTTCTTTTTCTGAAAACTATTAATGCCTTTGCTCATCTTTCTGTTGGATCATTGGCCTTTTTCTTCCTGATGGACCCTGAGTTTTGGACTCTCCAAGGATGTCCAAGACTTCACCCCTGAAACACAAGAAAGGGACTTTGAGCAAAGAAATGCTGAGACAGGATCCTGCATGCCCCGAAGATCAAATAGTAGAATCCCAATGGTTACCGTCTGAAAATAAGAATGCATTCTTCCCCAGTGCCAGATGAGACCCAGCCCAGGAGAGCGGCGTTTCTAGGGTCTGAGTCTCAGCTGTTGCTTCTGCAGCCTCTCTCCTCCTATCAGAGAAGGAAGCTGAGGTTAGAGGGCGTGTGCAACCCACCAAAGAAATGAGCAGCAAATGCATGGTTGGCACCCAGGTGGCTGAGGCTCCCTCAGCTCCTGTGTCCTTGGAACTGGACTCGGTTTCCATTGCTCCTTCTCTGTCTTGATGCAGCCCCAAGTGGTCTTTTACCATCTGGAATGCTGCATGGAGCTAGCTGGAAGGCAAGCTGAGCTTCCTTGCTCCCTCCCTTCAATCAGGGGTGAAGGGACAACCCAGCCAATAGGGAGCCTTCTTCCTCTCCCTTCTAGGAGCCCCCAGAGAGGAGTGGGTGGGAGGCAGCCTGGAGGCCCCCTTGAGGAGGTAGCATGTTGGGAGAGAGGTGGGGCTGTCACCCTCGAAGGCTAGCAGCTGTTCCCTCTCCCCAGCAGAGAGCTGGAAGAATGTGGGAGCCTCCTGCCTATTTCCCCATCCCTCCCACTTCCTGCTGATCTCCACTCCTTGCATGGGATGGAGGAGGAACAGCGTACACTCTGGGGTCCCAAGCTCCCAGAGGTCCTGTGTCCAGTGGAATACAGTCTTTCCTGGCCTGAGAAACCAGTTCATGGTTTCCTATGATTTCAGATTTGTCCTCAGCATCTTCCCCCTGCACCAAAGTTAAAACTAAGCGCAAAGAAAAGATGCCACATCATCTCCCTGGAGAAATCCACTGCACCAGCTTCTAAGCCTTTCAATCGGGAAGTGCTTTTCTGGAGTCATACTGAACTCTCCACCACTGTCGCCCAAGTCTTTCCCCTTTTAATCCTTCTCTGCAGTGTAGAACCAGCTGTAGTCCTCCATGCCTGATCCCTACCCCAATTCAGCTCATAAGCTGGCACCGGAGGTACGCCTGCCTCTCCCTCTAGTCTTTTGCCGGGGCTCTAGTTCCTAGAGAAAACCCTAGTTCCCCTTGTCCTGGGAGGCCTCTGCCTCCCCAAACTTCAGGGAGGCCCTTCTTTCCACACTCTGGCTGCTTTCTGCTGCTGCCCTTGCAATTCTCATCTGCTGGCAGGTTAATTAGCTAACTAATCTCTTAAGGAATCTTCTCTTTCTTGCACTCAGCCTTGCCTGGGGCCTGTTCAGCTTGAGCTGCCCTTCCCAGAGAATTTGCCACAGGCGTTCATCAGGAAGTTCCATCTCCGTGGAGCTGCCCTGGGGCCCTGCTCTACATCAGCCCCCATTCGGCATCCAGTCTCAACCTTTTTCTCCTCAGGCCTCCTTCTTCTCAACCTTGAGGGCAGAGTGAAGCAAACAGAAGGGGCACATCAGGTAGCAATCTAAGGGCTGCGTTACAAGCAGGAATTGGGTTGATCCCAGCACGGACCAGGTGGGATTCAGGACCGTGGAGAGTTCACCAGCCTAGGTAGTGCAGTTAAAGAGCCTGCTAAGAGCCTAGGAGGAGGAGGGATATAAAAATGAGGAAGGCTGGACTCTGGTCCTCAGGAGCTCACAGCAGAAGTGGGGACCTGGGAATGGAAACAGCTCTGACCAAGGTATAATTGAACTGTTCTTAGAACACAAGATGAAGGGAATAGTCCCCTGCTTGCAGGAAGGCTTCTTAGAGGAGGAGGAGGCATCTGAGCTGAGGCCTGGGAAGATACAGAGGATTTCAACAGGTCCAACAACTAGCTCAGGGCTGGGCTCGTAGAGGCGCTTAATAAATGTAATCGAACAAAGGACTGGTTGGATGGATTGGGGGACAAAATGGGACAAGGCAGATCTCAGCTCCAGGCGTGCACAGGACAGACAGCGGCCCTGCCGCATCCTGGCTTGGAGGTGGGAAGCCACACCTGAGCTCTGCCACTTGTGCCCTGGGCCTGGCTTCCTGGGGATCGGTGAGTGTGCAAGGCTTAGGGTGCAGTGGCAAGTGAGAGTGCTGTGTATGGCGGGAGGTGGCTGGGGGCTTATGGCTGCTCTGACCTTGGTGCTGGCTGGGGGTGTTGCAGGAGTGGGCAGACGCCTGCTGCAGGGGACTCCGGAGCGTCCACGCCTACATCCTGGTCTACGACATCTGCTGCTTTGACAGCTTTGAGTACATCAAGACCATCCGCCAGCAGATCCTAGAGACGAGGTGAGGGGCCGGGATACACTCCACTGCCACCTCAGTGGATGCCCCTATGCTGGCCACTTCCCGTGAAAAGGGTGCAGTGGGAGGGAAACAGATCAAGTGCCTCTGGTTCCCACACATACTCAAACACACACGCACGACATTTTGCCATCCCCGTTTCTGTTAACTCATTTTGGGACCCTTACCATGGGGTGGCTAGTCTAGCGCAGTAGTTAAGAGCAGAGGCTCGGGGAAGGAGACTTCCAGGGCGCCTCAGCCGCATGACTTTAAGCCAGGCTCAGGTTCCTGATCTGTACAATGGGGAGAACATTAACATCCACCTTTTGGATCAGTTGGTGTCAGTTACAGCGCTGCGCCTGGAACAGATGGATGGTAGTAGCAGTATTGACCAGGCACAGCCCGCCTGTCTTGAAATCTGGCGGGGGGCGGGGTTGTGAGACTAGACTGGGGGGTTCTGAGATTCCCACCTCGCCCCGCAGGGTGATCGGCACCTCGGAGACGCCCATCATCATCGTGGGCAACAAGAGGGACCTGCAGCGCGGACGCGTGATCCCGCGCTGGAACGTGTCACACCTGGTGCGCAAGACCTGGAAGTGCGGCTACGTGGAGTGCTCGGCCAAGTACAACTGGCACATCCTGCTGCTCTTCAGCGAGCTGCTCAAGAGCGTCGGCTGCGCCCGCTGCAAGCACGTGCACGCCGCCCTGCGCTTCCAGGGCGCGCTGCGCCGCAACCGCTGCGCCATCATGTGACGCCGCGCCCCGCCGGCCGCAGCCCCCGCAGGCCCGAGCGGGGAGGGGCAGGAAGAGAACTCCTGGACCGCCCCCGCAGCCACGCCCTCCCCGGGAGAGGCGGAGGGCGAGAGGGAGCTTCCCCTTAACTGCCCCGTCCTCCCGCCTCTCCCGCGTCTGTCTTCCTGGGACGGCCGCCTTTAGTGCTGTAGTTCGTGCAGAGCCCGGCCCGGTCCCTAGGAGCGCCGCCGCCCCTGGGGCTTCGGGGTGAGCGCGTGACACGGAGGGCGGGGGTGGAGAGGTGCTGCCCTGGCCGGGCCCGCACCCGTCTGCTCCAGAGAGTGTGTCTGTCATTGCTCCGCGTCTTCTTTTTCCGTGTCTGTCTGTCTGTCTGCCCAAGCGTCAGTTGGTCCTCAGCTGTCTTACCCACCCTCGCCGCCTCCAGCTTCGTTCACAGGGCTCTCATTTCATCCAGCCCCTTGTCGCAGGTCCCGGCACCTTCTTCGTGAGGCCAACCTTCGGACCGTCAGCACCACCGGCACGGGGCGGAGCGATGCGGGTGGCCCAGGGACCACAACCGGGGTCCGAGGGTTGAGGTCCTGGATCAGTCAGGGGGAGAAGGCAGAGCTCCCCCCGCTTCCAGGGAGACCTCCCCGCCCAACAGCCCCTATAGACGCAACAAGCTACCTTCCAGCCTTAACTCGATGGTCCGTCCCTGCCGGGTGCCCCTCACCCATTTCCTGACCCTAAAGTCAGATCACCCCCTGGGTTCAACATTTTTTTCTTGACCGAGTGTGGAGAGGGAATGCCCCCAAATGATAGATTTATTTCCACGATGCCAGCTTCCAGCCCTCCGTCCCCTTCTGGGTTGAGTGGTCTGCCAGACTGGAGGATGTTTGGGGGGGAGGGGGGGGTCTGGTGGTGGGCGGGGTGTGGAGGGAGGCAGTCAGGTCGTGCCAGCGAAGACTCTGTCTCCCCATCTGACCCCAAGCTGACTGCCCCAGACCTTGCCCGCCTTGAATCTCAGATTACCCCGATTAATCTGGGGAGGGGCAGAGCCGGGAAAAGAATTATGGGAACCCCTATGCTAAGGGGAGATATACCGGCATCCCCACCCCTAGATGGAGGCCCTCAGGATCTGATGCCCCCTCGTCCCAACACCAGTTGGCCCCATGCCTTGACTCACTCCGCCCCATTTTCTCCGGCTGCCTGGCCAGTTTCTACCTCTTGTCACCGGAGCTGATCACTGTCAGTTTTGTACCGATTTAGAAATAACAAAAGTAATGAAGATACTAGGAGTGACGTGCGGGATTACTGGGGGATTTGGGGGGCGGGAGAAATGGTGCGAGTCCCCGGCCGCCTAGCCAAGTTCTCCCTGAGGCCGAGCCCTCAGCCCTGCTCTGGTGGGAGGATAGCGAGGTCCCTTACTAGAAGAGAGACGGATAGAACAGCCTAGCCTCGATGTAGCCAAACTGTGGCGTATAGACCAGGAAACCAGGTAGCTCAGGGTGGTGATGGAGAGGAGTCTGGGGGAGGCGTCATGGGTGGCGAACTTCTCATCCAGATCCAGCGTGAGAGGGAAGCTTCGATTCTCTCTTCTGCTTCCCCAGGTGATTCCCGCTCCACTCACTGGGGGTAACACAGCCCGACAGTGACTGCCCTGACCTTGGGCAGTCCAGTATTTTGGGGTTCTGGTCCCTGCTGTGCTGCATGACTTTGCGCAAGTGACCTGCCCTCTCTGAGCCTCCCTCTGAAGCAGAGGAGGTGGCTCCCCTCCCCCCCACACCTTGGAGTGGCTGGGAGGGTAAGGAAGAGGGGCTGCCCCCCTTTATCCCCTGCATCCTTGCCCCCTGATTCACCAGGGGGATGGGGTGAGTGGTGACAGCATCTCACCTGCCCCATCACTGTCACCCCCAGCTCTGAGGCACCTGAGGTGAGGGTGAGGGACCCAGGCCTCTGGCTGCCCCCTGTGGGAGCCGTTGGAATGTATCGCCTGGCTGGCCCCCTTCACCCACCCTCTCACCCCCGCTTCACCCCAGATCTTTGATTTTGATTCCTTCTGCCCCTATTCTGAGTGTCTGTCCTTCACCCTGCCCTCCCTTCCCCAGGGTTTCCCACCACAGGGTCTGGAAGTGTGTGTGACGCCCACTGCGCTGTGATCAGAAGTCAGATTAAAAATCAGGGAGTGTTTTCCCTCGTTTCTGTACCAAGGTGTTGGCTCAGTTCCTGCCGTGGGAAGGAAGGGACTCCCTACAGGGTTTCTGCCTGCTGAGCTCTGGAAGGACAGACGGTCTGGGTGATGAGGTGGCCTGAGTCCTAAAGCCCAGGTCAACCAGGAGAATGAAGGGAAAGGGAGAGAGTTGGGGACTCATCTCCTCTCCACCTCCCGCCAAGTGAGCCAAACCATTCAGAGGAGAAGCATAACATCTCCCTCTGCCACTTTCTTGGGAAGACTTTTAGAAGTGGACTCAATCCCAGCTTCTGCCTTTGTGTCTTCCTCCCACTCATGGCCGAGGCTCTGCAGCCCCCCGGCCCACACCCGTCATAACTCCAGGGGTGAAGATGTGTTAAGGAACGCTCTCAGCCATCCCTCTTGACTCAGTGATCTCAGTTCCCAACCCCCAGAGCAAAGTTTTGAAGTCCTGCAGGAGCCTGTGTGGGGCGACCTTGTCCCTGCCCGTGATGCTGAGGCAGGAGCCTCTTCCAGGAGAGAAGGGCTGTCTGGCAAGGTTGGCTGGGGCTGCAGAGGGGAAACCTCTCTCACTCCAGCTCCCTCCCCCTCTTCCCCTCCAGCGGGAAAATGCTGCATCGCCCTCCTGCGCCGGGGTAGAGTGAAGGACTCAAGAGCTGGGGGCTCAGGGACAGACCCACTCACGTTTAATAACGTATAAGAGCTGTGGAAATGGGCATGGCCGGAGGACAGAGCACAGGAATTTGGGGAGCTCTTCTGGGAGACAGTAGCCCTACCACCCTGGAACTGGAGTGGGACTCATGGGTTGCCCTTTTGCTCAACCGACCAGATGGAGTCTCTGTTTGTCTTCTAACCTCTCCTGGCCAAGGCCCTGTATTGAGGTGAGGGACCTTCCTTTCTGTTCCTGCAGTTGGGAGCGCAATGAATACACGGGCATCTTTTCACTTCCCTCCTCCCCTACACCCACAGGCTCGGGGAGGAGACGCGCCTTCTCATACCCAAGACTCCTCCTCAGGTGAGAGGGGCGCTTGATCCAGCTGCTGAGGCCCCTGGCCCTCCGAAGGCTGGGCGCTGCTCTCCAGTGGTGCAGCTGGTTCCTTCCTCTCCTTTCCTTCCTCCTTCTCCCCCGCCGAGGCTCCGTCCACCAGGGCTGCCCTCCCTCCATTGCTGCCCAGCACTGCTCTCACCAGCCTGCCCCTGGGGGGTGCCTTGGCTGGACCCAGGTGGAGGTAGGTCAACGGCTTGGGGATTCGTGAAGGCTGCTTCTCAGGCCTGTGGTCTCTCCGGGGCCGAATCCTGTGCCTGAGCTTCAGCTTGTAGATGGATGGGACTCTCTGGGGCTTCCGGAGTGTTCTCTTGCCCTTGCCTGGACATGCCTTGGCTTTATCAGAACTGGGGGTGGAGGGTGAAGGTGTGGCGGACTCTGGGGTGGCAGACACAGCAGGGGCTGAGCAGTCCTGCCCCCCTTGAGCTGGGACCTTCGTTGTCCTGGCACCCTTGGCACTTGGGCTTGCTTTTGTCTTCAGCCCACTCTCTTCGGCTCCCAGTTTCCCTTTTGGGCTTCCTGGGCCTGCACTTACAGCCGGCTTAGGGGAGCCTGTAGGGGCTGCCTTCCAGGCTCCCAGGTCCACCTTAAGGAGGGGTGGGGGGCCCTGAGCCAGTTCTTGGATGACTTTGTCATAAGGACCCCCAGGCTCAGGCCACCGCCCACCCAGACTGGGCACGTAGACTCCACTGCGACGAATGACTCCAGACCCTGTGCCCTGCGGGCAGGCACCCGCCACCTCTAGCAGCTTCATGTTGGCCAAAAGCTGCTCCCCAAGGCTGTGGTAGGTGGCTTGCTCCTTGATCCCACCCGCGGGCAGGGGAGTGCACCTCCCCTCCCGGTGCTGTGGGCCCAGGCCCCAGGGCTCTCCGGCCTCTGCTGTCACTTGGACGTCCAGCTTCTGGTCCTCTTGCCTCTCTTCCACACAGCAGTCCCCATGTCTGGACCCAGACAGGTCCCCAATGACGGCCTTTAATGGAATGGGGCCTCTCCCCAGTTCTGTCCTGGGACCTCCACTTGCAGTCCCTGGAAAGCTTCTTCCTGGAGTCAGGGGGCAAGCTGGGGGTAACTGGACCGGGATTTTGGTGGGTCCTTTAACAGGGGATGGAGAATGGACAGATGCTGTCTCCCTAAGCTGGGAGGAAGCACCCTCAGCCTCACCCCGGGGTGGTGGCCTGGGGCCCACAGGCTTGGCTGGGTTGGAGGAACAAGGCAGGGGAGATGGTCCTCCTGCTGGTGTCCCTGTGGTAGTGGCCTCAGGGGCTTGGAGTCCCTGGGAGATGGGGGTCCTGGCATGAGTTCCCCAGCTGTCTGTCTCCTCATGAACCCAAGATGTGGGAGTCCTTCTCTTGGGGAGTTCAGGGGGGCATCTGTCCTCCCTCTTCCCTGAGGAGGTGCACTGTGGGTCTCGGCCCCTGGGAGTGGGTGAGGATTGGGGGCTGGGTGGGCTGTCCCCAGCTGGCAGCTGCCTCCAAGACGGGGCGAGTGACTTCTCCTGGCACCTGAAAGGGAGAATCATAGGTCATCGGCAGGGTTATCTGATCCAGTCCCCTGGCTCTGGGAAGGGATGGCTTTTCCCCAGCCAGAACTCCCAGGGGGTCAGACTTCATGTTGAATGAAGCAGATGCTCCCTCTCCCCCGTGCCTGCCAGAGACTCTTCCTTACAGCAGATACTGTTTAAGCCCATCCTCCTCCATTCCTTGTGTAGCAGATAGAAAGCAGCCTGGTCTGGACCCCAGGTTGCTTCAGATCCCACAACTACAGGTCACCAGTCTTGGGTGGGGAGGGTCTTACTTTCTGCTGTACCATGAAATGGCAGAGGGACCTTGGGTAAGTCTGTTCCCTTTATGGGCCTCAGCCTCCTCATCTCTGAAATGGGATGGTGTATGAAGTAACTAGATGATCCTAAAGGTACTGGGTGCTTGTTTGGTTCTGAACACCTGAGGTCTTGCTGGGATAGGGGCACTGCTGGGAGACCTGCTCCCCTTAACTTGGGGTGGGGTGGCCTCTGAGAATGTGGACTCCAAAGCAGGAAGAGGCCCTGCCCTGTCCCTCCCCAGTACCTTGGGAATGGTGCTGTCTCTCTGAGGATCCCTGCCCCTGCTCTCCGTTCACGGTGGGGTGTAGGGGAGGAGGCGGCAGGGGGCCTCAGCTTTCGACCTGAAGAAGTATATGTCTTCCAGTCCACGGAGGGCAGGGGGCTCTGGGAGCGGCTGATGGTCATTGTAGGCTGGGGCTGCGAGGGCCCATCCTCCACCCTCACTTCATGCTGCACCAGTGGGACAGGAGGCTTCAGGAAGCTGCCCGTCTTGTGTGCTACCAACACAGTCCCCCAGAGAGAGGAGAGGAGGAAAGGGTTAAACTCCTGCTGATGGGGTCCACCGTTCCCTCCCCCAGCTGTCCCACACCCTGAATCCCGCATTAGAGACAGTGGGACCTACTGTGACAATGACAGCACCAGAATTTCCTCATGGGAGGGGTTTAGGGGATGAAATCTGGTCAGAGGGCCTGGCTGGGGGACTTGTTTAAAGCTGCAAGCCCACATCTTTTACTTAGATTGCATGCTTATTTGGGGTAGCTTGAGGTGCTGATGGAGATTACGGGAAGACTACAGACCCTTCCAAGTCATGCTTGGTGCCTCCATCAGAGCCAGACCTAAGCCCTGCCCACATGCACCCATGACCAAATGCTGATTCTCTGTGTGTTTGGCGCCATCCTGTGGCTCAAGTTGGTACTGCACTGTGGCTGGCCCGCTTTCCCCCTAGAGCTGAGAGGCCACCCACACCTGTATCTTCTACAGTATCTTCCTTCCTCCATCCCCTGCACACCTCTTGCCCCTGGAGATCAGGCCTACCTCCTGCGTGTGCTTCCGGCCTCCCGACCCGGAGTCATAGGGAAGGGACTCTCAGGGGACTTACAGAGGGATGTGCACCGGCAGGGGTCATGTTTGTCCAGATAGTGACCGAGTGTGTCCCAGCCGCCCCCGACACGCACCATCACATGGTTCCGGAGGATCTGCAGGGGGCAAGGGTGAGGTGGAGGGCAGGGTGAGGGCGTCCCCTCTCCATGGACCAGCCTGCAGGCCTTCAGCCCTTGCTCCCATCCACGTACACACGCACACATGTGTAGTTGGGAGCGTGCCTATGTTGCAGCCTGAGTCCCCTCCAGGACTGGCATCAGATAACACGTTGTCAAGGGTGGAGGCCAAGCTGACAAGCAGCAAGTTGCCCCACGGCGAGACAAGGGATCTCCCAAGCACTGTGTAGTCTACCTCCCGACTCCCTCCTCTCCCTTCGCTGGGAAACGGTTGACACCTGCACACGTTTGTATCAGAAACGGGGGCGCTGACTTTGCTCTCCTGGTGTGTGTGTTAAAGGACCCTCAGGAGTCCTGGCCTGACTCCATTCCAGGTCATGTACCCTCTCCAGGTCTCCACTTCCTTAGTGGAAACGTGGCGCCACAATCCATCCCCACCTACTTCACAGAGCTCTTGGCTCAGGCTCTGGGTGAGGACCCAGGGAGCTGGCTCTGCCCCCAGGTATGGCCCGGCCCAAGGAGAAGGCTTAGCTGTGCCCCTGAGCCACTGGCCACACCCCCAGGTGCAGACTGTTTCTGGCCAGGTGGCCAGGCATGGGGCAGGGTGGAGGGGGTGGGGAGTGGGGAGTAGTGGGAGGCACAGTTCAGACTTGTACTGCCACTCAGAAGGCACCAAGCTGGGCATGTGAGCCGTGGACCGCGGGGTCTATGCGGCTGGGCCATGCAGGGAACACAAACTGGGCGGGGTCTCAGGCCCCTTGCTGTGACCAAGCCTGTGGGTGGAAAAGTGGGAGTACGCTTTATCCTCACTTCTGACTGGGGAGACCCCCTTCTGAACTAAGGAGGAGGCAGATGGGGGGGGGTTCTGGTTCTGGCTGCCCTCATGGGAGGAGGGGACATGCTTGCCAACTTTGGCAGGAATCTTCTGGAATTCTCCAAGGGAGAGAAGGAAAGCCCCAAGGCCTGATAACTGGGGATGAATGGTGATTTCCTGTCCTTGCCTTCAGGCCTGGGCCAAGTCCCAAGGAAGGAAACCTGATTCTGCCGACCCCAGAGAGGGCCCTCCATCCCCGACCTGGGACTTACCCGGATGAAGATGAGGGTGTTGGAGTCTCCCACGCAGTACTTCCCCTCGGACACCTTGACCATGGAGAACTGAACCGGGCACGTGCAGCGGCTCACCAGGCTCTGAACCTGCGGGCAGTGGGCAATGGGTTCAGCCCTCCCCTCTGCCCAGGTAGCCAAGCTCCCCCTGCACGCTGGGTCAAGCCCAACGGGCGGCCTGCCTGCCCCCCAGCCCCAAGGCTTCTGCTGAGTCAGGGCTGGGGGCTGAGAAGCAAGTAGAGAAGACTTTTAATGGCTCAACGAGAACAAGACCTTGAGTGGCCACCTACGGCCCAGCACCCTCATGAGTCAGCTGACAGAGGCCGCGGAGTGTGATGGTTAAGGTGGACCTTGGAACCTGACAGGTTTGGGTGGGAATCCTGCCTCCACCGCACTATAGGCCTTGGGCAAGGTAAGAAACCCCCCTGAGCTCGATTCCTTGGTGGTAGAAGTGATTCCTAGTCACAGTCAGAGCTAACTCCCAGGACAGGACGCTCTGTGCCAGACACCGGCTGAGCGCTTCACGTGCGCTGGCTCATGTAACAGCCAGCACGGTCGTGGAAGGTAGGCACGGTTACATCCCCACAGTGCAGATAAGGGAACTGAGGCACAGAGAGGGCAAATAATTTGCCCAAAGTCACACGGCTGCAAAGCAGTGGAACTAAGACTTAAACCAAGCAGTCAGAAAAGGTGCTGAAGTCTGCGTTCTTAACAACCGTCCCACGGGGTTTAAACGAGAGAGGCATGGGGTGCTGGATTCATAAAGAAAACGATGAGGGTCGAGGCTCAAAGAGGACACGACTTACTAACAACCACGCGGTGAGAGTGTCGAGGAGGGACTGGAGCTGAAGAAGGGGGTGGCTCAGAGGGGCCAGATTCGGAGGGGGAGAGGGAGGCGGGGCGAAGGAAGGCGGGACCGAGGGGCGTGTCCGGAGCCCTCACCAATTGGTCCAGGTTGCGGAAGTGGCAGGGCGGGCGCGTGGGGGGCTCGGGCGGCGGCGGGGGGTCGGGCGCGGGCAGGGCCAGCTCCAGCCGCAGCTCCTCGTCGATCTCCTCCTCCATCCGCACCAGGGTGGGCGCCGCGACGCCGAAGCGCTGGGCCCGGCGGCCCAGCTCCAGCAGGCACAGCACCACGTTCTTCACGTTCTTGCGCAGCACCAGGTCGTCCGTCTCGAACATCAGCACCTCTGGCCGGGGCGGGAGAGGGGAGAGGAGGGTAGGCAGCCTGAGATCCCCGCCGACCTGCCCGGAGCAAGCAAGCGGAACAGGTGGGAGAGCCTTGGGGGATGGGGGTTTTCGTCTTAGGTTCTTGGCGGCAAGCCAGCCCCTAGGAGGGTCTGGACAGAATTGCTCAGGTACTGAGTGCAAGACGAGGTGGCTGCCTTATGGGCTGAGGGTGGGGGGGGGGGAAGAGGGGACACAGTCAAGCGAAGCAGCCTAACTCCACCTGCCCTTCTCCCCGCTCTGTTTGCCAGGATGGGTCCAGGAGCAAGAAGCAGTCTGTTCTGCTTCCCATCCACGCCTCTCACCTCCAGTAACCACCAGGCACCCCAGACTCAACTCCCAGCCCACACACAACCAGGCTGGGGTGAGTACAGGCTCTGGAGCCTGACTGCCAGCTTTGGAATCCTGACGCTCCCACCCACCGGATGTATGACCTTGGGCTAGTCCCAGCTTCAGTCTCCTCTTCTGTAAAACGGGAAAGTAGTCTGTTTCATGGGGTTGTTGTAGGGATAGTTACGTGTTTGCAGGCAATGTCTGGCACGTGGTAAGTGCCCGATAAAACACTAGCCTTTATCAGCCCTCCAGTCCTGTGCCATATTGTGTTGCCACCGGCCGGTAGGCCAGGCCTGACCCCTTCCTCTGCCACACCCACACTGCCTTTGGTCTGAACGATGGTGCAGCATCCAGCTTCATCCCCGCTGCTGGGTCCAAGGCCAAGGAGATGAGGGAGCCTGATATCAGTCCTAGAGTCTTGGAAGCTGCAAACACGACTGGCCCCTCCCTAACATCCACTTGCCTCCTCCCCGTCCCCTCCCCACCCCACTGTAGCCCAAACACACGCCTTCTTTGTGCCCCCCTGCCTAGAACTCCCTGTCCCCCAAATTTCTTTTTATTCCCCAAGACTCAGCTCAAATCTCCATCCACTATATGGTCTTTCCAGGCCCATCAGGTGGCTGTTTCTGCCTCTGTCTCCCCAGCACAGATGCCTCTACTTGAGCTTCTACCACGTTGGGCTGTAATTTATGCATCTTCTCAGCTGTCTCTCTTCCTGGGCCACAAACTTCTTGGCACTGGTTCTCAGCCCTCTCAGCGCTCGGTGCCCAGCACGACGCTCTACCCAAAGGAGATAGGTGCTCGAATCATCCAATCAACACATTTATTTATTGGGGATTTCCAATGAGATTGGGAAACTGAGGCATGAAAAGGAATGAGCTGGCCCAAGGCAAATCTGGAAGGAGGACCATGGTTCCTGACCCCTGATGCAGCCTGAGCCTCAGAGAGGAGATTGACGCCTGGCAAGATAAGGGTCTGGGGAGGGGGGCCCAGGGTGCTTACCTTGGATACCCATCTCCTTGCGGCACCATTGGATGAAGTTGGAGATGTTGTCCCGGGCCTGGAAGGTGCCTGGCTGGGCGGCCCCATTGCAGGAAACCCCGGCCCGGGGCAGGGGAATCCTTTGGGCTCGGGCAGGTGCCTCAGCCAGGAAGACCAGGGCGGCCTCAGTGACGGCGTTGGCATGCTGGCACAGCACCAGGCCCGTCTCCAGCGCCTGCAGGAAGTTGGCTGCGTCAATGTCCAGCCCGTAGAGATCCCGAAGCCACTCGGCCAGGTCCTCCTTCATGGCTTCCAGGTACTGCTCACTGGACTTAAAGGGCCGGACGCTGCGCACCGGAGGCCTCGGGGTCCCAGGCCTCCTCCTGCCAGCCCCAGGCTGGGACATGGCTGGACCACCAGCCGGGGAAGTGGCGGGTGCCTCCTCTCTCCCACAGCTGTGTCTTCACTCCTACCACCTGCTGGGTCTTGGCTGGTTCCCCCTGACTCAGGGGTTCCCCTTGTCCTCTGAGAGCCCAGGACGGCTCTGCTACTTGCCGCTGGCTTCAGCCACTGTCACTGCCGCCACTGGGCTGGGCCAGGCCCGCCCCCTCCCCCCCCATTCCTCAGTCCCTGCCAGAACTTTCCTACTTGGTAGCCCTGCAGCGACCTTGCACCCCAGCTGCCCAGTCCGCTCAGAGGTCGCCACCTCCCAGGACAGGTGGAGGTGAGGACACTCCTTTCTCCCCCCAGGGCTGGACAGGCCGTGCTAGCTGCATCCCACCCGCCACCGCCGGCCTGGAGTCTGGCTGTCGGCCTCTCCACTCTGCTTTCCTCTCCTTGGAGACAGTGACTGCTACAAACACTCCTTGTTAACCCTTCCTGGCATTGCCCGCCCTGGAGCCTGGGGAGCAGAGGAAGGCTGGGGCTGGCTTCTCTCACTTGGTTGACACTGGTGGGGGCTTTTGGGAAATGAGGGAGAGAAGCAGGGCCAGGGCATGCCATGCCCCTTGGTGTTTAGTGAGCACCGTAGGACAGGGGTGAAATAGATGCAGTGATAGAGTCCATACACATGAGTTTGGCCTTGGACCCTTTCCTGAAGCCCTCTGTGACCTTCATATACTGCCTAGCCTCTCTGTGCCTTAGTTGCCTCAATTATAAAATGGGAATAATAATATCTACCTCTCCAGGGTGTTGTGAAGAATAGAGGAATTGTGAATGTGGAAAGTATCAGACTATTAAGACTGGGGGGTCCCAGCTCTCCCTGATTCTCCCAGCAGCCTCGTTTGTGCACCAAGTAGGTTGTGCACCTACTTGCTCTGGAGAACCAGCTCCACCCCTCCCACTCTACCCACGTGATTCCTCCAGAGTGGGCTGTCAATCATAGTACCTCACCCCATGGCCACAGCAATGCAATCATTCAACAAATATTTCCTGAGTACCTACTGTGTGCCACGCACTATTATAGCCCTGAGGGTGTAGCTATAAATGAAGTCCCTGACCTCATGGAGGCTGCTTATATGTTGGTGGGTGTTGGATGACAACAAACTTACAAGTCTATAGTAAGTCAGATGGTGATAAATACCAGGGAGAAAACTAAAGGACTAAAGGAGAAGCGGGGAGGTATTTTCTATAAGGTGGTCAGGAAAGGCCTCACTGATATGGTGATGATTGAGCAGGGACCTAAGAGAAGTGAGGAAGCATATCTTCGGGAAGGGTACTCGGGCAGAGGGAACAGCCAGTGCAAAAGCTCCAAGCAGGGGAATTTCTCAGCGGTCCAGTGGTTAGGACTCAGCACTTTCACTGCCGTGGCCTGGGTTCAATCCCTGGTTGGGGAACTAAAATCCCGCAAGCCATGTGGCTCAGCCAAAAAAAAAAAAAACAACTCTAGGCAGGGGGATGGTTAGCATATCCCAGGAATAGCAATGACAGGTAGACTCTGAGGAAGAGAGGAAATGGGGTCTCAGATTATGCAGGGCTTTTCTTTACCTTTTGGAAGGTAATTTTCTTTCAATTTCTTTCTTTCGTTCTTTCTGTCTTTCTCTCTCTCTCTCTCTTTCTTTCTCTCTGTCTTTCCTGTCCTTCCTTCCTTCCTCCCTTCCTTCCACTGCATCGAGTCTTAGTTGCAGCATGTGGGATCTTTGCTGTGGCATGAGAACTCTTAGTTGCAGCATTAATGTGGGATCTAGCTCCCCAACCAGGGATCGAACCCGGGACCCCTGCATTGGGAGCGCAGAGTCTTAACCACTGGACCACCAGGGAAGTCCCTCAATTACCTTTTAAAGGCATCAAGATGATGATTGTTGTACCCATTTTATGGATGAGGAAACAAGAAAACTGAAGCTGGCAGGAGGCCTGAGTTCCTCAGTGTAATGAACCTCTCCATAGGGTTGCTTGAGTGTCCTCAAGACATGGCAGCTGGCTTTCTCTAGAGTGAGAGAGCAAGACAGAAGCCACAGGGTCTTTTATTACCTAGCCTTGAAAGTCACACTCTGTCATTTCCACAATATCCTATCAATTACCCAGGTTGGCCTTATTTCATGTGGGAAGGGTCTACATAAGAGTGTGAATACCAGGAGACAAGGGTCATTGGGAGCCATTCTAGAGACTGGTTACCCCAATACAGAGGAGCTATTTCTTTTCCATTCTTGCTAATAAAATCCTATTTTCAGGTATTAGGTAGGGCTTTCTTGAAATTAGGGAAGATGAGCCCAGCCCCAGAGAGAGAACCTGACTTCCAATTGTCAAGTCTTCCAGCCATTCTGTGAGCTCTATTTTTTTTCCCTTAAATTAGCCAGAGTAAGCTTTTGAATTTTGCAATCAGGAACCAAGGTGGTTGGGACTTCCCTGGTGCTGCAGTGTTTAAGAATCTGCCTGCCAATGCAGGGGACACGGGTTCGAGCCCTGGTCCAGGACCATCCCACATGCCGCGGAGCAACTAAGCCCATGTGCCACAGTTGCTGAGCCTGCGCCCTAGAGCCCACAAGCCACAACTACTGAGCCCACATGCCACAACTACTGACACCCGCACGCCTAGAGCCCGTGCTCCGCAACAAGAGAAGCCACCACAATGAGAAGCCCACGCACTGCACTGAAGAGTAACCCCTGCTCACTGCACCTAGAGAAAGCCCGTGCTCAGCAACGAAGACCCAACGCAGCCAAAAACATTAATTAATTAATTTAAAAAAATAAGTAGGAGCCTGAACCAAGATGGCAGAGTAGAAGGATGTGCTCTCACTCCCTCTTGTGAGAACACCAGAATCACAACTAACTGCTGAACAATCATCGACAGGAAGACACTGGAACTCACCAAAAAAGTTACCCCACATCCAAAGACAAAGGAGAAGCCGCAATGAGACGGTAGGAGGGGCGCAATCACAATAAAATCAAATCCCGTAACTGCTGGGTGGGTGACTCACAAACTGGAGAACACTTATACCACAGAAGTCCACCCACTGGAGTGAAGGTTCTGAGCCCCACGTCAGGCTTCCAAACCTGGGGGTGCGGCAACGGGAGGAGGAATTCCTAGAGAATCAGACTTTGAAGGCTAGGGGGATTTGATTGCAGGACTCTGACAGGACTGGGGGAAACAGAGACTCCACTCTTGGAGGGCACACACAAAGTAGTGTGCGCATCGGGACCCAGGGGAAGGAGCAGTGACCCCAGGGGAGACTGAACTAGACCTACCTGCTAGTGTTGGAGGGTTTCCTGCAGAGGTGGTGGGTGGCTGTGGCTCACCATGAGGATAAGGACACTGGCAGCAGAAGTTCTGGGAAGTACTCCTTGGCGTGAGCCCTCCCAGAGTCTCCCATTAGCCCCACCAAAGAGCCGGCAGGCTCCAGTGTTGGGTCGCCTCAGGCCAAACAACCAACAGAGAGGGAACTCAGTCCCACCCATCAGCAGTCAAGTGGATTAAAGTTTTACTGAGCTCTGCCCACCAGAGCAACAGTCAGCTCTACCCACCACCAGTCCCACCCATCAGGAAACTTGCACAAGCCTCTTAGATAGCCTCATCCACCAGAGGGCAGATAGCAGAAGCAAGAAGAACTGCAGTCCTGCAGCCCGTGGAACAAAAACCACATTCACAGAAAGACAGACAAGATGAAAAGGCAGAGGGCTATGTACCAGATGAAGGAACAAGATAAAACCCCAGAAAAACAACTAAATGAAGTGGAGAGAGGCAACCTTCCAGAAAAAGAATTCAGAATAATGATAGTGAAGATGATCCAGGACCTTGGAAAAAGAATGGAGGCAAAGGTCGAGAAGATGCAAGAAATGTTTAACAAAGACCTAGAAAAATTAAAGAACAAACAGAGATGAACAATACAATAACTGAAATGAAAAATACACTAGAAGGAATCAATAGCAGAATAACTGAGGTAGAAGAAAGGATAAGTGACCTGGAAGACAGAATGGTGGAATTCACTGCTGCTGAACAGAATAAAGAAAAAAGAATGAAAAGAAATGAAGACAGCCTAAAAGACCTCTGGGACAACATTAAACACAACAACACTCGCATTATACAGGTCCTAGAAGGAGAAGAGAGAGAGAAAGGACCCTAGAAAATATTTGAAGAGATTATAGTCAAAAACTTCCCTAACATGGGAAAGGAAATAGCCTCCCAAGTCCAGGAAGCGCAGAGAGTCCCATACAGGATAAACCCAAGGAGAAACACGCTGAGACACATAATAATCAAATTGGCAAAAATTAAAGACAAAGAAAAATTATTGAAAGCAGCAAGGGAAAAATGACAACGTACAAGGGAACTCCCATAAGGTTAACAGCTGATTTCTCAGCAGAAACTCTACAAGCCAGAAGGGAGTGGCATGATATACTTAAAGTGATGAAAGGGAAGAACCTACAACCAAGATTACTCTACCCGGCAAGGATCTCATTCAGATTCGATGGAGAAATCAAAAGCTTTACAGACAAGCAAAAGCTAAGAGAATTCAGCACCACCAAACCAGCTCTACAACAAATGCTAAAGGAACTTCTCTAAGTGGGAAACACAAGAGAAGAAAAGGACCTACAAAAACAAACTGAAAACAATTAAGAAAATGGTCATAGGAACGTACATATCGATAATTACCTTAAACATGAATGGATGAAATGCTCCAACCAAAAGACACAGGCTTGCTGAATGCATACAAAAACAAGACCCATCTATATTCTGTCTACAAGAGACCCACTTCAGACCTAGGGACACATACAGACTGAAAGTGAGGGGATGGAAAAAGATATTCCATGCAAATGGAAATCAAAAGAAAGCTGGAGTAGCAATACACATATCAGATAAAATAGACTTTAAAATAAAGAATGTTACAAGAGACAAGGAAGGACACTACATAATGATCAAGGGATCAATCCAAGAAGAAGATATAACAATTATAAATATATATGCATCCAACATAGGAGCACCTCAATACATCAGGCAACTGCTAACAACTATAAAAGAGGAAATAGACAGGAACACAATAATAGTGGGGGACTTGAACACCTCACTTACACCAATGGACAGGTCATCCAAAATGAAAATAAATAAGGAAACAGAAGCTTTAAATGACACAATAGACCAGATAGATTTAATTGGTATTTATAGGACATTCCATCCAAAAACAGCAGATTACACTTTCTTCTCAAGTGCGCACGGAACATTCTCCAGGATAGATCACATCTTGGGTCACAAATCAAGCCTCAGTAAATTTAAGAAAATTGAAATCATATCAAGCATCTTTTCTGACCACAACGCTATGAGATTAGAAATGAATTACAGGGAAAAAAACGTAAAAAACACAAACACATGGAGGCTAAACAATACATTACTAAATAACCAAGAGATCACTGAAGAAATCAGAGGAAATAAAAAAATACCTAGAGACAAATGACAATGAAAACACGACGATCCAAAACCTATGGGATGCAGCAAAAGCAGTTCTAAGAGAGAAGTTTATAGCTATACAAGCCTACCTCAAGAAACAAGAAAAGTCTCAAACAATCTAACCTTACACCTAAAGGAACTAGAGAAATAAGAACAGACAAAACCCAAAGTTAGCAAAAGGAAAGAAATCATAAAGATCAGAGCAGAAATAAATGAAATAGAAACAAAGAAAACAATAGCAAAGATCAATAAAACTAAAAGCTGGTTCTTTGAGAAGATAAACAAAATTGATAAACCATTAGCCAGACTCATCAAGAAAAAGAGGGAGAGGACTCAAATCAATAAAATTAAAAATGAAAAAGGAGAAGTTACAACAGACACCGCAGAAATACAAAGCATCCTAAGAGACTACTACAAGCAACTCTGTGCCAATAAAATGGACAGCCTGGAAGAAATGGACAAATTCTTAGAAAGGTATAACCTTCCAAGACTGAACCAGGAAGAAATAGAAAATATGAACAGACCAATCACAAGTAATGAAATTGAAACTGTGATTAAAAATCTTCCAACAAACAAAAGTCCAGGACCAGATGGCTTCACAGGTGAATTCTATCAAACATTTAGAGAAGAGCTAACACCCATCCTTCTCAAACTCTTCCAAAAAATTGCAGAGGAAGGAATACTCCCAAACTCATTCTAAGAGGCCACCATCACCCTGATACCAAAACCAGACAAAGATACTACAAAAAAAGAAAATTACAGACCAATATCACTGATGAATATAGATGCAAAAATCCTCAACAAAATACTAGCAAACAGAATCCAACAACCCATTAAAAGGATCACACATCATGATCAAGTGGGATTAATCCCAGGGATGCAAGGATTCTTCAATATATGCAAATCAATCAATGTGATACACCATATTAACAAATTGAAGAAGAAAAACCATGTGATCATCTCAATAGATGCAGAAAAAGTTTTTGACAAAATTCAACACCCATTTATGATTAAAAACTCTCCAGAAAGTGGGCATAGGGGGAACCTACCTCAACATAATAAAGGCCATATATGACAAACCCACAGCAAACATCATTCTCAATGGTGAGAAACTGAAAGCATTTCCTCTAAGATCAGGAACAAGACAAGGATGTCCACTCTCACCACTATTATTCAACATAGTTTTGGAAGTCCTAGCCACGGCAATCAGAGAAGTAAAAGAAATAAAAGGAATACAAATCAGAAAAGAAGAAATAAAACTGTCACTGTTTGCAGATGACATGATACTATACACAGAGAATCCTAAAGATGCCACCAGAAAACTACTAGAGCTAATCAATGAATTTGGTAAAGTTGCAGGATACAAAATTAATGCACAGAAATCTCTTGCATTCCTATATACTAATGATGAAAAATCTGAAAGAGAAATTAAGGAAACACTCCCATTTACCACTGCAACAAAAAGAATAAAATACCTAGGAATAAACCTACCTAGGGAGACAAAAGACCTGCATGCAGAAAACTATAAGACACTGATGAAAGAAATTAAAGATGATATCAACAGATGGAGAGATATACCATGTTCTTGGATTGGAAGAATCAATATTGTGAAAATGACTATACTACCCAAAGCAATCTACAGATTCAGTGCAATCCCTATCAAATTACCAATGGCATT
This sequence comes from Balaenoptera musculus, assembly GCF_009873245.2. Taxonomy (NCBI): domain Eukaryota; kingdom Metazoa; phylum Chordata; class Mammalia; order Artiodactyla; family Balaenopteridae; genus Balaenoptera; species Balaenoptera musculus. The sequence goes on along the minus strand of NC_045804.1, from coordinate 38,873,007 downwards.
TTTTACAGAGCTAGAACAAAAAATCTTAAAATTTGTATGGAGACACAAAAGACCCCGAATAGCCAAAGCAGTCTTGAGGGAAAAAAAGCGGAGCTGGAGGAATCAGACTCCCTGACTTCAGACTATACTACAAAGCTACAGTAATCAAGACAATATGGTACTGGCACAAAAACAGAAATATAGATCAATGGAACAAGATAGAAAGCCCAGAGATAAACCCACGCACCTATGGTCAGCTAATCTATGACAAAGGAGGCAAAGATATACAATGGAGAAAAGACAGTCTCTTCAATACGTGGTGCTGGGAAAACTGGACAGCTACATGTAAAAGAATGAAATTAGAACACTCCCAAACACCATACACAAAAATAAACTCAAAATGGATTCGAGACCTAAATGTAAGACTGGACACTATAAAACTCTTAGAGGAAAACATAGGAAGAACACTCTTTGACATAAATCACAGCAAGATCTTTTTTGATCCACCTCCTGGAGTATTGGAAATAAAAACAAAAATAAACAAATGGGACCTAATGAAACTTCAAAGCTTTTGCACAGCAAAGGAGACCATAAACAAGACGAAAAGACAACACTCAGAATGGGAGAAAATATTTGTAAATGAATCAACGGACAAAGGATTAATCTCCAAAATATATAAACAGCTCGTGCAGCTCAATATTAAAAAAACAAACAACCCAGTCCAAAAATGGGCAGAAGAGCTAAACAGACATTTCTCCAAAGAAGACATACAGATGGCCAAGAAGCACATGAAAAGCTGCTCAACATCACTAAATATTAGAGAAATGCAAATGAAAACTACAATGAGGTATCACCTCACACCAGTTAGAATGGGCTTCATCAGAAAATCTACAAACAACAAATGCTGGAGAGGGTGTGGAGAAAAGGGAACCCTCTTGCACTGTTGGTGGGAATGTAAATTGATACAGCCACTATGGAGAACAGTATGGAGGTTCCTTAAAAAGCTAAAAATAGAATTACCATATGATCCAGCAATCCCACTACTGGGCATATACCCAGAAAAAACCATAATTCAAAAAGACACATGCACCCCAATATTCATTGCAACACTATTTACAGTAGCTAGGTCATGGAAGCAACCTAAATGCCCATCAACAGACGAATGGATAAAGAAGATGTGGTACATATATACAATAGAATATTACTCAGCCATAAAAAGGAACGAAATTGGGTCATTTGTTGAGATGTGGATGGATCTAGAGACTGCCATACAGAGTGAAGTAAGTCAGAAAGAGAAAAACAAATATCGTATATTAACACATATATGTGGAACCTAGAAAAATGGTACAGATGAACCGGTTTGCAGGGCAGAAATTGAGACACAGATGTAGAGAACAAACGTATGGACACCAAGGGGGGAAAGCGGCAGGGGCTGGGGGTGGTGGTGTGATGAATTGGCTGATTGGGATTGACATGTATACACTGATGTGTATAAAATTGATGACTAATAAGAACCTGCTGTATAAAAAAAATAAAATTCAAAAAAAAAGTAATGTGCATGCTACCACATTATTAAAAAAAAAAAAAGAGCGAAGGTGGCTATAGGCTCTTTTAATAAATGTAAGGAGAATGGGATTTTTAGGGGGAGACAATTCTGCATGGGTCTTTCCTATTTTTGCATGTCTTGCAAGCAGAGGTACTGACTTTTCAAGGGTGTTTATATAGTGAACAACCTTGGAAGTAGAGATAGTGTCTTTTTCTGGAGCAAAGAAGAGGTTTGGTTACTGCGCAGTATAAAAGATTAGGGTTCCCTAAGCTCAGGGTTCCTCTTATAATGCAAATGACTGCATATGCAGGTATTCCCTGGCACCCATCCCTATAGCACCCATGGGACAGTGGGCCAAGAGGAGATGACACAGGTATGTATGCTTATGCGGCTGTGCCTTGAGTAATGAGGTTCTTTATCTCCAACCCAGGAGTCTCATGTTTTTTTGGCAGCACCCATGAAAGTACAGCAGGCTAACTTGCAAGTAGGGTAAAATTTTAGACTCTTTACAGTTCTTGACAGTGTTGCCCCCATGAGATTCCTGGGGACTGGTCTGCTCTCTTTGTTCTACCTCCCACCAAACTGGCTCCACCAAACGAGGAGATGCCTGAAGGAAGAGACCCCATCCCCCCGCTTCAGACCTGGATGGAGGACCATATCATGTTCCCCGATCAGACTGGTATCTCCTTGACTCCAGCAACTGTATCCCATCAGACTGAGACTCTTCAGATCTGGGTTTGCATCCTCTGCTCCTCTCCATACCCCTGACTCTGCCAACACACCCCACTGTCAGGCCAGGAAAAGAAGGAGTCTCCCAAGTTTCTATGATTTTATTCCCTTCCCCAGCCCCAGCTCTCTCACACACATACAGAACATCCAGGAGCTACACCCAGCTCTTGCCCGAGTTCTGCTTCCTACAGGACTTCACACCATGTCCTCTGCTCCTTGGAGCTAAAGCAATGTGCTGGAAGTCGGTGGGGTGGGGAGCAAGGGTGAGGAAGGACAGGGATAGAACAGAAAGAGAAAATAGTGATGCAAATAAACATAATGCTTTAAGCGTTTTCTGTGGGCCAGGTGAAGTCTGGTACTGCACTGCCATCTCTGACTTACAGATAAAGAGACTGAGGGTCAGAAAGATAATATGCTAAAGCTCAGAGAGATAATATGCTAATAGCTTTTATGTTTATGTGGTAGAGCTGGGATTTGACCCCAGTCTATTGGGGGCCAAAGTTGCTCTCTATCCCCTTTAATACCTTCCCAAGAGAAAAGGTACTGTTTGGGGGTGCTTTTGGAAGCTCTAGAAAAGGCAACTATTCTGGGGTGGAACCCTATGGGCAGGTGGGGTTCTAGCCCCGCCCCCTCATAATCCAACAGAGGCCCTAGAGACCAGACCAAGTTCTGTGGGAACTCCCTCTCATCCCAGTGCCTGATGAAGGGAAGAGGGCAGCACAGCTTTGGGAAGAATGGATAAACACGGTGAGTGGGGCCGGAGGACAGGGTCTCTTGACTCCAGGGTGGACCAATCAACCCATCACCATGGCAACCCCAGAGTAGAAGCCCAACCTTTTCTCAGTTACCCATCCATGTACAAGCCCTCTTCTCTCTCTTTCCTGAATATTCTTGACATCCGCTCTCTCATCTTCACCTGCTGCTGTTCGGATCTTTGTCTTCTCTGGCCTGGACCACTGTAATGACTCCTAAGTAGGTCTCTCTCTGTCTCCTTCTGTCAGAGGGAACATCCTAAAGGATGGCTCTGAGCACATCCCTGTGTCAAAACGTTCAGTGGCTCCCCACTGCTGAAGGACAAAGTCCAAACTCCATAGTCTGGCCCCCCGAATCCCAACCCTCCTTTTCAATTCCTCATCCTCCCCAAATGTTCCCAGCACCCCTTTCTGGCTGTGCACTACGTCTGGCCTTTCACAACCAGAAGGCTCCTTCATGTGTTTTCCTAAATAAAAGTACAGTGGACCTTGGGAATTCCCTGGTGGTCCAGTGGTTAGGACTCTGGGCTTCCACTTCAGGGGGTACAGGTTCGATCCCTGGTCGGGGAACTAAGATCCCACATGCCGCGCGGCGTAGGCAAAAAAAAAAAAAAAAAGTACAGTGGATCTTGGTTCTCCACATTTAGCAATACCAAGAACTGGCAGAATCTTTGAAACAACTTTTCTTGAAAGGTTTCAAAAGTCTTGAAATTCAGAGGCCCCTCTGTTACCTACCATGTCACCTACCTGAGAGGGTCGGGAAGATGAAGGGGCATGATGTATGAAGAGGTTAGCCCGGTGACTACGTGCAATTGGTGCTCAATACATGTGGGCTGGAACACTAGCTTTATTATCATTCCGCTTTGTCTCCAACCTCTTTAAACATGATGGGCAGGGATCAATAGAAAAATTTCTAGACCTTTCCAGGGCAAACCCCAGGAATTGTGTCTTCCCTGCCCTCCTCCCCCTTTTTTTCATTACAAGTCTAGCTTCCCAGATCCAGCAGACAGCAGGGCACATGGTGGGGCTGGGTCAGTGCTGAGTGAGTGGTGGACACCTACCGGCAGAGGTACTTTCACATCAGTCCAGGAACTTCCCGCCTGCCAGGACTGCCGCTTGGGGTTGCGGAGTTTGTGTCCTGAACACCAGCAAGGGGGACAGTTGTGGCTGGAATCCAGCTGGCAGTTCGGGTCAAGCCTAGAAGGAGGAATAGACGCCTTTTCCTAATTGGCTCCCCCCTAGGGCAGCCTTTTCCTAATCGGTCTGCCCACGGGCTGGGAGGGCAAGAAAACTTCTATTTAGTCCGCTCAGACGGGGCACTTTTCCTGTGTTGCTCATCGGAGGCGTCCATTTCTAACAGTGCAGAGGCGCTGTGTGCCCACCTGCCTGCCCCACCCTGCCGCAGGTGTTGCTGGGCTTTCTTAAGGTAAGGCCCACTTTGAAGACAGAAATCCCGTTCCATCCAGAAAACAAAATATAAACCACCTATTAAAATTCCAATCAGTGCACTTAATGTTTATTGACAGCCTGCACAGAGATCAGTCCCCACCCCGGAGCCAATTAGAAGGTGGCGATGAACCGCCATCTCCGGGTTCGCAAGGCTCATTGCACCTGTTCGTTGACGGCTTCCCGCCGCCCCTGAGCCAGGCGCTTCAAACACACTCGATCTGATACCTGCCTTACAGTAACCCTTGAGATAGGCACTACTTTTTCCCATTTTACAGATAGGGAAACGGAGGTGACAGAAGCGACGTGACTTGCCCCGAGTCTTCAGCTAGGAAGTGCGGGGACCTAGAAAATCAGGCCCTCCTTTGCACGGGAAATCCTGCACACTCTGTAACCCTCTCTTGGAATCCTGCTGGCCCCGGGCATCTCGTGCGCACCGTCCTTCGAACAACTGCCTATTTTTTTGGGGGGGGCGGGCGGTCGGGCTGTGGGCAACAGTCAGGGTACCAGGGTACCCAGGCCCTTCACTGACCTCCTCCCCGCCCCCCCGCCCCCGCAGGCGTGAAGACCCCCTTGTGGAAGAAGGAGCTGGAGCAGCCCGGGACCAGGGAGGCGGAGGCGGAGGCGGAGGCCGCGGAGGAGGGGTCGGAGGAGGACGAGGAGGAGGAGGACGAGGAGAGGCCGCCGGAGGAGCGCGCGGCCGAGGGCGACGCGGAGGGCGGGGAGGCGGAGGGCGGCGAGGGCCGGGAGCGGGGCTCCGTGTCTTACTATCCGCTGCGCCAGGAGTCCAGCACCCAGCAGGTGGCGCTGCTGCGGCGCGCGGACAGCGGCTTCTGGGGCTGGTTCAGCCCCTTCGCACTGCTCGGCGGCCTGGCCGCTCCAGCCAACAGGTGAGGGCGCGCCGCTCGGCGGGGGCGGGATGCACGGGCGCCAGGGCCCCGGGCGGGAGCGGGCGGCGCGGTGCCCTGAGCGCCCCGGCCCCCGCCCGCAGGAAGCGGATCCCCCCGGAGGAGCCGTGCGTGCTGGAGACGCGGCGGCGGCGGCGGCTGCGCGGCGGGGGCTGCGCGCGCTGCGAGATCCTTTTCTGCAAGAAGTGCGGGAACCTGCACAGCTCGCCGAACTACGTGGCGCACTGCGTTCTGGAGCACCCGGATCTGCGGGAGGCGCGGGCTTCTGGAGGCGCAGGGGCTGCCGTGGGCCTTTGAGCGCCCCCCAATCCCCGGCCTCTGTGGCCCTCCATCCTCGCCTGACTCCAAACTCCCCGCCACCCTCTCCTCTCCCCAGACGCGGAGCGCTCTCCAGCACGTGCCTGAGAGCCGCCTTCCCGGAGCGCCCCCCTCCGAGCAGCCCAGCAGGCCCACCGCTGATGACCGGCCCCACCTGTCATCAATGCGGAGCCCAGCATCACCTGGAGCTCCATTCCTCCAACAGCGCCTCCCGAGGGCCCCCGCGCCCGGGTTAGCACGCAGTGCCCACCGCCCACCTGACTCGCGCCCCCTGGTACAGCCTCACAGTCATCTCGGGGGTATTTCATGTCCTTCGGGCCCGGTGAGCAGAGGCGTCGCCTAGAGAGAATAACCCCTCTGGGAAACTTGCCCCTTCCCTCAAATCATTCAATAAAGCCCCTAATCAAAGTGTCAGTGCCTTGAGGTGTGGCGTGGGATAAAGATCAACCCTCCTCCCCTTCCCCCGGGTTCAAGCCAGAGGGAAAAGGGCAGGCGGAGAGCCTCCTCCCTGCAACTCCCCCCGGAGGGGGCGGAACAAAGTACTTGCAGCCAAGGGCAGTCAAAGGCCATTCTCCCCACCGCGCAGAGAAGAAAATGAAGCTGCCGGGCCAGGAATGCCCACTGGCAGCTGAGGGCTGAAGCTGGCCGGACCTTCCTCCCCTCCCGCGGGAAGCCCGGCCTGGCTGAGGTCAGTTTGTATGCAGAGGAGGCACTGGCAGGTGTGGAGGGGGCAGGACTAGAGAAGCAGCCCCAGAAGCCGCTGAGACAGAAGACAGGGAGGCCGGGGAGCTGGGGCCTTCTCCAGGAATCCCAGCTATTCTCGGCCGGCCAGCAGGAGCTCCTGGAATGCTTCGTGTGTGGCCAGGAGAATGGGGCCATTGTGAGCACGAAGCTCTCCCGGCCTGCAGAGCCCCCAGCGACTGCAGCAGTGCAGACCTCCGGAGAGGCTCCTGTCCTCCCCCTGCCACGCAGGGTCCTTCATCTGGCCTGAGGGATGAGGTGGGCGAAGGATATTTTGATTTTTGAGGAGAGAGGCAGGGCGCCTCTCCCCATCACAGCCACACACACGCACAACTCACTGGTCCCGGCTTTGACCGGAAGAACATGGCTGCGGCCTCCCTGGCATCCATACCCACCTGCTCTCACTGGAAACGTGTCCAAGGAAGGCTGCTTCCCCCCTCCAGGCCCACCAGCTGGGAGCACCTCTTTATTCCAGCCTTCCCCCCAACCCCTGAAAGAAACGGGGCCCAGCAGGCCTGCATCGGTCTCCTTCTTGTTCTGGGTCCTGACACCCCTGAGGTTGGAGATTAAATAAGACACAATTCTCCAAGGACTGAGCCAGGAGGTCCTGAGGGGAAGGGACAGTCTTGCAAAGTGGTCCCAGCTTCTCCTTGAGTTTTGCATCCTTCCTGGTTGCCCAGTGCTGTGGCCTCATGGACAGGAACTGCACCTTTAGGGGAAGAAACAAAATCCCCAAGGCCTGGGGAGGAATGAGTCTTTGGGGAAAGGGCCGTGGGGTCTGGGATCCTTTTCGGCTTCTCGTTGAATTGATCCCACAAAGATCAATGTCTTGACAGCACAAGGACATTCTCCAGGGAACAAATGCAGATGAACTTTCCTGCCCGGACTTCTGCTGGGAGACTCAGAGGCTTCCAGACGGGGTCTGCTCTTGGGGCTGGGGATACACGTTGGCCATGAGAGCGCCAGCAATTCCCTAAGAGGTGGGGGCATCTTCAGAACAGGGTGCCCCCCGAGTTGGCGTGCCAGCAGCCCATCCAGGGCAGCTCTGTGGCCCAGCGGCCCGAGGACGTTGCTCGAAGTTTGGCCTGGTCAAGGCGCCAGTAGCGGTCGTCTCTGAAGAAGATGATGGAGCCATCGGGCCTGGGCAGGGCGCCGCTGACCTCCTCAGGGACACCGCCCCAGTCCTGCAGGCCTCGGGGGTAGTAGGGCTCCACCTGCAGCCCCCCTCGGGCCAGCACGTAGTAGCGGGCGCCCTTGAAGAGGATGAGGCGGCTCAGAGGAGGGAAGAAGAGGGCAGCATCCGGGTGGGGGGGCAGGCCCCCGGCCCGGCACAGCTGTGGGGAGCCCCACACTGGCTTGGGGCCCTGGAACCTCCAGCATCGACTCCCTGTGGGACATCGGCAGAGCCAGGGTGAGTTGGTGCGCTCGCCCTTTGGTCCTCTACCCCACCTCTGTCCCCCCATATTCCTACTCCCCTTCATGTTGGAGCCCAAGGTGGTCCGTATTCGTGATAATCAAAATAGATCAGTTGTAAACAGTAGAGGAGGGACTCTTGCGGCCTCCACTTCCAGCAGGTGTCCGCAGAGGGCAGCTTGCTCTGAAGGAACCTCCCCACCCCAGGCAGGAAGCACACCCCCTCCCAGGTGAATAATAGACTTCAGGGAAGTCCAGGGGCTTTCTCCACGGCCATTACTACCAACAGTTCTGTGAGGGCAGGGATTTTTGTTTTGATCACTACTGTATCCCAACACCTCCAGCCGAGTTTGTAGAAGGCACTCAATATTTGTTGAATCAATGAATGAACACAATTTTCTCATGTAATATACTGCACATTCCTCAGGCATTATGTTCTTTTAATCCTCCTTCCCCAACAAACCTGAGGGATTATTTTCCCCGTTCAACAAATTCAAGCTCCAAGAGTTAAGTGACAGGCCCAGACTCACACAGCCAGGATTCCAAGGAAGGTTTGTCCTTCTGCTGTATTGCAGAGCTCAGAGCCATCCTCTGCTTCCCTCTAGACTCTTCTCTGAAACTCTCCCACCCGCTCTCTCTCTCTGGGACAACCGTGACACCTGTGCCCCCCAATCCATCACTAAAGGAATCTCCTGGGAGAGTTCCTGGGTCCACAGGTTCAGAATGGAATTGAGACTCCTCCCCTCTTTTGACCTTGGGCAGACTCCTCCCCTCTCTAGGCCTCAATTTTCTCATCTGCCCCAGGGCTGGTACCTTTGAAGAAGTAGAAGTCTCCATCCTCCAATGACACCGCAGCAGCCTCAATATGGGGGGGCAGCCCTGCCCACCTTTTCTGTAGTAGGTGGGGCTCTGAGACGTTGCCATCAGCTGTCACCTCCCAGAACTGGTTCCCTTGAAATATGTACAGTCGATGTTGCCCATCTGCCCAGAGACAAGAGAAAGTTGAGGAGTGACCATCAGCCTCCTGCCTTCTTTCCAGGGAAGGTGCTTCCCTAGAACCCAGCTTCCCAAACTGACGAGAGAGGATGCAGCAGAGAGGATACAGCATGCACAGCTGGGGCAGAGGGAAAAGTGCAGGAGAAAGAAGCGTTTTGCTTGGCATGGGCTTGCTACCCTGCAGAATGCTTGTGACTTGGGAGTTCTGGATTTTATAATTCATCCCCCAACCTTGTACTCCAGCTCCGGAGACCCCTGGAGATGTGGAGGAGGAGGGAAGAAGGAAGCAAGGAACCGGCGGGACCATCTTACCTACAGTGATTGCATCGAAGGAAGAGTGGCAATATTTAGGACCTCGGGTTTCGGGGCGCCTTCCTTGGAGTCTGTGGGGGTCCCAGGCCTCAAAGTCCGTGAACAGCTTTCCCGGGAGCTGGATGGCCACTGAGTCGCCCTGGGGCTTCCCTTCACAGCGAAGGAGGGAAGCGGGAGAGAATGCACACTGGTTGGGGGTGTGTTGAGGGCTCGAGACCTCCCCCTTGGTTCATTTCATTATCTGACATGAGGGGCAGGGAAGGAGGGCAGGGGTGGGGAGTTAAGAGTTGTCCTTGGTTGTTGGTGTTAACCATAGCACCAAACTCAGAAGTCCTCTTTCCTGCTGAACAGTCTGGAAAAGGGTAAAATCGGAGTGGGGGAACCAAACAAGGGTTTGGAACTAAAAAGGGCAGAGGGTCCTTTTCCTTGAGTCCTGGACAATGCAGATGGCATGAGGGCAGAGTTCAGGAGCCTGGGCTGTGATAATTACAGCAGTTATAATAGCGACATCACTATACTTCACTTATGAGAATGAGGCAGAGTCCAACAAGCTTAGAATTCAGCACCAGCTCCTGAATCCTGGTCTGCACCTTCCTAGCTGGGTGACCTTGGACAAGTTATCTAACGTCTCTGAGCCCCATTCTCCTCATTTGTGGATAAAAAGATACCTCATGGGTGTGTTAAGTGTCTGGCCCATGGTAGACACTCGTGAAATAGCAGCTATTATTATTACCTTTGTGTAGGTTTCTTAGGCTACAGAGCATGTTCATATCCACCAGAACAACAGCCCTGGGCGGTAAGCAGGGCCTCAATTATTATATCTCCCCCCCTTTTTTTTCCCCAGAAGATAAAACCGAGGGCTCTAAAAGGGGAAGTGCTTTGCCCAAGAGCAACTGCTAACCCGGATGGAATGGTGACTTGATCCTGGGGATCCTGGCCCTGCCCACCACACCAGGTACTCAGGGTCACAGCCCCGGGCTGGGGTCCAGATAAATCTCCGGGAAGCACCAGTCAGTTCATTCTGGGGGAGAAGACCCTGTCTGAGTCCACGGCCAGGCAGAGGCTCAGGCTTGGGGGAAAAGTGGGCAGCAGCTCACGGAGAGGGAAATGCTGGGGGAGAGCCACTGGAGCTGGGAGCAGGAACGAGGGCTCCGGGGTCTGGGTGGGACCGAGGACCGGGTCTGGGTGATGGGGCGGGGATACGAGAGGAATTGCGCGGCCCTGGTTGGGCAGGAATCAGCAACTGGAACGCAGAGGAGGGCTGTGCCCAGGAATTGGTTGCGATGATAGAGGCCAGGCATGCGGGTGGAGCACAGCAGGAGATGAGGTTTCTCAAGATTTGAGGGGAGCCCGAAGCTTCAGCATCGGGAAGGACCAGTGATGGGGAGGCCAGCTTCCTGCGCTTAGGATGGGGGATCCTATCTGAAGAGCCGGTGTCCGAGCCCTGGGGATCCCGGGCCGCAGGGGACAGGGGAGAGCGCAGTGGCGAGCGCGCCGGGGGCTCACCATACAGGCTCTGCACGGCCAGCACGTCGTCCCAGCTGAGCAGCGCGTCGCGGCCCAGCCTCTTGTAGTAGGGCGCCATGAGCGCGCGCGGCGCGGCCGAGTGGGTCAGGCCGAGCGTGTGGCCGATCTCATGCGCCAGCACCACGAACAGGTTGCGCCCGCGGCGGCGGCTCAGGGACCAGCGCTCGTCGCGGTCGAAGTGCGCTTCGCCGCGGCGGGGGAGGAAGGCGTGCGCCAGGGCGCCGCCTGCAGGCGGCGAGGAGGTCAGGTGGAGCCGCCGCCCGCGACACCCCCCAACTTCCCACCGCCCGGCGCAAATGCCATTGGCGTGTGTATGGCTGCGTTTTTGATGAGTAATTTCCCTCCTAATTAAGTCTGGCAGAAGCTGACGTGTGGAGCAATGAACAGATGACTAGACTATGGGGCCTGGAAGCCTAAGAGGGAGCGTGGTGTACAAAGAGCACGGGGCCAAACTGCCTGGCTTCCAATCCCGGTTTTATCCGCTTACTAGCTGTGTGACCTTGGGCAGCTAGCTTAACCTCTCTGTGTCTTAGCTTTTAGATTTTAGATCTGAAAAATGGGCATGTTGATAAGGGAGTTGCTCCTTACGGGGTTGTTCTGAGTATTAAAAAGGGATGTGTGTACTTGTGTATGTTACATGTAATACTTAGTGTCTACCGCAGGTAATAACCGTTACTTACTTTCGAAGAGATCTAGGAGTAGGGACAGTGGTTACCCCCGAAGGGGGCTTAATGAGACTTCTGGGGTGTTGGTAATGTTGTTTCTTGATCTGGGTGCTGAGTGTGTTTATGGGTAGGTATAGCTTATTTATTAATAAGTACATATAGGGGGGACTTCCCTGGTGGCACAGTGGTTAAGGATCCGCCTGCCAATTCAGGGGACACGGGTTCGAGCCCTGGTCCAGGAAGATCCCACATGCCGCGGAGCAGCTAAGCCCGTGCGCCACAACTACTGAGCCTGAGCTCTAGAGCCAGCGAGCCACAGCTGCTGAGCCCGTGTGCCACAACTACTGAAGACTGCGTGCCTAGAACCCGTGCTCAGCAACAAGAGAAGCCATTGCAATAAGAAGCCCGCGCACGGCAATGAAGAGTAGCCCCCGCTCGCCGCAACTAGAGAAAGCCTGTGTGTAGCAACGAAGACCCAACGCAGCCAAAAATAAATAAATTTATAAAAAAAAAAAAAAGGAGAGAGAGAGAGAGAGAGAGAAGCGTATGTAGGGGACTTCCCTGGCGGTCCTGTGGTTAGGACTCTGCACTTCTACTGCAGGGGGCATGGGTTGGATTCCTGGTCAGGAAACTAAGATCCCGCATGCCACGCGGTGGGGCAAAAAAAAAAAAGTATATATATTCTTGCGTTCTTTCACTCTTGCCTTCCCTCTGCCAGGGCCCTGTGTGGGTCTCTACTTCCCTGCTTCCCTGCTTGTAATAGGAATGAGCAGAGGGAGATGGGCTGGATCAGTGATTCTCAAGCTTGTAGTGGGTCCCAGATGCAGTTTTGCAGTTTCTAGGGTCCTACCCCCTCACAATTCACTTTCCGCAGGAGTCGGCAAACAGCACTGCAATGATGCTGGCCTAGAAGCCCACTGAAGGTCCTTCTGGCGTTGCTTTCTTGGAGCCCAGGCCAGAGGGGACTGACAAAAGTTGGGAGGCTGCCTTTAAAGAGAGCTTCCTGGGGCACGGAGAGCCGGCCATTTGTAGGAGGAATACATGCTTCTAATTTTGAATATGCCCCAAGCTGTTTCGAGCCATGTAAGCCCTTTCTGTTTAACCCTCACAATAATCCTGGGAGACAGATGGGCGGGTTTCGAAGGGAAAAGACATAAACTCAGACAAAACACCTCTCTCAAATCAGAGAGCTGACTCCCAGCTCAGTGCTGTCTTAGTGACCAGACTCCACCTGGGGACCTGGGTATGGCTATCAACGTCTCATGGAGATATCGTGGGTGAAGTGAGTTACATGCAAGCACATGTGTGTGCTACATGTGGATTCTCGAAGAGCCTAGGTCTCTCCCAGTCCTACCCTGGGTCTCAGCAGCAGGGCTTGGAAGTGGGCTTTGCTCTGAGTGGGCTTGATGGAAAGCAGGAGAGTGCAGGGGAGGTGGGGCCCAAGTACCCAGGCGACACAAGGGCTTAAGTCCCCACCGTGAAGGGGTCTGATCAGGTCTCCTCGCCTCATTAGTGGGGAGGAGATGCACAGATGGCCTGCATTCAGGTTGTGAAGGCTAGTGCTGGGCAGAAGGGGAGGAGAGCGGTTTACATTGCAGCCGTAAGCTTTTAGGTCAGGGGCAAACAGGAGAACAGTCTGGGCTGTGGGTGTGTGAAGCAGGTGGCAGGGAGGGGGTAGAATGCCTCTTGCCCTGTGGCAGTGACTGTGCAGTGGGTGGTGGGAGGGCGGGAGTGGGGTTGTGGTGGCCTCTGGATGTTTTTAGAGCCTTGGTCTGGAGAACATCCACTCCTGGAGAACAAGAGAGGCACAGGCCTGACTAGAGGCAGGGGATGGATGACAAGACCCCAGAAGGTTCTCCCCAAAGAGATAATACTCTTTAGAGTTTGCAAAGCACTTTCCATGGAGAACCTCATGTAACCGTCCCTTCAGCCATGAGGCACCTAATAGGGCAGGGACCACTGTTCCCATTCTACAGATGGGAAGACTGAAGGTTCTTCAGAGGGGGCTGCAGCTTGGCCAAGGCCAAAGGGGGAGTGAAGTTTCCACTGCCCTTCCCAGACTGCCTCTCCTAGTTGGGTTTCCCTCCTGCCATGTGGGAGAGAGGCTCTGTGTCAGCACCTGGGCCATCGAAGGCGTTGCTCAGCCCGTCGTTGTGGTCCCCTTGGAAGAAGGTGAGGCGGATGTCAGCGGGGCCTGTGGCCGGGGCCTCCCAGAACTCCAGCGCCGAGACGTTGCTCCACAGCTGGAAGGCGGCGCGCACGGCCCCCCGAACTGCCGGCTCAGGCAGGTGCTGGGGCCAGTTCACCAGGCGGTAGGAGAGATGCCGCTTGTACCATTTGTTGCCTGCCACCCAGAGAGGCCGCATCAGTCACACCTGCTGCAGAGCCTGGGGCTGCTCCCTGCGGACCCTTTTGATGGGGAGATAGGTCCTCCTCCAGGAAGTCCCTGATGTGATGGAGGAAACACAGCCCAAATGGGAAGCTCCCTGTTTGGCTGTGGAGACACTGCTCTCAGACTGACAAGACTGCGCTTGTCCTGCACGGTCCCTAGTCCAGTGGCTCGACCTGGGGAGGTCCCAGTATGACGGGGGTGAGCAGCCTTTACCCGGGAAGAGTCCCCAACCTGAAGGAGTCCCGGGCCTGGGGCCATCTTCCCTACAATCTGGGCTGAGCTTGACAACCGTGCTGCGTCTCTTGCTGGCAGCAAATCCCAGCCCCTGTCTACCGTGTCGGGGTGGAGCCACGGGGGCCACAGCCATGACTGCGCTCTCCCCCTTCCTCCTCTCCACCCCTCACACCCTCCCGCTGGCTCCCTTTCCCGTGCCCTGGGCCTGCTGCTGACCAGAGACCACAAGGCCCATTTATTCGAGGTCCTTCTCTGACCCCTGGCCCTCCCCCTCACTTCCTCAGGGACTCTGCAGAGCTCTGAGGTGAAAACAAATAAGAACAAAGGGTGTGTTTGTCACTGACCGAGAGAAATTTTTCCATCTCCACTTAGTTAAGAGTTCCTATTCCTTTGCCTCAAACTGCAGTTCCTCCCTGAGGCCTGAGACTCTGGCCTCTTGCCTGAGCCCCAGGTCAACCGTGTCCCTCTGCAGCTCGCCTTGCACCCAGGACCAGGGTGCTCACAAAGTCCAGATCCCAGAGTTTTTCGTGGGCTATTTCTGAGCCCTGCAAGCTCAGGGACTGAAACTGTGGGAGACTCACAGCTCTGGAGGCAGGACTCCTGGGAGCACCCGAGAATCATGCTGTCTTTGGGTCTCAGTTTCCCAAATGGACCAGACTCCCTGGAGCATGGGTGATGAGTGGGCAGGGCAGGCCCGGCTGTGCTAGGAGGCCAGGCCAGAGGACAGGGCCCCCTCTCCCCTTGGGGGGCAGGTGAAGGTTCAGATCTCCTGCCTTTTTGTCCTGGGGATATCCTTGCCTGAACCAGGTAGGAGGAGTGAAGTCATGGACGTTTGGCCATCTCCTTATCCATCTCTCTGCTCTATTTTGCTGAAATTGAGACCAGGAGGAAGGGCCTCAGAATGAGTGAGTGGCGGGGCTAGGCCCTGAGCCCAGGCCCTGACACCAAATCCAGTGCGCTGGCCACTGTACCACACAGATAAGCAGGCCCGTTTGCTAACACTCAAGGCTTATAAATTTGCCTAAACATCGCTCCTCTGGGTCAAAGCGGGGGCTCTGCGCAAGCTGAAATTCTCCTGAATTCTCCAGCTGGCAGAAGAGCTCAGCACACTTTGCCTCCCCCTCCATCCTCCATGGAAGCGGGGAGGGGGTGTCCCTTCTCTCACCCCTTTGGGCCTGGCAGCCACCCAACCCCTCCCAGCCAGTGACCAACCCTCAGGGAGGGAAGAGGGAAGGATTCTAAGGAAGGCCGAGGAAGGCCTGGAGGAAGGCCAGAGGCGCCGCCTGAGGATTCACGAGGTACCAGTAACACTTCTCATTGAATCGTAAGTTTCACCAGGCACAGGGCAGGCTGGCGCTGGGCTCTTTCACACCCTGCTATGGGTGACCAACCCTCAGACTCTCCCCCACCCCCCCCAAAACCTTCAAGCTTCTAGAAGAGTGTGAGGCAGCTCCTTCTGCCTCTTTGCAGCTAGGGAGGCCCCTCACTCCATGGGCAAGAAGTGGGGAGGCTACGGAGGACCGATAGGACTGGTACTGAGAGACTAATTTTCCTCGAGAGCAGAGCTGGATGGGGGGTCCTTGGTGGGGCTGCCGGTGAGAAAGGAACCGCCTGGCCAGCAGCCTGAGCCCTCGTCCCTCTCTTCTTGTAGGTCTGTGTCCTTGGAGCAGGCTGGCCACTTCAGACCCCCATCCCAAACTCCTGGCCAGGCAGGGCTGGTTTCCATGGCAACCCTCAGGCCACAGCAGCACCTGGCACTGCACCCACCACACCCTTGCTCCAAAATTCAAAAGGGAAGGGGAAGGAAAAGGAGATGGGGAAGGGCAGAGAGCTAGACTCCTTGCCTGGGGCTGGGGGACCCTGGAATCCTGACTCCCAACAGGCAACTGATACTGTGGAGAGAACGTGGGTTGAAATCCCAGTCCCTTTGCTTACAACCTCGTGTATCAAATTATAGACTCTCTCCAAGCCTCAGTTTCCTTACTTGCAAAGTGGGGTTGGTAAGACTCACCTCCTGGTAAAAGTGAAATAGCAAATGAAAATACGGAACGCCTAGTTCAATGTGAGTTTCAGATAAACAACAAATACTTTTTGTAGTATAAGTATGTGAAAACAAAACAGTTAAGTTGTTCATCTGAAATTCAAATTTAACTGGGCATCCTGTATTTTATCTGGCAAACCTGGAACCCAATTTCATTGGTATAGCGTTTACCCACAGAATGGAAAGTCGCTGGCCTAGAAATCCACATCATGTTTTAAGCACCTTCCCATGTTCTGGGTTTTTTCACATCCGGCAATCAGTCCTCCCAGTGAAAAGAAGGCTTGGCCACACTCTGGCTATGCGGCCCTGGGAAAGTCGCTCAAGCTCTTTGTCCCTCATTTTCCCCATCTGTAAATGAGGATAATAATGGTACCCATCTCATTGGGTTGTTATTGGATTAAATGAGTTAATCCATTTAGAACCGTGCTTGGCATGGTCATAAAGGCTCAGTGCGTATTAACTGTTATTATTATTACATTTTCTTTCCTAAGGCATAGGAAGTGCTCGGTGCCTGCCAAGCTCACAGCTCTTTTCTAGGGAATGTCTTCCCACCCAGGAGGTAAAGAATTCAAGCTGCTGTGGTTCATGTTGTGAATAAGAGAGAAATTCTCTGTCTAGTCTGGCCACTGCTGTCTGGACCAGGAGTCAGTGTCAGATAATGAGATGGAGAGGGAGGTGCCTTAGCGTGAATTTCTGTCCAAAAGGGATGCTCCACATTGGATAGTGACAAACGGACTCCATCAGTTCCTCCCTTAGGGCATGAGAAGACTCCATCAGTTCCTCCCTTAGGGCATGAGAAGAAGAGATGCTGCCGGAGGAAGCATCCCTCATGCTCAGGTCGTGTCCTGAGGGCCCAGGAAGCATCGTCTCAGTTCTCTGGGACACCGACTCTAGGCTGGCAGTGTCGCTATTGAGACTCTCTGGGGCTGCCCCATTTTCCACCGTGTTCTCCCAACAAGCCCTTCCCCTTAGTAATCAGCGCCTCTCCTTTGCAACCTGAACAAGCTGTTTCTGATGAGGAAGCAGAGCAAAGTGACGTGGCCCAGGTCACACAGCTAAACTCAGAGCTCCAGATCCAGGGACACCGCTCCAGCTCACAATGCTCCTCCATTCCACCTTGTCCTTCCCCTCTGCTGTCCAGAAACACATGTTCTGGGGGATGCAGAACATGTTGACACCAGGGACATCTTGACCCCAGAGTCTGGACCCCATCGCTCCTCCTTGTTTTACCAGAATGCGGTCAGGCAGTACTGGGGGCCCAGAGTGGCTGGATGTGTAGACACAGTGGAATTGGATTGGCAAGTACCTGGAAACAGACATCCTCCAACAGCTGAGGGGAACAGCTCACAATTTTCTTACGAATTAACTAAGAAATAAAAACAGTGTGCCTCTTGTTCTGTTCATAATGGGTATTGTCAGCCAAAGTAGTTAATGCAAATTAAAAGAGGCAATGGCCCTAAGTGCTCACAGTAAAATGAATGAGATGAGAACCTAACTGAGCAACCCCGTCTTGTTAGAAATCTTGAAAACTGTGAAAACTGAGCAGAGAAAACTAGACTTAGTACAAACAAGATGTTAAAATTACACACAGTTAGGGCTTCCCTGGTGGTGCAGTGGTTAAGAATCCACCTGCCAATGCAGGGGCACAGGTTCGAGCCCTGGTCCGGGAAGATCCCACATGCCACAGAGCAACAAAGCCCGTGCGCCACAATTACTGAGCCTGTGCTCTAGAGCCCGCGAGCCACAACTACTGAGCCCGCACGCTGCAACTACTGAAGCCCGCGTGCCTAGAGCCCATGCTCCGCAGCAAGAGAAGCCACTGTAATGAGAAGCCCGTGCACCACAACGAAGAGTAGCCCCCGCTGGCCGCAACTAGAGAAAGCCCGCATGCAGCAACAAAGACCCAATGCAGCCAAAAATAAATAAAAATAAAATATATAAATTAAAAAAAATTACACGCAGTTAAACTTGTTATTGATGAAGAATTGACAGAAGAATCAAATCTCCTTCATAAAGCGTAGATCTGTAATATCTGATCCTGGAAGATTGGATTTGGACAAAGAAGGAGAAAGTGGAGGAGGGGAAGGGAAGGAAAAACCCAAAACTACACAAGGAAAATCACAATGGCAGAAACTGTAATGTGAAAATGTCTAGAATAAGCAAATCTGCAGAGTCAGAGAGGAGATTGATTAGTGGTTGCCTGGGGCTGGGAAGAGGGAGAGTGGGAGTGACTGTTTCATTTTGGGCATGGGGTTTCTTCTTGAGGTGATGAAAACGTTCTGGAATTAGATTGTGGTGATGTTTGCACAATGCTGTGAATATACTAAAAATCACTGAGTTGTACATTTTAAGCGAGTAAATTTTATGGTATGTGAATTGTATTTCCATAATGCTGTTAAAAAATGTGCTGTGGTCAAAATAAAACTGATCGATGAATCACATCTTTGTTGAATAATTCTTATGAAAAAAGAATCGATTCTGATGAAAATGACTTCAGTCAAATATAAAGGAAAATGTTGGCAATCGTTTAACTGCCCTACATAGCAAATTGATCAAGGCATTAAGTGGGCTTGATGGGGTTTGCTCTGGAAAATACTTGCACAAGGAAAATTTATCAGTTTAGGGACTTCCCTGGTGGCGCAGTGGTTAGGAGTCCGCCTGCCAGTGCAGGGGACACAGGTTTGAGCCCTGGTCTGGGAAGATCCCACATGCCATGGCGCAACTAAGCCTGTGCACCACAACTACTGAGCCTGCACTCTAGAGCCCACAAGACACAACTACTGAGCCCCCGTGCTGTAACTACTGAAGCCCGCAGGCCTAGAGCCCGTGCTCTGCAACAAGAGAAGCCACCACAATGAGAAGCCCGCACACTGCAACGAAGAGTAGCCCCCGCTCGCCACAACTAGAGAAAAGCCCACGTGCAGCAACGAAGACCCAACGCAGAAAATAAATAAATAAATAAATAAATTGTTTTAAATGAAAAAATAAAGAAAAATTTAAAAAAAAGAAAATTCATCAATTTAGGCATAATTCTGACTTAAATATCTGTGTTCACAAACATGGTCCTTGGGTTGAGAGGTCCTATTCACCCACCCTAGGGGAGCGAGGTTATTCACAGAGCCCAGTCCGAGGATGAGATGTATTTTTCTGGCCATGGGGCTTCAGGACACTGGGGAATCCCAACCCAGCTAGATTTTAACAGTGCTCACCTTGCCTGGCAAAGCGTTTCTTACGCCTCATTTTGGCCCGACGTCCAGTAAATAGGGCACTGACTCTCTTGGTCCAGGCCACCTGGCTATCGGTATCTGCCACCCCACAGCGGGGCTGCGTCATCTGGCGCAGCGTGGCGGGGTCCAGCATCCCGCTCATGGGCAGCTGGGACACCCACTGGAACTCCCTGTTAGGAGGAATTGAGATAAAGGACCACAGTGCGAGGCTGGCTGGGGGGGATGAAGGCAGGGAGCTTCCCTGGAGACAGCAGGATGCTGGGGGCAAGGGAGGGAGCAATGGAGTGTGACCCCCTGGGCACACGTGGGAGACCAGCCTTCTAGGAGGAGGGAGGAGGTGACCGGAGCTTTGCACTCCAGCACCACCAAGTCCTCCCCATCCCTCTGTCTTACCTGATGGCATTGCTGAATCGCGTGGAGGCGGGACTGCTGGGGGCAGGTTCACTGAGATATCCGTACTTCTCCAGGAATGCCTGGGGGAGAGAGAAAGGTCAGCTTTCCTACGGTGTGGCGCCCTTTCCCCTCCCTGGGTCTCCGAGGGTCCATGTCACATACATCACACCCAGGCTCATGCCTTTTCCCAACAAGGTCTATGAGCTATAGCAGAAAGAGTCCTGGCATGAAAGTCAGAACCTGGACTCAGTTCCAGGCCAACAACAGATCAGCTGGATATAGTTCTTGGAAGCCAGTGGAAAGAAGTGTGTGACTCATTGCCCATCCCTATCACCAGTCCTACCCTTCAGGGGAATGATGCACTCAGCTCCCTGCTTGCCCTTCTCACTCATAAAGCCCCACCAATGGATTAAAAAAATCACCTCGGCTGCTGAATTCTTATACAGACACACATCGACTCTTCATTTTTACCCCGCCTTGCTGTGTTACCTCTCCAGAAATAATTTTCTGTCTTCCTTGTTCTCTTCTTTGCTGTATTTCTTAACTCAGATCAACTCCAATCATAGCTGCTGCGTCAAGGAAAAGGCACAAGTTGGGAATGAAACCAGACACTAAGAGCCAGGACCCGCAAGCCCCTAAACCTTTGCAAGTATCCCGCCTCCTTTTTGTGGATTTCGTTATATCTGTCTCCAGAGACCTCCACATCCTCTTCTCAATAAAGCCACTTTCCATAAGGAACCCTTATTCTAGACAAACTCTTTCCAAGTCCATTTTATTGTTTTCCTGCGCTAACTTATTAGTATTTCAGCACTATTGTTTTCTTCTTTCCCTTTGCATAGGTATACCATTTGGGGATGCATAATGGATTAAAGGAGTTCTAGGGGCTTAATCTGGAAGACTCTTTACTGCTCAACATAGTGTGGCATCATAGAATAGCCACTGGTCTTGGAATCAAGAATCTGTTCCCAACCATGACTCTGCTGGGTGGCCAGAGACAAACTACTTAACCTCTCTGAGCCTCCATTTCTTCACTCACAATGTGAGAACAGAAATAACCCCACAGGATTCTCAGAAGGATTAAATGTAGCAATGCACATCTAGCATAGTTGTCTGGTATATAGTAAATGCTCAATAAACAGTTGATCAGGTTGATTTACCTTAGTGGGGAAATTAACAAGAGACTTTTGGAATGCAACCCATCTATAAGACGGGAGTGCTTTGAACAAGGCAGTTACACCTCTAGGTGCTTTATCTCAGACTTGCCTCACCCCAGCCAGGTGCCTGGTTCTCTTCCATGCCTCTTGCCTCTCCCTTGGTGAGGATGGACAGAGTGGCTTTCTAAAGGAAGTCAGCTAATTGTTTCCTTAGAAGCAGTTTTGCTGAGTGAGTGACTTGGGAGAGACTGGGTCACAGGCTAACAGGTTGGCACTCCCTGTACCTCTCCCCCCAAACCCACCCAGCCCTTATCAGGGACTTGGCTCCGGTTCAGGAACTTGGAAGCCTTGGACAGAGGCGGAGGACAGGGGAAACTGACGAGCGGCGTCTCCTGTTTCCTGGCTGGGCTGCCGTGCCTGGTACTTTGGCAGGCAAGGTGGGTGGAGGGCAGGATGGGAGTGGAGGCTTTTTTCAGGGGTCCATCAGAGGGGAAGTCCTGGGCTGACCTGTGGGTTTCAAGGCAGAGCTGAATTTCCAGAAGGCAGAGTAAGCAAGTATCCAGGACACCAGCCAAGAGACACCAAAAGAATGAGTAAAAGAAATGTTAAGAATTTGACACTTAATATTTCCATAAAAGCACCGAAGTGTTATAATGGGGATTATCAGGACTTAAGAATTCCCTTATACTTATTCTATGTTCACTATGCACATATCTTAAAACATTTTTAATTACAGGAAGGGGGCCCTTAATACTGAGTGTCCTAAAGTTCTGTTGAGTGGAGGGAGACCCACATCCCGGGGTGAGGAGGACACAGGGTTGAGATGCCCTCTGCTCATGCAGCCCTCCCTAACCCTCTTCTGCTTGCCCATTTGCCGTGCCTGTTTTCCCCTGCAAAGGTTGGAGAAACGCCCGTCTGCCTGGGAGAAAGAGCAGGGGTGTGGGGCAGGTGACAGCGTGGCAAAGGGATCCCAGGAGAAGACGCAGGATTGGGAGGCTGTCCTGTGCTCTCTCGGGGGCTCTCCGAGCTCCACCTGGGATCACCACTGTCCCCCTTCATGGCAGCCATGCCCAGGCTGCTCCTCTTTGCCTCACAGTTCAAACATCAGGTTTTCTCTCTGCCCTGTCCTCCACCCATCCTCTCTCCCATGGAGCCCAGGGCTGGAGCTGCATGGAGAGGAAGCTGGAGGGCTGTGCCCCTCCAGGGATTCGCCTTGCTCAGGTCCGAAAGCTTGCGCCAACCTGCCTCACCCACTTGGTCAGGGCTGGGGCCACTTCCCTGGGGGAGTCGCCTCTGCAAAGCCCTGGGAGTGGCTGTGGTGTTTGGGGAAAATGAAGACGGTTCTCCCCAGACCCAGAAAGCTGAGAGGCATCAGAATTCCGGGGGTTCTAGTCCTCCATCCATCCTGACTTGTCCTGGGTGTGTGTGTAGAGCCCAGCCCGTTCAGTGCCTGAAGGAAGGGGAAATTCTGGCCATTACTGAGCAGGGCAAGACTAGCAATGAGGTGTAGCAAAATGAATCCCCGAGCTCTGAGTCACTAACCCGGCAGGGCCAGAGCACTGGACTGAGTGTCTTGAGTTTTATTCTTGGTGCTGCTGTGAACTGTGTGTCCTTAAGCAAGTCCTGTGCCTCTCTGGGCCTCAGTTTCCTCTTTTATAAAATGGGGGGGTTGGATTAGAGCTAAGATCTACTCCAGCTCCTTCTCTTATTGTAGCCTTGTTTCTGCAACTGATTAGCTATGTGAACTATGGCAAAGTTACTTAACTTCTCTGTGCCTCAAAATATAAAATGGGGGTAGGAATACTGCTTTATGTTTCTCACAGGAGTGTCGTGACAATCCAGCAAGAAGAAGCTTTGGGAAAGCTTTATGATAGTTGCTCCGTTAAAAACGTTATTTTTCCATTTATGGTCGCAGAGCCTCATTGCTGGAAGGGACCTTTGGTAGATTAGTCTAGGAGGGGTCAGCTTCCAGTCTCCTGTCCACAGAGTGGCTGTGACATTCTCCATATCAAAGAATTGCAGCAGCAAAAATGAAACCAAGAATTAAAAAATTGCAAGCTCATGCAGAAACCGTGTTGCTTCACCTATGATCTATTACTTCTCCTGTTACGTTTCATTATGATTCTAATCTTTCGATAGTGACTCTGGGTGATTGTGTTTATCATCTGATACACCTGTGGCATTATTAGCCAAGTCAAGACGCAGGGGATGACAGCTGATGTTCTGCCTTAGCATGTCCCATAAATAAAAATGTTTTCTGGTAATCAGGAGCACAGTGAGCTCTTGCCTATTGTAAAGCTTTTCAGGGCATCTCACCTTCTTTGAGCTTCACAATTACCTTGCAAGAACATAGGCAGGACAGGTGTTGTTATTCCCATTTTAAAGATGAGGAAGGTAAATCTCAAGGGAGTATAGTGTCTCATACTTGAATCTAAATCCTCTGACACCTATCCCAGGATGTTTTATTTCACATTTAAGCAAGTGGCTCAGAGGCTTTAAAACCGAAGGAGCAGGGTCCAAGCTGCTCTCACCACTGGGAGATGGCCCTCAAATATAAAAAAGGTAAAACTGGGGGTGTTTCTAGCTGGATTCCTTCTGTCTCCTCCGCGAGCAGGCCCAGGGGCAGAGCAGAGGGAAGAACCTGCTCAGGCAGGGGACTCCAAAGAGGCTAGGATCCCATCTCCCATGACAATCCACAGGGGCCCTCTGACAAGCCACAGGTATTCAATAGCACCCAAGTATGTTCTTCACAAAGACAAACATCTGCTTCCAGAATGTATTGCTTTTGCTCTCTGACTTCTGGAACCTACTGAAGTTTTCAGGGCAGTGGGACAAGCTCCGCCCCTTTCCTTTATTTTGGGCAAAGACCTCCCCTTCCCTTCTGTCTGACTCCCTTCCTCTTCTCCTCCTTTCCCTTGTCCCTGGTCCCATATTCACAAAGTTCTGTCTACGTATAACTTAGATACCTCTTACTGTAATCCCCGTGCCTTCTTTCATTTTCCATCCTTAGGGAAGTTGGAAAACATGAGCTGGCTAGCCTCCATCCAGATCCCATCTTGTATTTCTTTCTAATGCCAAATAACCAGACTGTATGGACCCATGGTCCTCACTGGGTGTGGGGCAAAGTTTAAGGCACAAAATAAAGCCCTAACCAAGATTGTGTTTAGGAGGAGTTGTCCAACAATCTCTCCCTTCTATGTTCCTGCTTCCACCATCCAGCTTTTACTATTAATAGATTTCTTGGTTTTCAGACTGGTTTGGCAATTGCTTTTCCATCAACTTGTGGTCCTCTGGGACCCTTCAGAGCCTCGTCTGCACCCTATGAATCACTGAGCTGAGCTCTTGGGAAAGGCTTCCATGCCCGGGCTTCTGGGTTTCTGACTCACACAAAATAAAATGAATGGATCTGTGGTATGAAAAACAGACACTGCACCTGGTGGTGGATACTCCACAGAAGCTCCAGTGTCTCCCTGGAGAAACAAACTACCCAGCTTCCTGTTGCCCTGGCACACTGGGAATAGCCGTGCAGATGTGCTTGATTACTGAGTGGAAGGCAGGTCCTGGACACATTGCCGGGTTGCGCTAAAGAAGGTCCAAGCAATGCATGGTAGATAGATCTCTCGGGACAGTCTGTGTTGCCCAAGAACAGGATAGGGCCTGGCTGGGAATGGGAGTGGGGCCAGGGTGATGATGTCATTCATTAACCCTCAATCTTGCAACTCAGCAGTGGAGACTGTTCCTGCCCTCTAATGTTGTGAGCAGCTCTAGTTTTCTTAAGTGGGCAGCAATGAACTTGTTCACAATGCAGCTTTGTAAGCAGTCAGTGCCCTGCCAGGCAAAGCCCACTCTGGAAAGCCCTTGATTTTATTTCTTTGTGTGCACACAGGGGACACATAGAGCCATGCATGCAGGGCACAGGAATACACACAGAGACATCCAGATAGATAGCCATGGACATAGGTAGATGAAATGTATACACACATACACACAGAGGCAAAGGCGTGCAAACATACCAAAGTTAAAGAATGTTAGTGCTGGAGAGAATCTTAAAAATCATTTAAGAAATTTAACTCCCTTATTTTACAGAAGAGGAATCTGCTGACTGGAGAAGGGAAAAGACAAGCTTAAGATCACACAGCTGTTTTACTATTTCCTTCTTTCCATCTCCTGAACTTTGACCTTTGTCTGTGAGCTCAGCAGGACTGCTGTGCTTTGTTTGGGGTCTGGCTCCCTGCACTGCGGTCAGGGAAATGAACCGGAGCAAAGAGCTGGGGTGATCAGGGGGCTCACTTTGTGCAGGTTCCTTTCTGTGGATGGTTGTATTTCCCTAAATGATCACATCTCTCATTCTCATGCTCTCCTTACGATGTGACTCCAGCACTCCTCCCACCAAATGTGGGGTCTGTGTTCCCACCCCTTGACCTGGAGTTTGTGACTCCAGACAGTGGAGTACAGCAGAAGTGAGGCTATGCAACTTCCTAGTCTAGGTCACAAAGAGATACAACTTCTGCTTCTCTCGCTCTCTTCTCTCTCTCTCTCCCTCTCTGCTCTCAGCCTGGAGACCCAACCAACATGTTTGGAGGCAGGCCAAACTAGCCCACATGCAGAGACCATGTGGATAGGCCCACATGGAGAAGAACTGAGGCCCCCAGCTGACAGCCAGTATCATCAACTGCCAGAGAGGTGAGTAAACAGCCTTCAGATGGTTCCATCCCCAGACACTGCAGAGCAGAGACAAGCTGACTTGATGTGCCCTGTTTGAAATTCTAACCCACAATATCTATGGACATAATACATGGTTCTTTTACTTCACTGAATTTTGAAGTAATTTGTAATGTAGCCATAGTAACTGCAACACCATCTCTTAAGAATTATAGCCCTGTTGTCAAATGCTGAAAATTGTTGTCTTACATACTTTGTCCTGTATTATTGTTCTAGGAGAGCTAGTCACCAAGCCAGGGCTTTAATTTGAAGCTCTGTTTTCTAAAATAACAACAACAAGAACAACATTGAGAGCAACTTCCTTTGATAGACTGCTTTCTACATACTAGGTACCGTGCTGAGCCTAGAATGTATTTCACATACATTATCTCATGAAACCACACCAAAATCTTGTGAAATAGGCATTACTAACCCCCATAACACAGAGAAGAAAACTGAGGCTCAGAGAGGATAAATAATTTACTGATGGTTTGCACACAGGTCTGCCTGACACTGAAGCCCATGCAATTGACCATATACAGAAACACATATAGACATACCAACACACACACACAATTTGCATATATATATGCATATAGGGACACACCCCCATTACACATTTCCAGAGTTCTTTATGCTTTTAAAATATTTCCTGCTCTCAGAGGTAAAAAAATCCCCTTCCCCCAGTTATGTTAAATAGATGGAAAGAGACTTAATCGGCTAGATATTACATTTCCCAAGCACACCCCAAGATGAAATTCTCTCCATCTGGGGCCACCGCAGGCATGGGCGGCAGAGATACGGTCTCTGTTCTCTCGCTAAGGATTGCCTGAGACCCGGACCTGGGGGGAGGTGGCATGGAACTCTTAACAAGACTTGGCTTGGTACACAGAAGCCTTCTCCTGGGGCCAGGAGGACTCTGCACTTGATGTTGTAAGACTCTAAATTCAGAGAAACAGAGTGATTCCCGAATGTGCAAAAGCAGAGAGCACAGAGCAAGAGACTAGTGCTTAGATGGGGAGGGAGTGAAGGAGTTGGAGAGAGGACCCCCTTGTGGAAGCAGGGTCTTTTCCAAATACTCCAGAGCAGTAATGGGAAAGGGCTGGTGGAAGGAAGAGTGGTTCAGAGGTGGTCCTCCTCATTTTGCAGGGTTCTTAAATTCAGCATGTCTCTCTCTTCTAGGGGAGGGGGGTGGGGATACTGAGACGCTCACAACTGGCAGTTTTACAGCAGGAATGATGCTCTGTGAGAGTCTCAGGGCAAAGTGCTGGGCTCAGTCACTTAAAACTTATTTGCCTCCCTTCTCCTTAAAATAGTCGTGACCCCAGTTTCTAATCCAGAGGAGAGAGAAGAACACAGACAGTGATGTTCCTTTGGGGAAGAAAGAAATGAAACTGGTGTATTATTACAATCACCTATATCTAGAAAGTAGACGCCCCAAGTTCACCTCTAACCCCACCTCACAAAAATTCCCCTTGTGCAACCTACACCAAGCAGTTGAGTCCAAGGGAGGAAAATGAAATGGGAAATCTTTAAGGTTCACCTCCACTTCCCCACCCCCTTTTCTCCAGTTCAGTCCTGAAGCACTGTTTAAAGCTCCTTAGAAGCAACTCTTAAGAGTATGCTACTCTTGGGACTTCCCTGGCGGTCCAGTGGTTAGGGCTTCGCGCTCTCACTGCAGGGGGCATGGGTTCAATCCCTGGTCGGGGAACTAAGATCCCACAAGCCGCGCAGCACAGCCAAAAAAAAAAAAAGGGAGAGAGAGAGTGTGTGTGCTACTCTCACCCATTTTACAGATGCAGAAAGTTCTGCGCTTGGGCGCTCACTAGCCCCAGCTGGTCAGGGGCAGCACCGGCCCAGGAAGCCAGAGCTGTTTCCCGTGTCCCCGGCCAGGACCAGACAGTACGCTCTCGCCAGCAGTCTGTGAGTCTCGGCAGCGTCCGACACTTGGGGAGGACGTGTGATGAATGAACTGCTACGTCTCCCAGACTAGGCGGTGAGGGACAGTGGCTCCGCGCTAAACTGGGGTGTAGGGGTTCCCTCTCCCTCAGTTCTTGCATGTCTATCCTATCTTTTCGCTGCCCCTTCCCCTTGTCCTGGGAAATCAGTGCAGATCCGCCTGCCCGTGTGGTTCCAGCCCTGGCTTGGGGTTCGGGGGTGGGGTAGGGTGATGGGGTGGGAGGGGAGAGAATGTTGCCCTAGGCTCTTTGTGTGCAAGTGAGAAGGGTGCGGAGGACAAGGGAGGGTCACGCCGATGGTCAGCTCAGATGGGGCGGCTGGGTGGCCTGACTGCAAAGTCCGGGCGGGTCTCCAGCACGCGGACCCTCTCCGCCCCACACACACCGCGTACCTCCGCCTCCCTGCGCAGCTCCTGGCCTACGCGCTGGGCGAGCTGGGCGTCCAGGCAGCCCCACAGCAGCAGCGGCAGGGCGCGCAGCAGGAGGCCGACACGCGCGGCCATGTCGCCGCCGTCCCTGCCGCTGGGCGCGGGGCACGGGACGCGGGGCAGCCGGCCGTCGGTCCGCCGTGCCCGGGCCCCCGCGGATGCTCCAGCTCTGCGCCGGCCCAGCGCCGAGGGGAAGGTTGCAGGGGCTCGCCCGTGCCCGGGCTCCGCGCGCCGGGCAGCTCCTCCGCGGCGCTTCGCCGGGAGCCGGGTCGAGGTCGTCCAGCCCGGCAGTGCCTGCCCGCGGGTCCGCCGGCCCAGGGACCTAGAGGCGAGGGAGGGAGGCGAAAAAGAGAGGAGGAGGCGGGACCCCGGCACTCCGGTCCCACCCACACGCCTCGGCTCCTGGAACAAGCGGCGGTGCTAGAGCCTCTTCCGCAGGCTGTGTGGCCTCGCCCGGCGCCAGCCGTCTTGCGAACCCGTCCTCTAGTCCGCCACCTCCAGTCGATCCGGATCTCTCTGGGGAGGACAGGGGAGGAAACGTCTTCTCCTGGCGGTTGTGGCTACCTAAGGCTTCGATGAAGAGGGATTCTGGCCTACCCGAGGGTCATTGATGGTTTCAGCCGGGCTGGCAGGGGCCGAGGCCCTGAGGTGTGAGAGAAGGAGCCCTGGGCTGGGGTCAGAAGGATTGAATTTGAGCTCCAGACCTGCTTCTTTGCTAGCCGTGTGAATCCTGCCTCAGCCACCTGCTGGTTGTGTGGTCTTGGGCAAGTCACTCACCCTCTCTGAACCTATTTTTCTCAGCAGTGAATGGGGATAATAGAATACCGACATCAAGTGATAATAGGGAACATTTAATGAGAGAATGCCTGTAAATAACTGAGCACCGTACCTGGCATCATGCAGTCCGCATTTTATATCAATAAAAGGTAGACTGCAGCTGTGTGACCTTTGGCAAAGCATTTAACTACTTCGAGGGTCAATTTTCTCATCAATGAAATGATAGCGAATAATATTTAGTTTCCAGAGTTGCATGAAGATTGAGAACATGTGTGTAAAGTGCCTGGCTTTATATATCCCACACAGTCCTAGTAAGGGTGGACAGATGATTTACGTGAAAAGTTTAGTCAAACTCGTACTGAGAAAAAGTGAACTGTTTTCATTATCCGCCTTAGTGACTGCAGACTGGTTGCTGTCTCTCTTCCAGGCTCAGTTTGCTAACCTGTAAAAGGCAAATGGCACAGTGATACCCACCTCTGGGGGTCGATGTGGGGTTTAGATGAGTTAATGTGTGTAAAGGTAATCTGGAATCTATAAAGCGCTAACCAAATGTAACGCAGTGTTCTTATCCGAAGTCTTAGGGCCTTAGTAGTGCACAAGATGTTTTTGTGTTGTTAGCGAAAGGCGCTACTTGGACGGAGGAATTTTTAAAAAGCGCCTCTTTGATTGGACTTCTCAGAAATAGGCGTTCCCGGGGCGGACTGTTTGGAAATAGGCCACGCCCACCTCACAACTAGCCAATGAAAAGGGGACACTCATTCTGGGCGAACCAATTAGAAACAGGCGCTCCTTTGGGCAGATCAATGAGAAAAAGGCGCCCTTCAAGGGCTCCGCGGCGGGCAGAGTTGAGGGTGGATTTCTTTGTAAATTCATGCCCCCTCTCCGCCGGTGCCCTTGTGCACATCTGTAGGGAGCATCTCTGCCTGGAACGGAGATGGTGGACAAGGCCTGGGTCTTACCCTCAGAGAGCTTTCAGTCTAGCGGGCAGACTGGAACCAAGGTTCTCAGCTAAGGACAGAAGAGGTGGACACAGCTACAGATTCAGGCAAAGTCCTGCAGTGAGCCTGGGGGAGGGAGATGCTGAAGGGCTCAACATCTAGAAGGGTTGCTAAATCTAGTACGGTAGCTTGAATATCAGATTAACAACAAATAATTTTTAAGTATAAGTATGTGTCAATGCAATATTTGGGACATACTTATATTAAAAAATTATTCATCGTTTATCTGAAATTCAGGTTTAACTGGGCATCCTCTGTTTTATCTGGCAATCCTAGAGAGTGCATGTGTGTGTGTGGGGGGCGGTGTCAGAAGGTTGCAGTTATGACATGGCACATGGTGCCCTTGATTAATAGATGGATTTTGATAGGCCAGATGCGGCTCTGCTTTGGGGCAGGAAGCTCTGAGGAGCACCAGTTGGTAAGGACACCGTGGGCCAAGTTGGAGTCAAACCCAGGTTTGCCAATTTGTTCTCCAGGGAGAATCTTGCCATCCCTTCCTCCAGCACATCCCTGGGGTTTCTCCATTTCAGCTGCACTGGGAGGACAGGGGAAGGCAGGAAGCAGGGGTTCTCTGGAGGGCTGAGTGTCTGGAAGGAGGCAGGCTCAGCCACCCAGAGAACTGACCCTGCCTCTCTCTGCATCCGAGGTTAGCTCTGGTCCAGGGACCTGAAAACTAGCACCACTATTGTGTTCGAAAGTTGACTTCCTCTGCTTTCCCTTTGTGTCCTTGGTTGGATTATTTCATCTCATCCTCACCTCTCCCCACTCCATTTCTGCTTGTGAGTGCCTGCAAGAGTTTATGCAGAACAGAGCTTCCTTTGCCCACACACCCACCCTGGGCTTCAACCATGCCTCTGTACAGGATATGTCTATTTCCCCAAAAGACAGTGTGTATCCATGGTTATAATGTGGGGAGTGGGAGGATTCAGTTCCCTGACCGCCTATGAAGCTTACTCGTAAGTCCCGGAGCACCAGATTCTGTGATCTTCAGGAAGCCTGGGGCCTACTCGCAGCTCCACAACTGACTTGCTGTATGTTTTTACTTCCCTGGACACATCCCGAGCCAAATCACTTTGGATGATGGGAAGGAGGGCTGTTTGCCATTGGCAGGGAGACTGAGAAGGAAAGAGAGATGAGAAAGGCAGGGTAGTTTACTGGAAAGAAATTATCCACAGCAAGTGTATCAGAAGAGTGATGGGAGGAGAATGGCTTTGGAGCAGGAATCCTCAAAGTAAGGACCAAAGATTACCCACATCCAAAACAATACTGTGGTGACAAGTCCCTATATTAATCCAATAGGGACTTGTATCTTCCTCTGGTGGGAGTGGGGGTGGAGGTGGGAAGGAGGAGTTGGAACAAATAATAATGGTTAATACTTGCTGAGGAATTAACATGCACCATGTATGTGCTATGTGCCTTACATAAATCATGTTATTGTATCTTTGCAGTTTCCTTATGAGAAAGCTACTATTATAAGCATCCTTATTTTACAGATGAGGAAATTGAGGGGCATGGATTTGATCCCTAGTCAGAGAACTAAGATCCTGCATGACTCACGGCCAAAAAAAAAAGAAAAAGAAAAAGTTCTTACTTAGGGTCGTACATTAAAGTCAATTGTAGATTTCATTTTTAAAAAATGTGATTCTTGGACACCTGCCCTGAATCACCTGGAGACACTTGTTAAAAGTTCAGATTCCTGAGTCCCACTCCAGACCTGCTGGATCACTAAATACTAGTTACCAATGTTTAAGAGGAGGGACTTCCCTGGTGGTGCAGTGGTTAAGAATCCGACTGCCAATGCAGGGGACACGGGTTCGAGCCCTGGCCCGGGAAGATCCCACATACCGTGGAGCAACTAAGCCCACGAGCCACAACTACTGAAGCCCGTGGGCCTAGAGCCGGTGTTCCGCAGCAAAGACAAGCAAGCCACCGCAATGAGAAGCCCGTGCACCGCAACAAAGAGTAGCTCCTGTTCTCTGCAACTAGAGAAAGCAGGCGGGCAGCAACGAAGACCCAAGGCAGCCAAAAATAAATAAATAAGTAAATAAGTAAATAAATTTATAAAAAAAAAGTTTAAGAGGAAAATAGCTCTAGGTTTTCTGGGACTCTGGCTCTCTCCTTCTCTCCCTCCCCATCTTGGCTGAGCAGGTTCCTGACCCAACTAGCTGGCAGTCCTCTCCATAGCTCCTCTTCAAAGAGAGCTGCTTCCCTTCCCTCCCTCCTCCTAGACTGGGGCTCAGTTTAGATCCACAGTGCCTCCCAGCCCTCCCAGAGTGGACAGAACTTCTGAGGAACTCATGCCAGGGCCTGCGCAAGTTGCCTGCCCAGGGGAATAGTTGGCCGCTGCCCAGTCATTCGTTCCTCCCTGACAGAAGGCAACAGCTGGCCGTTGAGTCCTCTTCCTGACCAGGACCCCTTGAATCAGTCAGGATGTGTGGACCTGGACAAGGCCCCTCTGGGCCTCAGTTTCTCTCTTCATAATATGAGAAACAATCAGCTTTGTCTCTGCCCCTTCCTTCTCCCCAGGAAATGTGCAGAACACAAAGTAGATGTTATCAGAAGGAATTCTGAGCTCTGGAGAAAAGCACTAATGGAATGATCAACCTCTGAAAACCACAATGATAGGAATAATCAGAGGAATAATGAGGATGTGAGATTAGCTTGGGAGAGCTGAAGAGGAGGCTTTCTCCAGAGATGCGACGACTTTAGCTGTGAAAATCTGGATTATTACTGACCATAACCTCTGTGCATTTTAAGCTGTGATTCAATTTTGGAAGCCCTGACTTTCTAGCAACCACCTCCACCTCTGGAAGAGAGATCTCCTCTTTCCAGAACAGGTGGACGTGGTCTCATCAGCCTGGGTCACATTCACAAGTATACCTCCCTTTCTACCACCCTGTACATATACACCTGCCATGTTCCTAGGGGACTGGAAGAAGCAAGAAATTCGGAGCGACACAGACCATGTTTGAACCTTGCCTTTTTCACACTCTGTTGACCCTTACAAGTCAACTAACCTTTCTGTGTCTGCCATTTAAAATGGGACAATAATAATTCCTGCCTTTTCTACTACCCTGATTTGCTATGGGGAGCAAGCTAGACAATTAATTTCTGTTCAGTCTTGTCAAGTGCTGGGGATTGTGTGTGCAGACATAAGCGACTTGCATGTATTCTTCACATGGGTTTCACACTCAAATGCACTCATATCCACACGACATACACAAGCCTGTCCTGCCCCAGGACAATTGCATGCACACCTACCTCAGCCCAAGCAATGCTTTCTGGCTCAGAGCCGCCCCATCAACCCTAACCCTCGTCACAGTTTGCAGGGCGTCAGCCTCTTCTGGTTTGTTTTTTACTCACACCAGGACCCAGGGGACTTGCCAGGAACACAATAAAAGGCTGGCCAATCTGGCCCTGTGCCCCACTTCCCTTCTACATAAAGGCCATCTAACCTCCAGGCATCTGGCCTGAAAGGCCAGGCCAGGACCTGTTCAGCATCTGTGGCTTTGCTTAAAAGACCTGCTAACAGGAAAGTGTCTGGTTCCTTTCCACCCCAAACAGGAAGTGCCTGCCTCTGTCCAGAGGACAGGGCAGCCGGTCACTCACAAGGAACCTCCTCCCGCCCTGCCGCAGCGGAGTCTCAGCTCACCTCCGTGGGAGGCTTGCTCTCTAGGGAGGCTGGAGGTGTGGGGCTCCAGGGACCCCTCTGTGGGGTGGGGGTGGGTGATGAGGGCACCTGGCACAGAGCAGGCCTACAGTGTTCAACAAATACTCACCAAACACTTACTCTGTGCCCCATGGGAGACATAGGGAAGTCCTGGACAAGGTTTTCGAGCTTGAGGAGTTTCTAGACAAGTCATGCCATTTTTTTCATCATTTATTTATTCATTCATTCAAGTCCCCCCCCCCTTTTTTGGTGCCTACTGTTTCAGGTGCTGTATGAGGCACTGGGGGTTCAGAGATGAATGATGCAACCCAACTACAGAACAAATTGGCCTCTAAGCAGGTAGGCAAGCCTTGAATTATGTGGTCCAATTGTGAGTTCCACAGGATTTTGAAAGAGGCAAAAGATCACTGGGGTCTGGTTTTTACTTTGTTGGGAGTAATAACCTCTCCCTGCCCCCTACAATCTGTTCTCAAGATAGCAGCCAGAGGAATCCTGGTAAAAGAGCTCAGATCCTATTGGCGCTCTGATAAATGGCTCCCTCTGCTGGTTTCCTTTCTCATTCTGAGTAAATTCACAGTCCTTGCGGCGTCCTACAAGGCCCTACGCCAGTGGTGGACGAGTTGGGAAGCCAAACAGGGTGGAGGCAACTCAGAAATGATCAACAGCGAGAAGACTCTACCAACCATAGGCTAGAAGGATGAAGGGAGGGGTAGGGTTATGGAGCCCAAGAGCCAGCGTCACCAAGGGAAACTGGGTCTCTGGAGAAGACAGGTGCTGCCTGAGACACCTCCTGTGGCAGACAGAGGGGGGGTGGGGGAGGAGAAATAACCCTTGATCCTCCCTTTCTTCTACCACCTAATTTCCCACCGAGATGCTCCCTGGCCATTCTAGCTGGAAGCTACCGCCTAAGGGAATCTCTGAAATTGAAACCAGCCTGCAGGGGTCAGCTCCCCAAGTGAGGACCCAAGGAATGGATCAGGGGCAAACAGACCCACTACTAAGACCTTCCCAGATGCATTCTGCTAAAGCTGATGTATGAAAAGTACCTGCTGTCTTCCCTAAATACATAGAGCGAGGGTTAAAGTTTGTGGCAGATAATCATCCTCGCAAAAGCCTGGAAGGCAGGAGGGCACAGGAGTCAATCTGGAGTCAGTTTGTGGTAGAGAAGGACCCTTGGAAAGAAGCCCCAGAACACTGCAGACCTGGGAGGAGTTCTCTGTTTCAAGTTTGGGAAGCCACCGCAATAAGAAGCCGGCAATCGGCAACGAAGAGTAGCCCCCGCTGGCCGCAACTAGAGAAAGCCTGCGTGCAGCAACGAAGACCCAACGCTACCAAAAATAATAGAATAAATAAACTAAAAAAAAAAAAGAATAAAAGAGGAAGAAAAACTTAGAAATCGTGTTCCCTGCTCCCCCCACTGGCAATAACCGAATTCTCTCCTGCACATCTCCTCCTCTGGGGTTGCCTTCCTCAATATGTACACTGAATGGCTAAATCGTTTTTAGTCATGAAAGAATTTCTATTACTTTAGCCTTGCTTATTTGGACCTGCCTAGAGAGCTCTGTGACCCTCTACCTCTAGAGCTGAGCTCTCATTTACTGCTAGTATAATGAAGAGAGATGACCTCATGCCTCTTTTTCTGACCTGAAGGCAGTAATTCTGAACTTACCCCTCCACCTCCAGCCCAACCTGCTCTTCCTCCTGTTCCCTATCACAGTGAATGACACCACCACCTGCCCACTTGTCCAGGTGTGAAACTCAGAATTTACCCAGGACTTCTCGCTTCCTTTTTATTATTTTTGGACTTCTCACTTCTTTTCCCACCCAAATTGGTCACCAGATCTTGCCCAGTCTACTACCTAAGTATGTCAGGGATCTTTTCACTTACCTCCATCTCCGCAGCTACAACCCAAGTCCAGGCTACTATGATCCCTCACCAGAATTATTGCATTGGTCACCTAATCGGTCTCCCTGCTTTTAGGCACCTCTTACCTCCAAACATTCTTCATATTGCAGCCCGAAAATGCAAATCTGATATTTCTTTAAAATCATCTGGCAGGAGTTACCCACTCCTTCAATAAAGCACAAACTCTAATGCACTTTACAAGGTCTCAGCTCTTTAGCCCCCTAATTTTCTGGCTTCATCTCCTACCACACTCTCCTTGTGGGTAAACTCCAAACATATTGAATCACTTTTTTAAAAAAATTTATTTTATTTTATTTATTTATTTTTGGCTGTGTTGGGTCTTTGCTTCTGTGCGAGGGCTTTCTCCAGTTGGGGCAAGCGGGGGCCACTCTTCATCGCGGTGCGCGGGCCTCTCACTGTCGCGGCCTCTCGTTGCAGAGCACGGCTCCAGACGCGCAGCGCAGGCTCAGTAGTTGTGGCGCACGGGCTTAGTTGCTCCGCGGCATGTGGGATCTTCCCGGACCAGGGCTCGAACCCGTGTCCCCTGCATCGGCAGGCAGACTCTCAACCACTGCACCACCAGGGAAGCCCTGAATCACTTTTTTAAAAAAAAGTATTTGTTTATTTGGTTGGGCCGGGTCTTAGTTGCCCGCATGCAGCATCTTCGTTGCCACGTGTTTAGTTGCGGCATGCAGGATCTAATTTCCTGACCAGGGATCGAACCCAGGCCCCCCGCATTGGGAGCGCGGAGTCTGAACCGCTGGACGACCGCGGAAGCCCCAAATCATCAAAAACACTTTTCCCCACTTAAGAAGTGGTCAGCTTCAGCACATCACCTATGGTTTGTCTCAGATGTCACGTCGCCCTTGGGGAAAATGTCCTTGTGTGCTCTCTGAGCTTTGATAGCCTCACCTCAGACTCGAGAGCTCGAGCCCCCTGTAGACAGGGCAACAGAATAGTTAGACCCACAGGCAGTGGTGCCGGGTTACCAGGATTCCAATTCCACATTGGCCATTTACCAGTAGTGCGACCCAGGGCAAGTGAATTCTGCCTTCTCGTCTGTAACGTGGGAATAGTATTTCATCAGTCTGTTGTGAGAATTAAACGAGATGATGCAAGGTGCCTGACGATTAGAATTAGCTATTATCCTAGCACTTAAAACTAAAGCTCGACCCCCTACCCTGACACATCCTCAGGGTCCGGTTTGTGTGTGATTTCGTTCTAAGGCACACGTTTGTTCCAGTATCACCTTGTAGTCTATCTGTTACTCGGCAAGTTAGTTACAACAAACCGGGAGGCGACTTGGTCCCGGAGTTCGTCACGACTTTCCGGCCCGGAGGCTCAGCAACTCCCAACGCCCCCAGGTGGCTCAAGCCTTCTGCAGCCCAAGCGGAGCGAACTAGGACATACCGTTCGAAATTTCCTTTTCTAACCATATAACCTGCGTTTATAAGGCCTCTCCTCTTTCGCTTCCTAACCTCGAATTCTATTAGATCCAATGAAGTGAAAAAGGACTGTAATCAGGACGTACCGGGTAGGTTCAGTCCCCTCCCCCATGCCGATCACGGCAGTGGTACAGCCTCTCCACAATTCCCTCTCAATAATGGTACCGTCCGCGGAGGGGGGAACGGGGATTCTGAAGTCCTCTGGTTTCTGGTCTAGCACAGAGCCACCCCTCGAGCCGTGGCGTTGTGGTACCGCCCGCTGCCCTCTGATTGGCTGCCGAAGTCCCGCATTCGGGGCCAGCTCGCTGCGCCGCCCTCAGTACGGCTCCGGCCGCAGCGCCGCTTGGCTCTGGTATTCCTTGTTCTCGGCGGGTTGTGGGGGCTCTGCGCCGCGGCCGTTAGTCATGTCGGGTAGGTGACTCCCTCAGCGAGCAGCGGCAGCGGCGAGAAGGGGCCCGCCGGGGTTGGGCCGTCTTCCCGCCCATCGGAGGGCCCCGCGGGAAAGTCTCCGGCCCTGAGGGAGGCTGGGGTGGGGGGGTGGGGAGGGCGGACGCTGCCGCCGCCATGTTGGACTGGAGGGACGCACGCTCCCAACGCTCTCCGTCTGCAAATCCCGGCGGGAGCTCCTCG
Organism: Balaenoptera musculus; assembly: GCF_009873245.2. Classification (NCBI taxonomy): domain Eukaryota; kingdom Metazoa; phylum Chordata; class Mammalia; order Artiodactyla; family Balaenopteridae; genus Balaenoptera; species Balaenoptera musculus. The sequence goes on along the minus strand of NC_045804.1, from coordinate 38,835,721 downwards.
AGCCCCCTCCCTCTTGGCCCTGTCCTTGGAACCCGAGGCGACGTGCTGCTCCCGGGGGAGGGTGTGTGAATCGGGGGGCGGAGGCCGCTACGCCATCGCAGGGGCGGGGGGAGCCCGTGATTAGAGCATCGGCCGGAGAGAATCGGTGCTTCTGGTTCTCCGCTCCGCCTCAGATCTTTCAGCGAGGCCTCCGGCCAGTCATCTCGCCGCCTCGTCCCTCAGTTTCCCCATCCGTGACGTGGAGCTGGGCCTTCCTGACTCACCCATTCATCAGGTGGGGGCCTTGACGCTCTGGGAGCCCTTTTAAACGACGTAGCCTGACACGAAATCCTACATACATGTCGTCATTCCCTCCGCACCAGCTTCCCGGATTCGAGATGGGGGTGCTTGCGTATAATTCCTCTTCACCCTTCTCTGTCATCTTCACCTCTTCAGTTGTTTATCTCCTGCACGAGCTTGAAAGTGAGCCCTATCTATTATTGATGGGCTCTTATAGGTCCCTGTGGCATTTACTTTGAAACATACAGACCAAAGGAAAGGCAGTCTTCCATCAAGCACTTAAATTGACAGAGGCACCCCCGTTGTGTGGAAGAGAAAAAGAGGCCTTGGTCTTATCAGGACAGCCCGTTTAGATCTTGAGAAAGCAGAATATAAAGTCCGGGACGTGGGTCTGCTCTTGATTTAGCAGTCCAAGCTGCCACACAAGGCCCTCTGTTGTTAGGCACATCTCAGGCTGCAAAGAAAGACCCGGCTCTCCACTTGCTAGGCACCATCATGAGAATTACATGTTACTTTTCAGGTGGAAAAGCAGAACACGTCCTGGAAAGCCCTATGGTTGGGGTGAAAATGACTGCTGGCAGAGTATTTTACATTTTTTTAAGGGAGAACCTGTTGATATTAAAAAAACAAAAACACAACCACTCCCCCCCCCCCAGCCAAGTAATCCAGTTTTGCAGAAGAGTGGAAATATGTGACAAAAAGGAAGCAGCAGGCTGAGAGGAGACCAAATTAGCAAGAATGGTTGGACAGGGGAATGATAAACATTCTTTAGATTAACATTGATGTTAAGCCAGAAGGTTGATCTTTAAGGGGAAGGGGCATCTATCTGATGTAAGAGGCTGTTAATTGCACAGAATTTGTCTCTTTAATTCTGGCTCAAGCAAGAAATAATTTCTTACCCCAAAGGTGACATTGGTACATATTTTACCAGGTGCATAATTTGGAGTGAAGTCTGGTAAAGCTCCATAGAAGTACACTCAGGAGGGTGTGTAACCCATCCGTGATGTAAAAAAAATTTTTTTAAAGATTCTCCCACCTTCATGCAGAAATTTACCATTTCAATGGATACAGTGCTCATTAAAAACCATTGACCTGTCTCGATTTTTGACATAATGATTGGTTTAAAGCAATGGCTTATTTTTGTAGGACTGGGTAGCTTTTATGGAAAGTTATATTTTAGAGGTGTACCGTTTGTAAAATCCAGGATTTTCAGTGAGTCATAATAGTGTGTGAGCTGGGTCATCCATTATCGCTGGTCTTCAGAATTACCAAGACAGCACTTACTTGTCATTTTGTAATTTGAGTTTTTTTTAACATCAAAATTGACTTTCATGTCAAAAAGAACTATCTAATAATTGCTTGTTTCTACATTAAGTCAATTAGAGTTAGAATCTTTTAAGTTCTACTTAGTGTTGTTATATACTCTTTGTACATTTTGTAATTTGTGTATAAAAATAATACTTTCGACTTTGTATAAAAATAGGAATAATGCTTTTGACTTGTTTTTGATGAATGTTTAAGTGAATAAATTTAACAGAGCAGACTCTCCCCTAAACAACTAATGGCATTAAGTTTAGTTAAGTCCTTTAAACATTCCAAACTATACTTGTAAATTTAACTTATCAAATTGACTCAGCCACTACAGGTGCCTGACAGGACGGACTTATAAGCCTAATAAACTAAATGCTTACATAATAAATAAATCAGAGTTGTAAATATTGTGAGTCAGACTCTCAGACAAATGTGAATTATCTGACACCTTTGAAGTTAAAATCAAATCTAATATCAGTTATACATATAAAAATTACGAAGTCAAGAAACTTCTTTTGGCACTATGGCAGACTAAGATAACTTGTAAATCCTCTGTCTACGAATAACTAAAAATGCAAGAACTTACATAAAACAAAGGGTGAGCCCCTGCTGCCAGAAATGAAGTAGAAGCCAGCATGGTAGTCATAGAGGAGGGTGTAGGTCTCATTATTCAGAGACTTGGAGTTTATTGCCCAAATAACTAAGGACAGGAGATGCAGCCTTGAGACCATTAGAGCCATGTAATGGGAACCCTTACATAAAACCTAGATGTTTGAAGGACTGTATCTTCAGTGAAAGAATGAACTAGAAAAACCTTTGTACCAGCATAGGAGATAACAAGGAAGCCTGGGCCTTGAGTGAGGGAAAAAAGTTTTTTCCTGAGAATTTGTAACCTGGGACCTGTGCTTCATACAGTTTCGGTGTACATTTAGACTAGTTATGAGGTCCAGGAAACTTCAGGCCAAGAAATTTAACCTAAAAATTGGTTCTAGACTGACAGTAACCTTGGGGTTCCTAGTAAAAACAAACAAAAAACCTTTTCTGAGGAAATTTCAGAGCCTAGGTCACGAGGAATCTTACAGAAAAAACAAGCCTTGTAGAACATAAGCTCACAGTAAAACATTGCAGAATTCTGGAAAACAATTCGCCAAAATGAGAGTGACAAATGACATTTGAATCCCTAATAGATAGTCTGAAAGCGAGTATTAATGTGTTTAAAATTATTAGAAACCTAAAAGAATGAATCAACCCTAAGACCAAGACGTGGAAAATGATTACGTAGATTTGAAAAAGAACCAAGTGTAACTTCTAGAAATGGAAAAAGTGGCTAAGTTGAATTGCAGATAGACCTAGCAGAAGAAATAATTAGTGAGGTAGAAAATAGATATAATTACCCAGGATTCAGTTCAGAAGGATAGAGATGAAAATTGAAATTTTAAGAAGCATAGGAAATAGATTTTGAAGCCCTGTCATACATCTAATATGAGTTTGAGAAGGAGTAAATGGTGAAGAATTAATAGATAGTTGAGAGTTTTCCAAAATTGATGGATCAAGAAGCAGTAGTCTCAAACATGAGACATAATCCATTCGTACCTAGATACATAAATGTGAAACTGCAGATTATGAAATACCAGTGACAAACCTATCAGAGGAAATAGAGAAAAGGTAAGATTGGTAGACTTCTTAAAAGTTTTAAGAAGCCACTAAATGATCTTTGGAATTTAGAGGAAAAATAACGTTTGACCTTGACTTTTTTACGCAAATAAAAGACTAAGAATACCACTTTTCAGGCCTTTGCTGAAAGAACTAATAAAAGAAATCCGAAAGGGAGGAGTAGGATGCAAAAAGATACAGAGGAAGCAAATGCAGTAGATAAAAAGTATTGACTGTATGGAATCTAGAGTTTTAAAGTGGAAGCAAAAGATAACGGAAAGAAAAAGTGGAAGCAAAATAATAGGTGAAGACTGATTGGCATTATAGCATTAAAATCCTTGTATGCTAGTGGAGGTCGAAGATCATTTTGAACTTTATCAAGAATGCATGTTAAGAATTGAACATACTCTTTAAATTACGAATAGTAACTTATTAAAAGAACAGAATTTGAACGTCTAACTTCCAAAGCAGTAGAGGGGGAAAGGGAGTAAGGAAAATCCAATAGAAGGAAGTTAAGGAGTTGAAAAAAAAAGACCCTGGTAAGTAGAGAGTCTAGTATAGGCTGGTAGGAATAAATAAAAAGTAACAATAATAAAAATATGAAAACATCAGTTGAAAGACAAAGATTTTCACATTGGGAAAAATTGATTTGGATGTATGCTCTCAAAAATGACATACCTAAAGCATCAGAATAAGAAGTGTTAAAAGTATAGAGATAGAAAAATATTAATCAGGCAAACATCAACCAAAAGGAAGATTGTTTAGTTACATTACCAGTCAAAATAAAGTTTGGACATTTTTAATGATAGTCTTCATGTAATGTTAAAAGGAAATTCAAAAAAAAAAAAAAAGGACATTCACCAGGAAGCTGTAAATCTGTACTTTTATGTGCTTTAACAATATGGCCTCAAAATGTAGAAAGCAAAAACACTCAGTAAAAGAAATTGACAAATACAGAGTCAAACAGGGAATTAAAAAAAATTTAAACATACTTCTCTGTGTAATTAATAGATCAGGTAGACCGAACATGAGTAAGAATATGAATGATAGAACTAACAAGCATCATCTTACAGATTTACAGAATTCTTTCAACATTTAGATAATACAGTTCTTTTCAAGCACATAGGAGACATTTATGCAAGTGGAAGTGTTTACCAAGGGGAAAAGCGAAAAACACCAAATCCTAACAAATACATGGAATAGTACAGAAAATACCTTTTCTGGCTGCAATGGAATAAGAAGACAAAACCACAAAGAGTATCAAAACCCTATACACTTGGAAATAAAAGCGCCTCTAAATAATTCATGGGCCCAGATACAAGGCTCAAGTGTCAAGTACTCATAATGAGCAGTTGTTTAAAATGCCATAAATAACATTTATAAACTGATTTTCTCTGGTGAATGTAAAACATCTACTTTCACTAAGAGCTGGACTTGTTGGTCAATACGCTTATTTTTATATTCTAGAGTTTTAAAGTCAGCCAGCTAAAGAAGTCAGATTTACAGTTTCAGAGAGCTGAGGTGACTGGGTTAAGAGCTCTGATACTTATTAGATTTAAGCCAGGGTCATATGACATATGTGCTGTGTACTTCTATAATTTTTGCCTGAGCCAAAGTACAATAAGGTCTCGGACTCCACTGTGTCACTGGGAGAACCCATGTCAGTGCCTTGGGATATAATTTAACTTAAAGCTTCATGCATCTCCAGTGTATGCATATTTGTTTTACTCATACACCCCCTCCTCCCACTGTAATCCTTTTTAGTTTCTCAATTGGTTGAAACTAACTTCCTTTGCCATTTGATAGATGCATCTAATCTCTTTATGATCCAGTTAGATTCTGTATCCTTTTCATATTTTTCTTATTTGGTTAGTTACAAATCTAGTCATCTTATTATTATGGGCAGTGATGCACAATTTTATTTTTCATCTCAGGTAGCCTTATGTCCACATTCATAAAAGAAGTAGTTTGTGTCAGGATTTCATTCAATATTTTAGTAGTTAAGGATTAAAAAAATTCTTGTTCAGTCTGATTGGAGATCTCTACTGTAGAAAAGTGGCAAATTTGATGCCACCCACTTATACAGCCAGTGACAGTGTTTTCATATTGTAGCTTTATATGAATTGAATGAAAAAGTCATTGATGTGATTTGATATTTGGCGGGTTTTCAGAACTGTTCAACAACAAATGGTTTTATTCAGATTAGATAAGGTTGGGCCTAATAGCAGTTGAAGACTATCAGTCATATTTTTGCAGTTGAAAGAGTATTTCATATGATATTCTTCTCTTACTCATCACTAATAAAATTAGGTCACTCATTTGAGGAGAAGCCTAAAGGGTAGAGCCTCTTCAAAAATTTTTGGAATAACCGACATTTTGAAGTATTGAGAAAAGTTCACAGTTCAAGTTATTATTATTATTATTTTTTTGACATATATTACTCAACTCATGCCTTCCTTGGTAGTTTTTATTGCCAACAAGGAAGCTAGAGGTAAGTATTGCTGAGTCGGTATACACCAAGTGGCTTAGCTGCTTTTACCAAGTCTTTGGAGATCTTTTTGTTGCTGCTGACAGCCAAAGCAATCCAGTCCAATACAAGGGAATGGTGTATATGTTAGGCTGGCAAGGATATGAAGTAAATGTAATCCTGGGGATTTATCTTAAGAGTGTGTATTTTCCCCTTTTTGATCTTGATTAGTTTTTTAACATGTCTTTTTGTATATAAAGATAATACAGCTTGAGCTTTTGAGTTTTTGTTAAAAGGATGGGTTTTTCACTGACTTTCTCATTTGTTCACTTGGTTTTTGTGACCATCAGGACATGTTTGTAGAGTAGTTGTTTTCAAAGCTGTAGTTACTGTAAATAGCTAATACTATTGGCACAGATTTTTCCTTGCACTGTATTTTTAACTTCTAGTTTTTCTTTGTGTAGTTAAGTTTTATGATATTTTCTTATCACATTGCATCTGTAAGAGCTAAAGTCAGCCTTTGAGGGAAGCCTAATTTTAAATAAGATTAAAAATTCTTTTTATGTGTTTTAGATTCTGGAAGTTACGGTCAGTCTGGGGGTGAGCAGCAAAGGTAAAGTATACATACATTTCAATAATACCATGAACGAGTAGAACTGAGAAAAAAAGATAAATGTAGTCAGGCTTTCCTGTTGAGATTTGATATCTTGACGTCTTAAAAGAGTTAAATCTTAGCTTGTGAAGGGGAAAGAGTCAGCCTATGTACATAGGTGCTGTAAGATATTTTTCTTTTTTTAAAAGGCTGTTTGAATCAGTAAATATAGGTGCCCCCTAGAGATTAAAACAAATCTCAGGTATTATAAAGATTGTGTTCCTTAAGAAATTATTTAGAAGAAACAATTATTAAAAGGATTTAAGTATTTGAACTATAACAGCTTAGAAAAAGCATTTAATTTTTTTGATTGTATATAATATGCTAAATGTGTTTTTTCTGGAGTGGATTTTCTTGAAGCACTATGATAGAAGTGTTTAGCATTTTAAAAATCATCCTCACCATGCTCACAATAAACAGAAAAGTCAGTTTTTATGTGAATGTATACATGCAGTAGGATTCTCTTGCTTACCAGAAATACAGCCTTCACTTGTACTATAAGTGTTTTGCAGCTCAGTGTGAGATATTCGGAAGAGCATCTCAGATACCTTCTGTCATCAAGTTTTAAACTTCATGGAAACAAAACTGATTTGATTTTTTTATTCTCATGGGATAGACCCTCATAGTAGGCAACTAGCAAATGTTTATTCAATGAAATATGTTTTATAAAGTTAAGAAATTCTGTTAGCACTTGATAGCTCTAAAATAGTAAGATTTTTTTGGCATATGTTTTATTTTTCTTTGGTATATATTCAGAAAGTTTGTTTCTGACTTGTTAAAGCTTATATGCGCTAAAATTAAAGAAAGTTCAACTCTGAGAAAGCTGCATGTATTCATTCATTCAGTCAACAAACTATACCATCCTATGCTATGACACTGGGGATACAATATTCTTTCGTTCTATGATAGTATTCTGAAGATATACATGCCTCTCATTACTGAGGCACTAAAAATTGGACATTTAGTGCCACACTGTGCCTTTTCTAGGATGTTAGAGGCAAATTTAAGGCAAATGGTAGGAAGAAATTAATCTGTCAAAGCGCAGCTAAATTGATTAAAGCTCTAACTTAAAGAGTCATTATTTTTCTGCTTCAGATATTTATTATGGGTTTTGCTACCGTGTAGTCACTCCCCTCCACCCCCAGCCTCCCACCCATCCAAGCATAATTCTCTTGGAATTTTCTAGCTCTGGTGAAGTTTTGTTTATTTGTGGGAGATTGTCGAAGCAAAACTTCTGGTGTGTGTTTGGCATTTAAGAGGTCTGGGAATGATTTCATTTGTGTCTTTGACAGTCTTTGGTTATCACCTTTCAAATTAGACTCGAAGAGGTAGGTAGATCGACAGTTTCTCAGGAAAGAAACTTGTATTTGAGTTGAAAGTTGAAAATGAAGATAGGGTTAATTTAAGCTTTTAAATTCTAGCACATTTCTTTCAAGTAGTACACTTTTCTTTTACAGTTATTCTTCCTATGGGAATCAAGGCAGCCAAGGTTATGGACAATCACCACAAGTAGGTTAAATATAAATTGAGTTCTTTATAAATAGTTTTAATCTTAAATATGCAATGAAACTTGTATTTGCCTAAATTTCAGAGCTATTCTGGCTATGGGCAAACTACTGATTCTTCATATGGGCAGAACTATGGCGGCTACTCCAGTTACGGACAAAGCCAGTCAGGTTGGACTGATTTGTTAAATTTGCTGTTTTAGAAATTTAAAATCAGAACCTTTCCTAAATGGTATATCCATTCAATCTTTAGGTTATTCACAGTCCTATGGTGGTTATGAGAGTCAAAAGCAGAGCTCATATGGCCAGCAATCTTACAATAACCAGGCACAGCAAAACATGGAATCATCAGGAGGGTAAGGAAACAGTAAAAGTACTGAGGTGTTGGGAAGTGGAAATAACACTTTGGGTATTAAACAGTTTTCACTAACAAAGTCCTAGCTTTAAACTTTTATTTTTTTTTTCCAGAAAAGTGTTGATGGTGTATGAATTTCACAGTTTTGTGTTATAAAGAATGTGGAAGTTGTCAATATTGATACTTGATTCTTATGATGTGTTATTTGTACAGTTAGTTTAGCTGTAAATGAATGCACATGATTTAAATGTTAAAAAGTAAAATTTGGACCTCTGCTTTATACCTGAGATGAAATAAAAACCTGCCTATAAAAGGAGACTTACCAATGCTTACTTTTTATTTCCATTTTATTTTTTAACCATTTTAATGTATTTAATGTCCTTCTCAGGGACAAAAATATTAAAGAAAAAAGTGCCAAAATCTATGCACGTATTTCAAATACCCTAAAAAATGTTTTAATTGTTAATATAGGTAGGTGAATATTAGCAATTTTACAGGTATTATATATTTTTTTTAGAATTTCCTGATTTGAGGAGCCTGTACTTATTAATTTTAGTAATAGCAACTTACTTTTTACTGTGCTTTACAAAGTACACACGTAGGGAATACTATCCAGAAAGCGTGTTACATTAGAAGACTCTTCAAGCCTGGTTAGTTTTAAATTTAAGGAGAATCTTTTCATAAGGATGCATTTTTGGTAATGTGACTTATAAATGTGGACCAAAGAGAAATGTTAGATTTGGTGTAACAGTCATTCTAAAGTGAAGGTCTAGGGTTCTGACCTTTGTGATGTGCTTTGGGTAGGGAGTCGGGGAACCGATCTTTATTAGATTGTTTTGATCATTTGATGCAGAATAAGATGTGACTATTAAGTTGTGAGGCCATTTTTGTCCCCCCCCTTCTCTTTGAGTAAACATTAGAATTCAAATCCAATTAAGTGTTTCTTTCAACATTCCCATCTTGAGAGCAGGTAATTAATAGTCATATTTCTCAGAACATACTTAGAATTTTCTTTTTGAATTGCAAGAGAAAATAAAGCAGTCTCATTTGGTAGTTAGACTTTGTTTCAGTTAAAAAATGGCATCACAAAGCAAGTTCCTTCCTCTTACTCAGCAGATTAAAAGTTTGAATGATTTATTGCTATTTTCTAAAATTTACTATTATTGAATATGCTTAGAAGAATGTACTAAAGATAAGGTTCTAAAGATAAGAAAATAGTCCCCAAAATATTATTAAATAATACTGTTGTTAAAACTGAGATAGAGCCTTTTAGTGTAACTATTAAAAGGAGTCAGCACTTGCTGTATCATGTTTGTTAAAGAGTCAGACATATTACCGTACTTCATGTCGTCTTTAATTTTTTTTTAATTCAAGGAGATGATAAAAACCATAGTGATTTTCTTGCTTCTCTACAGTTTTCAAAGGTGTGTGTGTTTTTTCTCATAATGTGACACCTCTTCAGTGATAGTAGAACTGTTGTTTGAAAGTCATTCCATTGGTGATAAGATTCTGTAGATAAAAGAGCTAAATGATTCCTACCAGAAAAGGGTAGTAAATGTGGATGAGGTCTAGCTGGGCAGGCCTCTTATAGCGATCAGTCTCAGTCAGCCTGCTGCAGTAACAGTCCTTCTGTAAAATCGCTCAAGTTCTTGATTTCTGTTTAGCCAAGGTGGAAGAGCGCCTTCATATGACCAGTCAGACTATGGTCAACAAGATTCATATGACCAGCAGTCAGGCTATGATCAACATCACGGCTCTTATGCCGAGCAGTCAAATTATGATCAGCAGCATGATTCCTATAATCAAAACCAGCAGTCCTACCATTCACAAAGGGAAAATTACAGCCACCACACACAAGGTAAGATATGCTGACCTCTATTATTTTTCCTTTTTTCCCTTCATAGAATTGTGTATTGAATTTTGTATTAAAAGACCCACGGAGGATTTCAACTGTTTGTAAGAATTCAGAGTGACCCTGAACATATGTTCTGTCTCATGTCCATCAAAACTAGTTTATTAGATTGATATTTCTGAACTTCTTGGAGACTCCAGATGGTCACCTGATTTTTTGCTGGCTGAGTTTTTGAATTTCCTTTGTTGTCTCAGTCAACTGATCATTTGACAATGCTGCTGCTACCCGTTCTTTTTTATAATTTAATTTAATTTTTAAACATTTTTTATTTTTTGGCTGCACCGCGTGGCATGTGGGATCTTAGTTCTCCGACCAGGGATCGAACCTGTGCCCCCTGCAGTGGAAGCACAGAGTCTTAACCACTGGACCTCCAGGGAAGTCAATGCTACCAGTTATCTTGGTACTGGTGCTGTATGTGATTTGAGGAAATTATGATCCTATATTAGCCTTCTCTAACCTCACCTAAGAAGGACCGGTCATTCTTTCTTTTATATATATCACTTTATATATATCATGATATTTAGGAATCTGACCAGCCATGAAAATGAATGCTTCAAGGGCAAAGGTCCTGCCTTACTCATTTTGGTACCTGCTCGATAAATATTTGTTGAATAGTTGAATGAATGAATAAGTGAATGAGTAAGAGTGGAAGCTCATTCACTGAATATCTTCTTCAGTGAATATATTCACTGACTATCTCAGTTTGAAAATCTAGTTATTCCTTGTCTGTGTTTGATTTACATTGAAATATTTTCGACATGAAAAATATAATAACTTTTAAGATTAGGGTATTCTTTTAAAGTATTGATTGACTGATTGATTGATTTGGTTGTACCAGGTCTTAGTTGTGGCTCGTGGGCTCCTTAGTTGTGGCAGGTGGGCTCCCCAGTTGCGGCTTGCCAGCTCCCTAGTTGTGGCATGTGAACTCCTGGTTGCGACATGCATGTGGGATCTAGTTCCCCGACCAGGGATTGAACCCGGGCCTCCTGCATTGGGAGCGCGAGCCTTAACCACTGCGCCACCAGGGAAGTCCCTAAGATTAGGGTATTCTTTTAATTTATTAGAGTTCTGTACCTAATGTACTTTACTCAGACTACTCCATATTACCATCACATCAAATGGTGATATCCACATCACCATTTTGCTGTCTGACTTTGGTAGAATGGAATTTGACACACATATAATTCTCATACATTTAATTCCAGATGGTGTTATGATGACTTGCACTTGAGTTTTGTGCACATGTGCCATTTTCTGAAGGTCGCAGGTGACCTAAAGAGCTATTTAAAATTATGTTGTGGAAAGCCTTTGTCGGAAGTTTCAAGTTGTTTATGTATGTATGTATTAATTTTCTTTTTTGTAGATGACCGTCGTGATGTGAGTAGGTATGGAGAAGATAATAGAGGATATGGCGGGTCACAGGGAGGAGGTAGAGGGCATGGGGGATATGACAAGGATGGAAGAGGTCCTATGACAGGATCAAGGTAAGTTTTTAGGTACAGATGTCTACATTTCTTCTCTCTTTTTTTTTTGTTGTTACTTAGCTGGTTTGATTCCATCATCTGATTTAGTTAAGAGGCCTAAAAAAGAGATTATGTTGTAGAGAAGAGGACAGAAATTCGAAATTTATTTTCAGTCTTAAGATGTCACATAAATTACCTCAAAATAGGCTTTGTTAGCCATTAGTTTATGTGGTATATATTAAATGCCAATGGAGAAAAGTCCCCTACTATGGTGTGGTTAAACCACTTAACTATGTTTTTCCTGCCAGAGCTATTGACTCTAAACTCCTTTAAAAGATGACTCTGGGAAATCCAAGTATTTTATATGTAGAAAATACAAGGTAAGTTAATTCTAGATTGGAAGGTGGAGAGGCTGTTCTTTAATCTTGAATCCCCTTGGGAAGGGAAAATATTAGGAGGCAATAGCAGATTATAAAGTTGGGGTTGGCAAATGAGAGAAAGATTTTATGTAACTGAACTATTTTGTCCCCATTCTTAAGTAAATAATTATTGAGATAATTAGTGCAATGTCACATACCATTGCGTATTTTGTCTAGACTAAGCTGTGGAAAAGGAATGACTTTGTAATTCAGCTTTCCTTTTCTACATTGTTAGTGTTATCAGGTTTTGGTATTTATGGCATATGTTATGAAAGGTGGCTTTAAAATTACTTTCAAATATATGTGTAAGTTTAGCGCTTTTGCTCTAAAAATAGGAATGAAAAAGTAGTTGACATTTATTGTCCTCAGATGAGGTTTGTAGGTTGCACATTTTGTGTGTACAATATACAGGCTTAAAAGATAATTTGTGTTCCTCGGGAATTGAAATTGTCAGCCTGTTAACTGACGATAATGTATCAATACCAGGTCACTCTTTTGCTTCTTAGGGACTGATTGTCTGTTCCCTGAGGTGACCTGAGAAAATCAGTTACATACAGCACTGTTAATTTTTCAAGTGAGCCAGGAATTTGATCTCATTGACTTTCTCTCTGTTTAGTGTATAGTGCTTTGGTCTGGCAAATCTAAAGTCTAAACATATTTGATAAATTTTTATAAGACTTGAACATTAAATGTCTTTTGATTGATAGTCAAAGTCAATATATTAAGGTAAAACAAGTATATTGTATGCCTCGTCATTATCATGTGGATGTAAGTGAACAACGTAGAGTGGTACGGTGCTTACTCTCTACCTAATAGCCTCCTTCCCTCAAACAGAATCCCAAACAAGATAACTAACAGGTATATGTCATTTTCCGGTTAATATGTTTTAGATAATTGGCTGCCTTGGGATGCTATACGTTTTACAGCATATCATAGGTTTAATTTTCTTCGTAAGGAAGTTATAATTATATCTATAGATTATCTATTAAACTATGACAATGTCTGACTGAGAATGGTAGAACCCCACTTTTCAGGAGGAGGAGGGTAGGGAAGTCTTTAAAAATATGTTTTCGTTTTTGAGAGATGACTTATCTTAGAATCAAAGAGTTGAAAGGACCTTGAGTGATCCTCCTGCTAAAGGAGGGACGATCTGTATCTTAACCAACCCGGGCGTACCAGTTTTAAGCACTTTGATAAACCTCTTTGGCAACATTTCAGTATAATTTTTGGCCCAGGTACTGAATCATGAACTAAGGTTTTGATTTTCAAATCTTTTTATTTAACTTTAGAACCTCTTCAAACAAAATCTTGTGTAGAAGCCCAGTATATATTAGGTCAAAATGATGGTGATCTGGTTCAAGTCAGGGTAGGGTTTCTGGGGGAGAGGTCTTACCCATTTGCTGTCTGTATACTCCCTCCCTCCCCCCACCCCACCCTCTTAGCCAATAAATGGAATGTGTATGAAAGGCCTTTTTAAGAAATTTATGTGGATGATTATACTTACTCTCTATATTGGATGGGCAAACTTTTTATGTGAAAGGCCACATAGTAAATAATTAAGGCTTTGCAGGCCATGAGGTTTCTTTTGCAACTGCTCAGCTCTGCTCCTGTAGCACCAGAGCAGCTATAGACAATATATAAATGAATAAACATGGTTGTGTTCCAATAAAACTTCATTTATGGATACTGAAATACGAAGTTCATATAATTTTCATGCGTCACAATATCTTGTTCAGGATGTGATTTTTAGCTTATTTATAGGGGTGAAGTGTTTCAAATTAAAAAAAAAAAAAAAAGCCCAGTTTCAGGGCTTTTTTTCCCCCTACACTTGGTTTTACATTTAAGTACCCAAAATACCCAAACATTTTTTGTTAGTCTTCATCAACACTCCCATTTGTGTTTGTAATCATCTTACTTAAAAATAGCAAGGTTGAAAATATGATCCTTTCAGGGCTGTTTGAAGAAAATCTGGCATTAGTTGGGTTTATAATTAAAGAAGGGGCACAGTTTGCAGGTGAAGGTGGGATGTGTGGTAAAGGATATGACATTCTTAGACTTAAGTTGTATGATTGCTTGACTGCAGGAAGAATTCAGACCAAAGGAAGCTGTCAGCTTTCCAATTTTGGGAGAGAAACGTGAAGACTATAGGGACTGTAGGAAACAGTGTTTTTCTTTGAAAAAGCAGTTGCAGCAAAAAAGACTGAATTTCTAATTGTCATCTAAAATAGATCAGTGGCCTCCTACTGGACTAGAAGCTTAAGGCCATACATGTTCTCAGTGTTTTTAACTTTAGCATTGTGCTGAATGCATGGCAAAATTACTAGAACTTTATAGGTAACCATTTTCCATTATTAGCATGTCATCAAGTTAAGTAGATTTTTTAGGCTTTAATATCTCAAGTCTCAAAAAAGTTATCTTGAATTTTGAATGCCTTCGTGTAAGAGTTTTTGAATAGCTTTCTTAAAAACGTGCATGTGTGCAGGTGATAGTCTAGCCAGTGCTGCCCAATATAAATATAATGAGGGTCAACTGTGAGCCATATGTGTAAAGTAAAATTTTCTAGTAGCCACATTAAGAAAAATAAACAGCTGAAGTTAATTTTGATAATATATTTTATTTAATCTAACATATCACAAATATTTTATGTAATCAGTATAAACATTATTGAGATATTGCACATTCTTTTTTTTCATACTCAGACTTTGAAATCCATTTTGTATTTTGCATTTAGAGTACATCTCAATTTAGACTCTCCATATTTCAAAAAGTCAGCAGCCACATATGGCTAGTAAATGTTGTATTGGACAGTGCAGCTCTAGAATGGTAGATTCTTGGCCTTCTGAAATGTTGGTAAATTACTAGTATGAAAAATCAAACACAGAACAGTTTTTAAAAAACTAATCTTTTTCAATATTTAGCTAAGTTCCTTTTTCTCTCTGTGTATTGAATTTTCTGGGAGTAAAGATTCCTGTATTGTCCTTTTACTTCTTGGCAGTTTTAGTCCTTGAATATAGATATATTTGGATTTTTAAAAATTAAATTTTGGGAATAGAGATTCTGTCAAAGTATATTTTCTTTCTTGACAAGCACCTGAAATTAAATCTGACTGTCGTCTCTAAATATGTAATGCTGTAACAGTGAAAGAACTCTCAGCGTCTACCCTAGAGTAGGCTGCTCATTGTGGTTGTGAACTTGGGACAACGATTTCTGTAGTTGAGTCAAGAATATGCAATTGATTTTCTTATGCAGGGGCACTCAGCCATAAAATTTGAGTATTCTTCTACTACGTCTCTGCTCTAGTAAATGCCTCTACTTCTTTACGTTAAATGGCCTCGCTTCAGGAATTCTTTATGTGTACAAGTTTGCTTCTTTTTCTGGGAGGAAAACAAATTCGTTGTGGCAACATCTTGACTCAAATGTTCACATGCCTTTGTGTCTTAATTTGCTAGTGGGGCCTTAACTTAGTTTATGGAAAAGGGACATGTAACTTGACTGCAGATCTGAAAGAAAGATTCTTAACCACAGGCCCATCTTCTGTTAACTGATTTAATAGTGGTACTATTTGAGATTTATTTACTGTGTTTAATATAATAAATTTCCTAGTAAGGAACTGTAATTAATTAATATGAAATTTCTTAATAAGGAAAGAGAAAAGAGACTGAAACATTGGAACTTGAAAGAAAGCCTCACATAGAATTATAGGTCATGTAGACCAGTGCTTCTCTAACTGTAATGTACATGTGAACTCCTTGGGGATCTTATTAAAATGCAGATTCTGATTCAGTAGGTCTGGGGTGAGCTTGCTTTTCTGAGATGCTCCCAGGCTCTGCCTTTGCTGCTATTCCATAGACCACCTTTCAAGTAGTAAGGATGTAGACCATTATTTTGCGAAGGAGGAAACTGAAGCCTAGGGAGAATTACTGACTTGTCCAAATTTTCAAGATTGATTAGTGATAGTTAAGACTATACCCTGAGACTCTTACTTTGAAGACTAGTACTTTTTCGAATGTACTTATGGGTGTTTCCATATTTACGGCCATTGTGTTTGAAGTGTTCAGCTGCTGAATTTTCAAAGGAGATGCTCAGTAATGATGACTTAAGTTAAAATGCCGTTATATGGAGGAATAGGAAATTATAAACGTATTCAAGTGTCATTTGTTTTATATCCTTTATATTTTACCAGGGGTGTGTCCTTTTTTAAAAAAATGTTCAAAGTTATATTGCTGGCCAGAATAGAAATTTTAGGAACTACTTGATGTATGAAATTGCATATTTTCCCTCCATTGTGGCCAGATAAACAATTTGGTACTTGGTTAAGATGGCAGCAGAATAATTAAGTGGTGCCTCTTCCAGCACTTAATTGTGAAAATTTCCTATTTAAAAAAAAAATACTTTATCCTGGGTACTTTAACGTCCTGACATAGGAATGTGGGTTTAATATTATTATTTTTTAAAAAATTCTATTTATTTTTGGTTGCATCGGGTCTTTGTTGCTGCACGCAGGCTTTCTCTAGTTGCAGCGAGCGGGGGCTACTCTTTGTTGCGGTGTGTGGGCTTCTCACTGCGGTGGCTTCTCTTGTTGCGGAGCACGGGCTCTAGGTGTGCGGGCTTCAGTAGTTGTGGCTCACAGGCTCTAGAGCGCAGGCTCAGTAGTTGTAGCACACAGGCTTAGTTGCTCTGCGGCATGGAGGATCTTCCTGGACCAGGGCTCGAACCCCTGTCCCCTGCATTGGCAGGCGGATTCTTAACCACTGCGCCATCAGGGAAGCCCGATTTAATATTTTCACTAGGTCTTTTCTCATCATTTTTAGAGTTCTAATGATCATCTTTGAAGAAACCTGAGATACCTTGTTTCTAATAAGATTTTTAGCAATTTAATCTCAGAACTCTGTTTGGCTTCCTTTCCTTAAAGAGTTAAGCTATGATATATAGGCCATTTAGAAGTATGGGTTGGTGGGAGGGCTTGGGTGATGTTCTGAAAGATAGGTCTTAGACACTCAATAGGAAACTATGTATATGAAAGACCTGAGCTTCGCTTTGTCTGCATAGCCTTGAAATAGTGTTATTCTCCTTTTTAGATTTCCTGGGCATCAAATAAAAATTAATGGCGAGTTAAGATGCGTGTGTCCATACCTATGCTAGTTGCAAGGGAATTTTTTTTTACGTCAAGGTAGTAGAATAGACTTGTAAAGAAAAAATTCTTTCTCATTTAGTCAGAGTGGTTTTTCTCAGGATGGCTCAAGAAAAGCCATCTAGAGGGCAGGGTTATTACTAAAGCAGAGGCTTTTAAGCAGTGAAGAGACATTAGTATATTGGATTAGTTTCTTGGGTTATAGTAGAAGATTAGTAGTAGTAGAAAATTAGATATCACCATCTGAAAACTTTGGGTGTTTTTGTATCCATGTCAGCACATGAGTCTTAGAGGATTACATAATTCGGTTAAGAGAAACAAACTTTCAGTGTATGAGTATTTTAAAAAGTTTCTTGATAAGAGAGATCTTAGATTTCTTACAGAAAGCTATGCACACAAGGGCCATTGACTTGCCTGGCAGTGGAAATTGCCAAATAAAGTCATTTTCTTGTGGAGTACGTAGCATTCTGTCTCTGATATGGTCTACTGATTGGTGTACAAGAGCATTTGGCAGCATGAATTTCAGTAGCTCTGCTGTGAAGAAAGCTAGCATGTCACAGTGGGCATGGAATAGGAGGGCAGTTTAAAGTTATGCTTTCTTTTAGTGCTCATTTTACCAGATATCTGAATGATTTGAATTTTTAAGACTGCTTTCATTCAGTCTCACTTTTGTGTATATTTGTACCTCACTTTTTTCTTCATCTCATAAAACCCACTGTTTGCTATCACAGTAGAACATAGTGCTCGAGTTTTTACCTCTCCCATTCTGTTATCAAAATTTTAACCTTGCTTTATATTTTTCTTCTAGTCTTTTTCTCATATTTAACAAAAATATCCCCTTTAACAAAAATATTCCCCTTTAAGGGAATATTGACATTCATCTTGAATTCTTAAACTTTTAATAAAACTTAATTTATATATTTACTTTGTGAATCTGTGATGGTTACTTACAAGGATTTTGGAAGTTTTTTTTTTTTTAACATCTTTATTGGAGTATAATTGCTTTACAATGGTATGTTAGTTTCTGCTTTATAACAAAGTGAATCAGCTATACATATACATATATCCCCATATCTCCTCCCTCTTGCGTCTCCCTCCCACCCTCCCCATCCCACCCCTCTAGGTGGTCACAAAGCACAGAGCTGATCTCCCTGTGCTATGCGGCTGCTTCCCACTAGCTATCGGTTTTACATTTGGTAGTGTATGTATGTACATGCCACTCTCTCACTTTGTCCCACTGACGTTTCATGCCTTGGTATTATTACTGTTTTTAAATGACTTCTTTCCCCTTGGAAAGAATGTTTATCATTCTTCCTGTTGTGCCTCCAGTTTAAGTGGATTTGAGTATTATCCCTTTGGCTTGGGGTTGGGAAAATTTTAAAATAAGAGTATATTAGGTATGTTCTGTAATAAGCTTGAAAAGGCACCCTTGTGGAGATAGATCCTTGGGAAAACATTTAGGTGAAAACAACATTTTGAAGTCTATGAAATGAAATTTACTGGAAAGTTAGAGGTGCTACTGTTTTCCTGGGCGCTCTACTTGTGACAGTTAAGTATAGATTGAGCCCAGGGCTCAGCACATTGGAGACCTAAGGAAGAAATCATTTCTTCAATTTTTCCTCTGCAGTGGTGGTGACCGCAGTGGCTTCAAAAATTTTGGTGGTAAGTGCTGAGTATCCCAAAATGTTTCAGTGGAAATGCTATATAAACCTAAAAGCCACCAATATCCCGCAGACGTAGTCTAAGCCCTTTCTTACTCTGTTGAGGCTGGTGTGTATTGTGTGCTTAAAAAAAAATATGTATATGCATATATATATCTCAAAATATTAAAAAGACAAAGTTGATCTCAAACAGTCCAATGGGTTTCTACACAGTGAATTTGCATGAAAGAGTCTGGTGACCAATGAATGAGACCTTCACTGGATTTTGTCAATATGTTTTTTAATAAAGGTAGCTGACGTGGTGTTTTTAAATTATTAGGGTTTTCCAATCAGCCTTCACAACCAGAGCTTAAAAAAAGTGATACTAGCGTAATGCCAAAGTGGCTGGTGCTGTCTGGGACAAGTTTAAGGGAATATTGACATTCATCTTGATTTCTTAAACTTCTAATAAAACTTAATTTATATATTTACTTTGTAAATCTGTGATGGTTACTTACAGGGATTTTGGAAGTATTGACTTTTCATGCCTTGGTTATTATTACTGTTTTTAAATGATTTCTTATGAGTTGCCTTAAATAGCTTTCTTTTTCTTTTTCTTTTTCTTTTCCCTTAGGTCACAGGGATTATGGACCCAGACCAGATGCTGGTAAGGTTTATGGTAGTTTGTGACTCTGCCATTAAGAGAATGTTAGTTTTCCATTTTTTCAAGGGAAAAGTGTGTGTGTTTGGAGGAGTTAGTACAGAAGGAAGATTTGATTTGATAATGCTGCCAGAATCAGGGAGCTTCACTTCTAAAGATGTACCAGCAAGAAAAATTCAGGGGGATTGATTGGAAAGTTTGCCAGGAAAAATTGCTGTTTGCTTTCCCATGCTCTCTACTTCTTCTTTTGTGAAGAAATACTTGATTTTGTACTGCTAATTAGCATTATTTATTTAATTACTGCAAATCAAGTATGAGAGAATTGGTATCATTGGGGAATTAGAATAGCTGTGTTTAAGAAAATATTACAGTGGATTGATAGTCTGCTCAGTGGGCCTAAGAAACCTGAATTCATATATGAGAGAATTGTCTTACTCTGGGCAGAGGTCACTAATTTCTTTTCTTTTCTTTTTCTTTTTTTTTTTTTTTTTTTACGAAACATCTTTCTTTCTACATGTGTCTTTTTTTTTTTTTTGGCTGTGTTGGGTCTTGGTTGCTGCGCGTGGGCTTTCTCTAGCTGTGGCGAGCAGGGGCTACTCTTGGTTGCCGTGCGTGGGCTTCTCATTGCAGTGGCTTCTCTTGTTGCAGAGCACGGGCTCTAGGTGCGTGGGCTTCAGTAGTTGTGGCACATGGGCTCAGTAGTTGTGGCTCGGGCTCTAGAGCACAGGCTCAGTAGTTGTGGCGCATAGGCTTAGTTGCTCCGCGGCATGTGGGATCTTCCCGGACCAGGGATCGAACCCGTGTTCCCTGCATTGGCAGGCAGATTCTTAACCAATGCACTGCCAGGGAAGTCCCCAGAGGTCACTAATTTCATGTGCCTTTATATTTTCAAATGAAATTCAAGGCTGCCTGGAGCCTTTTGAAAGTTATGTAGAGATTAAAAATCTATTTGAGCCAAATTTTTTTAAAAAATTAATTAATTAATTATTTATTTTTGGTTGCATTGGGTCTTTGTTGCTGTGCGCGGACTTTCTCTAGTTGTGGCGAGCAGGGGCTGCTCTTCGTCGCGGTGCGCGAGCTTCTCGTTGCAGTGGCTTCTCTTGTTGTGGAGCACGGGCTCTAGGTACGTGGGCTTCAGTAGTTGTGGCACGTGGGCTCAGTAGTTGTGGCTCGCGGACTCTAGAGCGCAGGCTTGCTTGGCTTGCTTGGAAGTCCAAAGTGTCAGATTTGGGCAATTTTCTACTAGAAGCTTTAAAAGTATTGATTAGCCAGAAAGAATTAAAACTCTCCAAAGAAAGGAATGCTACTTTATTATTTTTTTTAATTAATTTATTTTTTTAAATGAATATATTTATTTGTTTTTGGCTGTGTTGGGTCTTTGTTGCTGTGTGCAGGCTTTCTCTAGTTGCGGTGTGTGGGCTTCTCATTGTGGTGGTTTCTCCTGCTGGGGAGCAGCTCTAGGCAGGCTCTAGGTGTGTGGGCTTCAGTAGTTGTGGCACGTGGGCTGAATAGCTGTGGCACACGGGCTTAGTTGCTCCGCGGCATGTGGGATCTTCTGGGACCAGGGATCGAAATTGTGTCCCCTGCATTGGCAGGCGGATTCTTAACCACTGCGCCACCAGGGAAGCCCAGGAATGCTACTTTATACTAACTTTCTTCATCTCTTCCTGAGCTTGAGTCCTGTATCTGAATCTGAAGAGTGAGATTTGTAAGATCTCCCTTAATTGGTCTATGTATTTGACATAGTGTGGACTTGATCCACTTTACGTGAAGTTTAGTTGTGAGAATTGACCTACCAAAGAACTGTTATGACCACTTTGCATGTTTATCTAAGAGCTTTCGTATATTGGTCCTTTTTCCTTTTGGTCACAGAAATAGTTGAATATTGAATAATAAATTATTATTCTTGATTACTAAACAGGATGTAGTAAACCTAAGGAATATGTAAAATTAATCATGGTTTTTTTTATCCCCCATAGATTCAGAATCTGATAATTCAGATAACAACACAATCTTTGTACAAGGACTTGGGGAGGGTGTGTCTACAGATCAAGTCGGGGAGTTCTTTAAACAAATAGGAATTATCAAGGTGAGTAAAAAATTGGCTTATGTTGAAAATCTCATAATTATTAACATATTCTGGTTAAGATACATAGGTTACATAATAAGCCCATACTCCAGTAAGTCTTGTCTCTTAAAGTTCCCTGATGCACATGCTCACCCATGTCTGTAGGCCTTTGCTAAATTTGCTAAATACATGAAGATTTTATTCCTTGCTTGTGTTTACCTTTCCACAGCCTTCCACAGCTTTGGCTTTCAATCTTAGGACTCTAAACATAGTCTCTGCCTAGCTCCTAAAATTGTGAGAACCAAATGAAATTGTGAAAACATTTTAATATTCTGAAATGCCAACATATGAAAACCCAAGTTATTACTAACAACTTTTTATGTTGGTATTTAATGTCTGCTATATATTTGCCCAATATAATAATGCTTTATTTTATAACTTTATTGTACTTAAGTGTCTTGTGCACTGTTTCATGCATATATTTTCATCTCCAACTAGAAAGCATTTAGATCAGTGTTAGTAGATTGAAGCATTTGCCTGATATCAGTTTGCAATTGCTCTTGTTTTGGTGTCCGTGGAATTACTATTTTTTTCTCCTTCTTGGAGAGTAAAAATTTCTTAAGAAATTATTAATTACACATGAAATATGTAAAAAATTCACACAGTTCTTGTCTTCCACTCCCTTCCCAGCAAAATCCAGTGTGTGCACCTTAATGGTAATTTATTTATTTGCTTGGTGAACATTCTTCCTGGTCTTCTTTTTTTTTTTTAGTTTTACAAGGTATATATTTATATGAAGCATTATCTATGTTTTCTTTTTTTGTGGGTTTAAAGAAATTATACATAGATAAACCAGTATATACTGTGTATCATTTTTATAGTTTGGTTTTCACTTAATGTATTTTAGAGAGTTTTCCTTTTCAGAACCTACAGATAACTTCATTTTTTATGTTAAGTTGCTAGTATTTGTAGCATGGATATGTAAATTCCTTTAAAAAATAAAATTTTAATTATCTATGTGGTTCATGATCACTTTTTCTTAAAATACTAACACTCACTTGTTTGTTCCTCAGACAAATAAGAAGACTGGAAAACCAATGATAAATCTGTACACAGACAAGGACACAGGAAAGCCAAAAGGGGAGGCAACAGTATCATTTGATGACCCTCCTTCAGCTAAGGCAGCCATTGACTGGTTTGATGGTATACCTCATTCGTATAGTTTCTTTTTTTTAAAAATTTATTTATTTGGTTGTGCTGGCTCTTGGTTGTGGCAGGCGGGCTCCTTAGTTGAACTCGCTGGCTCCTTAGTTGAAGCAGGCAGGCTCCTTAGCTGTGGCTCCAGGGCTCCTTAGTTGCGGCTCCAGGGTTCCTTAGTTGCGGCACGTGGGCTCCTTAGTTGCGGCATGCATGTGGGATCTAGTTCCCTGACCAGGGATCGAACCCAGGCCCCCTGCATTGGGAGTGCAGAGTCTTATCCATTGCGCCACCAGGGAAGTCCCTCATTCATATTGTTTCAACGTGCGGTTTGGATAAACGTTTTCTAGTCTTGAAGTCAAAACATGTTCTCATAGACGGTGATTATCTTCATGTTTACTTTTTTAGATATTCTATTGAGAATACAGGCCAGAGTTTTTACATACCTTTAGAAATGAGATGAACTCTGTCTAAAATATTTCCTTATGTCATGCTTTGTGCTTAAGGCCACCCTGATAGAGATGTAGAGGGTTGGCCTGGTTGACTATATTATTTTTAAATTTAGGTTAATTTCCCTTCAAATATAATGTTAATACATACTTAGAAGAAACAGTAAGACTTTTTCTCCCCCTGAAAATAAGAAAATATGGGAGAGTAGAAGAAAGGAGTAAAGCATCCATAGTTCTCTACATAGAGACAACTACTGGTATTAACTTTTCCTTCCAGTTTTAAAAAATAAATAAATAAATAAATAAATAAATTTATTTATTTATTTATTTTGGGCTGTGTTGGGTCTTCGTTGCTGTGCGCAGGCTTTTTTTCTCTAGTTGCAGCGAGCGGGAGCTACTCTTCGTTGCGGTGTTCAGGCTTCTCATTGTGGTGGCTTTCTCTTGTTGCGGAGCACGGGCTCTAGGCACGTTGGCTTCAGTAGTTGTGGCAGGCGGGCTCAGTAGTTGTGGCTCGCAGGCTCTAGAGCGCAGGCTCAGTAGTTGTGGCGCACGGGCTTAGTTGCTCCATGGCATGCGGGATCTTCCCGGACCAGGGCTTGAACCCGTGTCCCCTGCATTGGCAGGCGGATTCTTAACCACTGCACCACCAGGGAAGCCCCTTCCTTCCAGTTTTTTAAAATAGTTTATCATTATACTCCAAATGTAGTTTTGTCTCATGCTTTTTTTTCACTTAACATCTTAACATAGTCATTTCCCCATGTTATTATAAATTCACTGTTTTTGTTGTACCCTAATTTAATAATAACTAACACTTACTGCATGTTTATTGCGGTTTATGAGCTAGGCATTGTTCTAAGAACTTTATGTGCATTAACTCAGTTTGATCTTCACAGTAACCCTGTAAGATGTACCCTTTTATTACCATTTTACAGATGATGAAACTCAGGCACAGAGAAGATAAATAATTTCCGAGATCACAGAATAAGTGGCACGGTCAGGACTCAAACTCAGGCAGTCTAGCACCACTGTCTCTGAAGTGCTAAACTATGCTGGATTGACAGGCACTTGTGGTCCCTTCCAGTTCCAAGATTATTGCACCTGTGTCTTGCAAGGCATAATTGCATTTCTTTACTTCTTCACAGATGAGATTATGATACTCTGTCCTCACCTCCATTTTCTTTACTTTTTTGCACTAATCAGGCCCCATCACCTTGCTCTTGAAGGCTAGGTCCATTCTCCCTCACTTTTCTGCTTGTGTCATAGTTTCTGTGAATCATAAAATTATCATAGCTTATGATATGTTAAAAAATTATTGTGCCTTTCCCTCATAGGGCAAATGAGCCTCTTAACAGTAACTCCGTAGTTCAACTCTCACCAGGTCTTTTTACAGCTTTTAAAATACTGATCCATGGGTTGTTTCCTATTTAAAAGTGCTTATCATACCATCTGACATTGTGGAAGGTTGCCAGTCACAACAATTAGGACTTCGGTGAGAGTGCTAAGACTCCTGGATTTATAACTATTTTATGAATCCTTGGGCACCTTTTCCTTATATGTCAGTTCTCTTATTTAATATAAAGTGAAAATTTCTGTCTCTAAGGCCCTGGGACAGCAGAATATGTGTATGTATGCATGTATATAAGTAATCACATATGCACACATTAGTTTTTTGTTTTTTTTTTTTTATAGTGGGTAATGTGAAGACTTCAGATGAAATAGATTGAGAAACTGATTGGAAATTGAATGCAAACTAAGACCACTTGACTGTTACTGAAATGAATAGCCCAGTTTGCTTTTTTTTTTTTTTAAAGAAATTCACGTTCTTTTATTTATTTATTTATGACTGTGTTGAGTCTTCGTTTCTGTGCGAGGGCTTTCTCTAGTTGCGGCAAGTGGGGACCACTCTTCATCGCGGTGCGCGGGCCTCTCACCATCGCGGCCTCTCTTGTTGTGGAGCACAGGCTCCAGACACGCAGGCTCAGTAATTGTGGCTCACGGGCCCAGTTGCTCCGTGGCATGTGGGATCTTCCCAGCCCAGGGCTCGAACCCGTGTCCCCTGCATTGGCAGGCAGATTCTCAACCACTGCGCCACCAGGGAAGCCCACATTAGTTTTAAAGATACTACTGGTCTAAGGTAAAAAACATTTCAAACGGTACCAAGAGTATATAAAAAATGAGTTTCCTTTCCACCTTTTCACCTACTGAGAGTTAAGCACAATAGGCAGTGTATAGACAGGCATATGTGTGCACATGCATGCACATACACACTCATTCCCTTTAAAAAAAAGAAATGGTAGCATACTACATACATTGTTCTGTACTTGGCTTTTTTCATGTAAAATTTTAGATGTTTCTTTTTTGTTTTTTGTTTTTTTTTGGTTAGTAAGAAATGACTGTCTCCTTGTGACGGATCTTCTCTATTCAGTAGATTGTGTCATGTTCTAGTACAGTTACCTTGACTCTTTGGAACACTAGTGTGTTTGAATTTCTGTGAGGACATGTCAGTTATTCCTCTGAAACTAAAAATTTCTAAGACAGTTTTATATTTTTGAGAGGTGGAGATGTAGAATAGCATTTCTGCAAAACCATTTCTTTTTTTTTAGGAAAAGAATTCCATGGCAACATCATTAAAGTGTCCTTTGCCACCAGAAGACCTGAATTCATGAGAGGAGGTGGAAGTGGAGGTGGTCGACGAGGTAAAATACTTGTTGCTCACAGGCCTGGGTATTACACAGAGGGTTTGGATTTGAGTCCATGTTCTGTCCCTATTGTGTGAACTTGCTACTACTTCTCTCTCCCTATCGGTCTTTTTCCTTCTATCTTAAAAGTGAGGTACACAATAGGAGATTAGGTAAATAAGGTGTCGTAATAGCTAAGAAAGTGGTGGAAGAAGGTTCCAGAAATCTCTCTGGAAAGCTATATAAAGCAGTTTGTTATTCACCTGGACATTAGGAGGCAGTTGTTTAAATGATACCTAATTAGGTAGTTAATCTGACCAGTTTGGGAGTTCCCTGATATGTTGATAGTTACTTGCAACTCGTTCATTTCTGTTGTGTCTAATTCCTTAAATTTGGAGTATGTCTTCTCACTTAACCTTTATCACTGAGATTCTCAAACTAAGGAGGGCATTATAGAAAGTGGATTTCGAAGTTTTTTAGTGCATTATTTGCACTTTAATGTGTGCCTTGGGGTCTTCTTCCACATCTCCTGCATTGACTAAATAAGTAAAGCCCCAAATCAAAGAATCATGGAGTCCTGCCATAAGGGGTTAATTTTTGGGGGGCTGCCCAGTTATTGATGAACACTTGCTCTTAGTTCTTTCGTCTGATGCTTTTCCTCTGCTTTGTTTATGTCTGCTACTGATTCCTCCCCACTCCTTACTTCCCCCAGGCCGTGGAGGATATAGAGGCCGTGGAGGCTTTCAGGGGAGAGGTGGAGACCCCAAAAGTGGGGACTGGGTTTGCCCTAATCCGTAAGTATCCCATTTATTTTGGTGGATGTAAGAGTTGGGATTGGGGTTGGAAGGTACAAGAGGGGGTTCTGAATCCATTGGAAACTATTGAGCATTTTATTTTCCTCCTTTCTCAGGTCATGTGGAAATATGAACTTTGCTCGAAGGAATTCTTGTAATCAGTGCAATGAGCCCAGACCAGAGGACTCTCGTCCCGCAGGAGGAGGTGAGTCAGCCTTTAACAGCATCTGCATGCCATTAATCTTCTGACTGGCATTAAGGAGACTTTCCATTATTCTGCTGGCCTTACTAGTTTGCATTTCTACCTTGCAGATTTCCGGGGAAGAGGCTACAGTGGAGAGAGGGGCTACAGAGGTCGTGGGGGCAGAGGTGGAGACCGAGGCGGCTATGGTGGAGACCGAAGTGGGGGGGGCTATGGTGGAGACAGAAGTGGCAGCGGTGGCTACGGAGGGGACAGAAGTGGGGGTGGCTATGGGGGGGACCGAGGAGGTGGTTATGGTGGAGACCGTGGTGGTGGCTATGGAGGAGACCG